>NC_092515.1:16195186-16795186 GCF_047511675.1 Marmota flaviventris | reverse complement strand
AGCATAAAACATCAGTGTAAGATAAACCTTGAGTGCAAGACATTCCTAAATAAGGTCTTCCTAGCTTCTCTAGGCTCAACAGGCAAAACCTCTTGGTGCCTTAATGACTCTACTTCCTCCTTCCAAGTAAAAATGGGGCTACATCACTCATCACAGGCTCTGTCAAAGTTTCCAGCCCCAGCTGGATCCACCAGATAAGGAGCAAGAAAACTGCAGCAATACAGGGATCTTACATACTACCTACACATGCAAAGTACAGAAGTCAGTGGAACTAGTTTTAGAAGCTTCTGTCCCAGCACTCATTTCCCCTAAGCCTTCTCTACTGCTTTCCTATAGAACATTACTTCCTCACTGACTGTGAGGACGGCATTGGCTGAGTCTGGAGCCCCATGAATGATAAGGTAATGAGAGTTAGTATTTAAGGAAGGTATTAAGGCTGATTTAGGGGTACAAGAAATTTCCCATGGTTGGGGCTGCTTATAAGGTGACTAATCAATGTGTGTATGTTGGGGGAGCCATCAAGGAAAATTTATTTTTCTATTTAAAAAAATTTTTTTAGTTATATATGGACACAATATCATTATTTTGTTTATTTATTTTCATGTGGTGCTGAGGATTGAACCCAGTGCCTCACATGTGCGCGGCAGGCATTCTGCCATTGAGCCACAACCCCAGCCCAAGGAAATTTCTTGTAAGATGTAGGATATGAATCAGGGTCTAAAAAAAATCAGAAGTTTAATAGAAAATGGACAGAAAACATTGTGTTCCTAGTAAGGTAAAGTGGTAAAAACAGTGGAAGAAAAGTACAAGGTGTGTTTGTAGAGCAAAAAATAATGCAGAATGACTTGTGTAGTTTGGGGAAAGGCTAGTACTCTCCAACACAACTTCCTGTGATGGTGGAAATATTTATATCTGAAAATTTTCATATCTGTAAATATAGTAGCCACAAATCACAGTGTTACCAAGTATTTGAAATAATGCCAGTATGACTGCGTAACTCAACTTTTTATTTAAATTTAATTAGCTGTAGAATCTAGGGGCAGATAATCCTGGAGATGATACTGAGGACAAACAAGGGTACATGAATGAAATAGCTATCAGGGCAAGGACCAATGAGTTTCATCACTGCAACTAGCAGTTTATACAGTGTTCAGGGGACATAGATGACCAATATGGTTTGCTTATGTAAAATTTAGGTTCACACTCACTAATGAAATGGAAGGCAACTGAAGAATCTAAAAAGGGATCAATATGGCCACATTATTTCATTGGAAAGAAATATAATTGTGAATCGAAAGACCAGCTGGGAGGTGCTTATACTTTTTCAAGCAAAGAGGGTCTGACCCAGGATAATGGCAATAGAAACAAGAAGTGGAAGGAGAAGGAGGGATTCAAGATGTAAACAAGATGTAAAATCAACAGGCTTTTTTCTTTTTCTTTCTTTTTATTTTTTGTGTGTGCCAGGGATTGAATCCAGTGGTGCTTAACTACTGAGCCCCAGCCCCAGCCCATTTTTGTACTTTATTTGGAGACAGAGTCTCGCCGAGTTGTTTAGAGTCTTGCTAAATTGCTGAGGCTGGCTTTGAACTTGCAATCCTCCTGTTTCAGCCTCCTGAGCCGCTGGGATTACAGGCATGTGCTTGGCAAATCAACAGGCTTTGAGGCCTGATTTGATAGAGAGGCAAAGAAAGGCAAGTCAACCATTTTTTTCTTATTTATTGAGCTCCTACCTCAACTGGCATGGTTTTAGGCATGAGAAAGATAATAAAGTCCTTGTCCCAGAGAATCTTGCAATCTAATGGGGAAAGAAAATCATCAAATAGGGCTAGATTGTGGCTCAGTGGCAGAGCACTTGCCTAGCATATGTGAGGCACTGGGTTTGATTCTTAACACTACATATCAGTAAAATTTAAAAAAAAAAAAAAAGGTTTTTTTATACTTCAAAAAGAGAAAATCAACAAATATTGACACTGATATTCCTATCTGGATGCCAGGTGGCAAAATTTCTCTGGAGAAAAACAAAGAACAAGGGGATAGGGAGTTTTGGAAGAATGGAGGGTAGTCTGAGGCTTTTTACTGAGAAAGTGACATGTATATATACAGTTCACATGAAGTGATCAAGGAATGCAGATTAATGGGGTATGGGATATGCATTCCCAGGAAAATAACATTTTCAAAATCCTCAAGGCAGGAGTAGAGTTTTTTTGATCAATAAAGAGGAAGGGGTCAGGAGTAGCCAGGCGGAAGTGTCCAAGAGGAATAGGGCCAGAAGCTCATCTGGTCACATAGGATTTGTAGGCAACTGTTAGAACTTTGGTTTTTATTCTTGATAAGATAGGAAGCCACTGAAACTTTTTAAGCCAATGAATGGCATAATTTGTTTCACATTTAAAAAGGTCATTCATGGAAAATGGGCCATAGGGGACAAGGGGCAAGCAGGGAGACCAGTGAGAAGAAAACTACAATAATCCAGGCAAGGGGTAGGGTGGGCTGAATTAGTGTGGTAGTCAGGGAGGTGACGAGACTGTTTGGATTCAAAAGTTAGAGATGACCAGATTTGCTTATTTTTAGGTAGAAAAGAAAAAACAACAAAGAAGACAAGAAGATTCCAAGATTTATGGCTTGAGCAAAGCAAAATATGAGGTTCTCACTTTTTAACATGAAGAAGGATGTAGGAAGAGAAGGTTTGGTTGGACCAATTATGGGTTCTGTTTTAGACCTCAGCACTTGAGACAGTTATTATATACCAAATGTGGAAATGTCAAATATGCATTTGACATGATTGATTCTTTTGAAAATGGTAGAAATTATAGCATGTTTCATATTGATGGGAATAATTCAGTAGAGAAAAATTTAAAAGGCATGGATAGATAGGCCCTGAAATTATACAAAATGGTAACATTTGGAAAAGCTGGCTTAAGAGTACATGTGAATTCCAGGTTGGGGATAAAGGTGAGTTGGTAGAGTGCTTGCCTGGCATGAACAAAGCCATGGGTTCAATCCCCAGCACCAAAAAAAAAAAAAAAAAAAAAAGTATATGGGAATTCTCTTTTTGTAGGTATTTAAGCCTAAAACTAATTCAAAATACAAACTTTAAAATAAATAAATATTAGGTATGCAGGAAGCCCAGAAGCCTTTAAGTCCACTTCAGGGCACTAAATAAATTACTCCTAGGGCAAATACTGGAAAGCAGTATTTGCCACTTAGGTGGTGGGGTAAGGAAAGAAAGGCATGCCCTTAAAAACAAGAGTTTCAGGAAAAGAAGAATAAAACCTGATACACTTTGAACTTGGCTTTTAGATATTTGATAGCATTTTTTTCCTGTTTCTAAGCACAATGGAAAAGAGTTAAGAAAAAGAATCTTGGGGCTGGGATTGTGGCTCTGCGGTAGAGCGCACCGGGCAGGACCCAGGCAGGACCCAGGTTCGAACCGGGCAGGACCCAGGTTCGATCCTCAGCATCACATAAAAATAAAGGCATTGTGTTGTGTGTACACCTAAAAAATAAATATTAAAATATTAAAAAAAAGAAGAAAAGGAATCTTAACTCTTTTCCATTGTGCTTAGAAAAGAGTGACCAGGACAATTTTGAAGGATCATCCTACCACACTGGGGAAGAAGATCAAAGAATACCAATTCCAATGTCATGTAAAAGGTGAGTTCTGGGCTGGGGATATAGCTCAGTTGGTAGAGTGCTCGCCTCACATGCACAAGGCCCTAGGTTCAATCCCCAGCACCAAAAAAAAAAAAGTGAGCCCTCTACAAGGGTCACAATTTTTTTTTTTTGGTAGTAGGGATTGAACCCAGAGGTTCTTTACCACAGAGTTATGACCTTTTTATTTTTGAGACAGGGTCTCAGTTGCTTAGGGCCTTGCTTAGTTGCTGAGGCTGCCTTGAATTTGCTATTCTTCTGTCTCAGTATTCCGAGTCTGGGATTACAAGCAAGAGCTATTGTGCCTAGCTTCAGGGCCAGAATATTTTAATTTCACAGGTTCTGCAAGGGGTCAGAGCATAACCACATATCTACTCTTTTTCTGTTTTGCAATACCGGAGATTGGACCCAGAGTTGCTTTATCACTGAGCTGTATCTCCAGCCCCACCTCCCCCTTTTTTGAGACAAGTTTTCCCTAAGTTGCTTAGGGCATCCCTTAGTTGCTGAGGCTTCCATTGAATTTGCCATTCTCCTGCATTAGGCTCCCAAGCCACTGGGATTACAGGTGTGTCCCACCAACCCAACCATACATCACACATTCACTTTTTTTTTTTTTTTTTTGGTACCAGGGATTGAACCCAGGGGCACTTAATCATTTTATTTGCAAAAAGAGTCTCGCTAAATTGCTGAGGCTGGCTTTAAACTTGTGATCCTCCTGCCTCAGCCTCTGGAGTGACTGGGATTACAGTCCTGTGCCACAACCAGCCATACATTCATTTTGTGTGTGTGTGTGGGGGGAGGTCCCAGGGATTGAATTCAGAGGCACTGGACCACTGAGCCACATCCCCATTTTTTAATTTTATTTAGAGACAGGGTCTCACTGAGTTGCTTAGTGTCTCGTTGTTGCTGAGGCTGGGTTTGAAATCGTGATCCTCCTAACTCAGCCACCGGAGCCGCTGGGATTGCATGTGCACCACCATGCCCGGGCATACATTGATTCTTAAGACAACCACCTACACACCTTTATACAGTCACAATCATACACAAAAAGGACACACAGAGCCAGGCAATCTACTCACAACTGTGACACAGTTATTCCCTTATAATCATAAACTCTTCACACCATCACCCCAAAATACCCTATACAGTCAAAATCACACACTACTCCAGGGGGACACACACAAACAATGACATTCTACATCACCCAGTCATAATTGAACATTCACTCTGGAGACATTCAGTCACACACTAGCAAAGGCACTCCATACTCTCATACACAGTAGCACACACTGTCACAGTCACCATTTATCTCCGTCACACAGCACCTTTAAGGAACATAACAGGGATACACACACAGTGTCACCCAAGTCACCGGCATACGACAATTATATAGTTTACCACATACGGTCTCAGAGTCATACAGTCCGACACCCTCACCGGTCAGTCATAAGCATCCAAGAACAAGGCAGACACGCACATATACGCAACAGGGACGCACATATCATCACCCCCACAGTTACAAGGATTCGGCACCACAACACGCAGTATCACACATGGATATATAAAAACAACCAGACATACACCTTAGAGACAGGCGATGACAACCGCAAACTCAGAGGCAGCCACACCCAGTCACCTAACCACAAAGACACAATCAGAATCGCGCATTCTCTGTCTGCTCCCGCCTTCGCGCACAGACCCAAGGCTCCGGACACGCCCCGTCCCCGCCCCGGACTACCAGACCCCTCACCTTCTGCCTCCTCTGGTCGCGTCCGGGTCCTTATGGAGCTAACGATCTCGTCACGACGTCAAGAAAGACGTAACGTTGGGCCGCTGTGGACTCTGGGAAACGTGGTCCAGCGCCACACCAGCCATGGACAAGATGGAGTCTTCTCACTTCTGAGTCTTGGCTTGGCCCGTTTTGAGACTGCACTGGGGAGGTATTAAGGAGGAAGTCTTCACTCCAGACATCCCAGCAGGTTTGAGTTCATCTGAGTCCAACAAAGGACCACTCACCACAAGAACCCCAAATTCACAGGAGGACGCTGTCAAGGTTGTGTGGGGGGTGGGGACAGAAAGATAGAGAATCGACCAGCAATGCCTTAAGGGAAATGTAGTCCAAGGCCGGAAAAGCGGCGTTGCTGGTAATACAAGGTAATCACACAGCCTGGGCCTGGTTCGCGCATACTCAGGGCGGAGTCGCGAAGACTTCTGGGAGTGCTCGCTCTCTCTCGGAGTGCGCAGGCGCGGCCCACCGAGTGGACATTTTGGTCTTTGTCCGCGGGTCAGGACGGTCTCTTGGTCCACGTGGCGCGTAAGTAGGAGGTGGGATCTGGGCGTTTTGGGTCGGTCGGGCTGGGGAGGTTGAAGGGTAGGATTCCCAATCGTTAGGGCCGCGGCGCGGGATTGGGGAGTGGGTTTAAGAGCTTCTGGCCTACGTGTGAGCGAAGGTGGGGCCCTCTGAGGAGGGTTCGAGCGTGTGTGACCCTGAGTTTGACCGCAAAGTTTGTCCCGTTGTTTGGAATCGTTGAGTGAATGTGGAACTGGTGCGGAATTGTGTGTGATTGCGCCTGAGGAGTACATGTGGAGACCAGCATTGAGGTGTAACGTCTAAGCCGAACTTCCCGTGTCGAAAGTGCTGATGACGATAACGTTGCCATCTTCCTGGAACACCTACTTTACTTGAAGGTGTGGGGGGGTGTTAGTGAATAATTTTAAAACGATTTTTATATAAAACACTTATTTTCGATTGGAAAGTACCCTGACTTACTAAATATTTTTTAAACAATATTTCAAAATAATTTTTTATCGTTGTTACGGGGTTCTGGCTTCAGACTTTCAGATCCCCTCATCTTTAGGGTATTTTAATGGAGCTGCTAGGCAAATTCCTAGACTATCGTTTCACTTTGGGTAGAAGTGGGCAAAAAGCTCAGCAACAGGAAGTCAGAGGTTGTAGATAAAGTACAGTTATCCTCTTTGAAGAAAACTCAGTAGTTGAGATGCTCGTACGATGTATAAATTTTGTGCCATAATGAAGAAAAATAACTTCTGGCTGGTAATTATTATTATTACTTTTTGCGGTGCTGGTGATGGAACCCAGGGTCTGTTCACTCTAGGCCAGCGCTAGCGCTCTTAGGAGACTAGATCTCATCCCTTAAGATGTTTTTAATAGACTTCATCCGCAGTCACCTTTCGTGTATATGATGCGAGTTAATAATTTGGTACCAAATTAAGATTTCCAAACGAATAGACTAGAGATATAATTGAAGAAAATGACTGTTTTACAATAGCAACAAATTAAAACACTAAAAAATATAAGAAATGTTCAAATTATTAGAAAATAACTTTAAAATGCTACTAAGGGGTGTTACCTAAGATGTGAACAAAATAGAAATACCACCTTACCTAAAGTAGTGTGGAGGCCTAGGGACTTAGCCCCGTGGTAGAGTGTATGCCCAGCATGTGCAAAGCCCTCTGCATTCAGTCCCCAGCACCACACAGTAAGTTTATTAATGTCCTGTAATATCAAGGAAAGTATTGACAGGCTTGTTCAACTGCGTTAAGCTGATTTTATACTTCATTTGGAAAAACAGACAAGCAACAATAGGCCACTGAAAATCTGAGGGTGTGGGAGGTGGGATTCAGCCCTAGCACTTTAAACAGTTTCAAGGCTGGTTTTGTGGCTCAGTGGCAGAGCACTTGCCTGAATCCCTGGGTTCCAGCCCCAGGACTGCAAAAAAGGGAAAATAACACCAATTACAAAAAAAAAAAAAAAAAAGGTGGGGGGAGGAAGAAAGAAACATTCAGAAATTAAAATGGTATTGGCATGAGTACAGCCTGTGAAGGCAATGTTTACAATAACTACTACCAGGTAGGAGATTATACAACAAAACATGCAGCTGTACAAAACAATGGGGAGGAAGCTTTCTCTATATTTACACTGAAATTACAAAATTAGTTAAGTGAAAAAGTATAGAATGTAGAGTGTGCTTTATTTGCAGTAAAAATACTGGGTATCTTTGAATTTCCGTTTAAAAAAGAGCTGGGCGTGGTGTTAACATGCCTGTCATCCCAGTGATTTGGGAGGTTGAGGCAGTAGGATTGGAAGTTCAAGGCCAGCCTCAGCAATTTGGACTCAGCAATTTAGTGAGACCGTCTCAAAAATAAAAACTGGAATGGACGGGATGGAGCTCAGTGGTAAAGCTCCCCTGGGTTCAATTCCCAGTACCAAAAAAACAAAAACAAACCTAATAATCTATTTGTGTTGTGTGTAGGGGTACTGTAATAAATAATGCGAAGGCAACAGTACCTCTTTGCTTCTTTTATAAAACTGTGTAATGTAGAATACATTCTAAGGGCTTTTTAAAGAAGGACATCAGAGGGCTGGGGTTGTGGCTCAATGGTAGAGCACTTACCTAGCATGCATAAGGCACTGAGTTTGAGCCCTAGCACCACATAAGAAAAACTAGAAAGGGCTGGGGTTGTGCAGATATCAGTGGTAGAATACTTGCCTCACAAGCGTGAGGCCCTGGGTTTGATCCTCAGCACCACATAAAAATAAATAAGCAAAATAAAGGTATTTTGTCCATCTACAACTAAAAAAATTTTATAAAAATAGAGATATTGTGTTCATCTACAACTAAAAAAATTTAAAAAGGACATCAGATTTCCTGTGTTAACTCCTCCCTCTGCCACTTTGTACCTCAGTGACTTTGGCAGGTACTTAGACCTTATGACTAAGTTTCTTTTTTTTAATATTTACTTATTTTTTTATTTTTATTGATTTCTTACATACATGACAATAGTGGAAGACTCAGTTTCTTACCTGGTAATATAGAAACAGAAGAATCTGATTCACAGTGGTTTTGCAAGTCAAAAAGTTGATATATATAAAATTCTAAGAATAGATTTAATTTAATAATAGTATTTACTAATTTTTTTTTGTGTGTGTGCGTGCGCATATGTGGTTATGGGGGTTAAACTATGGTTTTGCCCATACAAGGCATGCACTCTGCCACTGAGTTACATTTCTAGTACTAGTGCTATTATTATTTGTTGTCTGCAGGAAAATATAGGAACTTTCTCAAAAATAGTATAACCATTTGCACTGTTTATGGTAGAAATTTCTGAAATATAAATGCGATTTTCTAACTTCTGTATCTTAGAATTTTTACCTTTTTTGTTGTTGTTTTGGGGCATTTCCTCTTAGTTGGAATGAAAAAATGAGAATTGTGTTCAAGTGCTCATCTTTAGAAGTTCATCTACCTCCTTCATGAAACTTCTTTGATCACTAAGTGTTACCTTCATGTTTGTAATCCTGAATTTCTGGTATTTTTAGAAAATTCTAAAGGTAGTTCATTTTTGGCCATAATACACAGGAGCTGATCTTTTCTTTTCCCTCCCTCCCTTTCTTTGTTTCTTTCTCTTTCTTTCTTCTTCCTTTTTCTTTTCCCTTTCCCTTTTCTTTCCTCCCGCCCCCTCCCTCCCTCCCTCCCACCTACCTTCCTTCCTTCCTTCCTCTCTCTTTCCTTTCTTCCCTCTCTCCCGTGATTGAACTCAGGGGCACTCAACCACTGAGCCACATCCCCAGCCTTATTTTATATTTAAACACAGGGTCTTACTGAGTTGCTAAGTGCCTCCTGCCATTGCTGAGTCTAATGTTGAACTCTCAGTCCTCCTTCTCATTCTCCTGAACCGCTGGATGACAGGCATGCGCTACACCAGGCTAGGAGTTGATCTTGAATACTTCATATAGCATTGTATCAGGAGAGGTGTACTATTGTGGCTGGTCCACCATTGTTGACTATACTTTTCCCTTTATGATCAGATGTTTGTCTGTGGTTTTACTTTGGTAAATCATTTAACTGATGGTTTTAGCAACAGTAAGTGATCCTTGGCTGAGTCAGTAATTTCTGTAGAGCTTGTAAAGTGATTTTACAGTATTTTTTTCTAGGTCTTTATATTTATTTGATTGTTACCTCAAATTTTTCCTGGGTTTTTCTTTTTTAAGCAGTATTATTTGCAGAGCTGGATATTGAACCTAGGACCTCACACATTCTAGTTAGTGCTCTACCAGTGGCTATACCCAGCCCTAAACATGATTTTAACCCATTATATCCTATCATTCTATATATAGGATACTTATAAAAAAAACTTCAATTGGGTAACAGTTATACCACCTATGGTCACTTTGAAATAAATGTTATGTTTTTAGAGTTCTTTTGAGAAAAGAAGTAGATGAGTGATTAGAGCATTTCATATATGTATAGAAAATATGTTTAAAAAAATTTAAGGTATTTAATGATGTGTATGGCATTTTTTGACTTTACAGTCCAGGATATATCTTTTACTGCCCTTTTTTTTTTTTTTTTGGTTGGGGTTCTGGAGTGCTTTACTACTGAGAATTTTAGGCCTTTTTATCTTTATTTTTTTTACTTTGAGTTAGTGTCTCGCTAAATTGCTGAGTCTGTCCTTGAACTTGTGATCCTTCTGCCTCAGACCCAGACACTAGGATTATAGTGTATCTTTAAAAATAAACTCTAGGTTATGATTTTCAAACTATTCTAGTGCACCTGATCAGTTTTTTAAAAAATATTTACAGAATTGAAATCTAGGACTTAATGGGTTCAAATTGTATAGATTTAGTGTGTTCTAATAGCACCAGTGGTTTGTATGGGGGGCGGGATGTTTTATGCTTGTGTCATCACAGTTGAAATCAGTGGCTGCTGCTTTAGTCTTATTTTGAATTGACATCATTTATCCTTGAAAACTTTAAGTAATTGAAATCTAGGTTTACTTTGTTTATATTCTATCCTGGAGTGGAATTGACCACTTTCTCCAAGGAGTTCTAGAGAATGGCGTAAGAACCTTAAGATCCAGGGCAATGTTGTTTCAAGGTTGTTATTTGTTTTTGGTGCTGGGGATGGAAGCCAGGGCCTTCTTGGCAGTTGCTCTATCACTAAGTTGCATCCCCAGCCGCTCAAGGCCATTTTAAATCATGAGTCCATATTAATATTTCTAATTAAGCTTAAATGGCATAGTATTTTTTTCTGTTATCTTAGATCCTATTGTATTTTGAAATTTAAAATTTGAAGCAGGTTATAAGTACTTACTACTGAAGAATGAAGAGAATGATTTCAAAATAACAGTATTGACAGTAGTAAACCATAAACATACTGAATCATTATGGCTTTTTTTTTTTTTTTTTGGTTCTTTCAGTGTATCTCTTAGAGATGTGTAGTTCAAAACTTCTTTGTTCTAAAGCCATTTGAAATCAATTCTTTCTCTGAGGAGTTATGTAACTAAATTAATATACAGTTAACTTCATTTGTTTCCAAGTTGAGACTGCTTTTTAAAAGAATTTGATTACTTAAAAAAAAGTAATACATTTCTATGATTCAGCAAAAATACATCTCAGAAATATTCTGCTCTTCTAATTACATTCTTCTTTGTCCCATGTAAGTACAGTTTATTGACTTTTTTGTTGTTTGTTTCTTGTTTACCCTTCAAGTGGATTTTTTTGTTGTTGTTTGGTCACATTTATTCCTCTCTCCGATTCCCCACTCTCTTTACATATAGGGTAGCATACCATCGTCACCTCTTTATACCTCACTTTTTCCACTTAAAAGTTCTGGGGCTAGGTTGTGGCTTGGTGGTAGAGTACTTGCCTGCACATGTGAGGCACTGGGTTCAATTCTCAGCACCACATAAATAAATAAATAAATGTATGTATTGTGTCCATCTACAACTAAAAATAAAAAATAATTATGGGGCTGGGGATGTGGCTCAAGCGGTAGCGCGCTCGCCTGGCATGCGTGCGGCCCGGGTTCGATCCTCAGCACCACATACAATCAAAGATGTTGTGTCTGCCGAAAACTAAAAAAAAATAAATATTAAAAAATAATTTAAAAAAAATTATACCCTGAAGATGGTCCATCCCCCTTCCCACCCCCCCCCAGTACTGGAGATTGAAGACGGGTACTCTACCACTGAGTTATATTCCTACCCCCTTTTTATTTTATTTTTTAATTTTGGGACAGGTGTCTCCCTAAGTTGCCCGGGATGGTCTCAAACTTGCAGTTCTCTTCCCTCAGACTTCTCAGTAGCTGAAATTACTGGTGTGGACCACCATCTGGGGCAAGATGTTCTTATTATCTCCTTCCCCTTCTTAACTATGGTGTGAGTAAGGTATCATAGTGTGGTTGTAACAGCTGATTCAGTTAATCCCCTGTTGAACATTTGGCTTTCTGATCTTTTGCTCTTACTAACAATGCAGTAATGAGTAATATGTGTCATTTTGTATTTAGGCAGGACTCTCTCTAAAGTAGATTTCTTCAAGAGGAATTGCCCAATGGTAAGTATTTATATCCCCACCAACAGTGTGCATTAGCGTCTTTCCCCCTGGAACCTCAGCGTCGGACTTTAGTGTTGAATATTTGTTATTTTGCCAAAGACATAAATGAGATTTAATTTATATTGCTTTATTACAAGTGAGGTATTGAGTATCTTTTCATAATTGTCTGTTCATACCCTTTCCCCCAATTTTTTTTAAATATTTTTCTTTAGGTGTAAGTTGACACAATACCTTTATTTTATTTATTTACTTATATGTGGTGCTGAGGATGGAACCCAGGGCCTTGCACATGCTAGGCGAGTGCTCTACCACTGAGCCACAACCCCAGCCCCTCCCCAACTTTTTTATGGAATGTCTTCTAGAAACTGTGTACACACAAAGTTAGCCCTATGTGAAATAAGTTTGAAGGTTTTTCCACCTAAGTTTTTCATTTTGTGTTTTGATAAGTTTTTTTGTATATTTTTTCATTTGTTCACAGAGATTTTCATTTTTAAACTATGCAAAATCAGGAAGTTTTTGTAGATTTATCTGCCTTTTCATTACTAATCATAGTCATCTTTTCCCATTCTAAGTTTCACCTGTTTTCAGATTTTCTTTTTTATTTTTTTTCTTTTTCTTTCTTTTTTTAGTTGTAGTTGGACACAATATCTGTATTTTATTTTTATATGGTGTGAACCCAGGGCCTCACACGTGCTAGGCAAGCGCTCTACCACTGAGCCACAATCCAAGCCCTGTTTTCAGATTCTTTATAGTGCTGTAGTTTATATGGATTTTATATATAATCCATTTAGAGTTTAAAAAACAAAAAGGGCTGGGGATGTGGTACAGTGGTTAAGCACCCTGGGTTCAATCCCTGGTACCAAGAAAGTAAAAGGAAAAAATGTTTTTTGAACAAATGGATAAACATTTGTAGGACATTTCTGATACAGTATGAAGAAGTAAATATTAAAACTCCAGGAAAACTATTGACTTTTTATTCCTGAATACTATTAGAACAACTGCTTACACATTGTACTCATGTGGCTTAGTTTCATTAGACAAAGATAATGAGTATTGAATTCATGCAGGAATAAGGGCCATAGTGAAAATCTATTCAGGAACCTGGGTTGGAATGTGGTGCTAGAGAACAATAGCAGTCAGTCATGCGAGCAAATGAACAGTTTTCCTATGTGACTAAAATTCTGAAAGCTAATTCTTCCTTTCTGTATGTGTGGAGACTTCAAATGACTTAGTATGACTTTGAGATTTAGGATTCAAAATGTTTATTTCCTATGCACATACTTGTGTTCTCTAGTCACCAAGGCAAAAAGTCATTACTTTGTTCTGTTTCACAGGGCTGCTTCCTTGTGTATCTCTGCAAACTACATTTTCCTCATCCTTCAGAAGGCTATAGACCCTGAATCCCCAGGGCTTCTCCTGAGTTCTAGGATGGTGCTTTGGCCTCATCATTAACATTCTAATCCTGTGATTTCCCTTGAAAGCAGGTGATAAAGAGACCAAACTGTATGATCCTCCACTGAAGCAAGAAGATCCACTGGATGGTGGGGAAAAAGTAGAAAAGAAGTCTTGTCAGGTGAGGGAATGACAGGCTGAAGTGCTTTTGAAGACATTTTCTTATTCTGTAGGTTCCTGAGGGATGTTTTCAGTCATAGTGTGGTTTGTTTTTTTTTTCTTTTTTGTTGGGGGGTGGGTATTGGGTTTTGAATTCAGGGGCACTTAACCACTGAGCCATATCCCTAGCTGGTTTTTTTTTTTTTTTTTTTTTTGTATTTTATTTAGAGACAGGGTCTCAGCTGAGTTGCTTAGTGCCTTCCTGTTGCTGAGGCTGGCTTTGAACTCATGATCCTCCTGCCTCAGGGCCACATACCCTCTCTCTCGTCTTTGTTCTGTCGTCAACACTTAATACTTCATTTTTACTGCCTCTGTTTTGGTTGTTTTCCTTCAGTGTCATATCCAGTTTCATAACTCTGTGTGTCCTTTATAGGTCATATGTCTTTGTATATCATCTAGTGTTCATGTTCCTTTTTATTCCTTGTCTCATTCTTTCAGTGGTTAAGTGCTTCAGAATTATATTTTATATCTGTAGTCTTACTTCATGTTGTCTTTTAAACATCTCCCTTGTCATAGATCAGTACACTTCTCCACTTTTCTCTCTTCACTTCTGTATACCTCTTACATATGTTGCCAACTTAGAAATTATTGGTGCCTGTCTACTACTGTGTGTGTGTGTGTGTGTGCGCGTGTGCGTGTGCGTGTGCGTGCGCATGTGGGTACCTGAGTATTTGCTTTGTGAAAATCCCCCTCCCATCTTTATTGATGAATACTTTCAGGGCCAGTAAAACTTTGATTAAATCATTTGGGCTTTTTTCTGTTGTCTTTTGACATAGGTGTAAACATTTTCGAACGTCAAGGTACATAGCAAAAAAAAAAAACACAAAATTCCCTCTTGTCTCTGACTCTTAGTCCTCCTGCAGTGTTTCTTTTCAAAGAGGCACACATATTCCTCTTTGAGGGAGTCCATGAAAAACCAGCATATGTTATATATCTCTGCCACAAACATACACATAAGCTCTCATTTTTCCTTTTCATGTAAGTGGTGTTACATATTTTATGTGTGCAGTATTTTTTTCCTTAGAATTCTTCATCAATACATAAAGTATTTAACCTGTCTCCTATTAATGGCTGTGTAGGCTATTTTCAGACTTATGCTATTGAAGATACCAGAATGCATGCTTATTTATATTGATTTGCAGAGATATGCAGACAAAACTGCATCTCTTTTACTACTTAAGAGTAAGTAAAAAATGTAAGTAAAATGTAGTAAAAGTAAAAATTTAGTAAAAGTTAGGTTTGATTGAAATATGCACATTGTTCTCAAAAGAGAAGTAACCAATGTACATTTCTACCAACATGATAAATTTATGTATTTAACAAGTATTGATTAATAGGTATTAGTTACTGATAGGTATGAGGTACTAAGAAAATGTCAATGATCAAAGTAGTCTTTTTATTATTTTGGAATCACCCCTCTTGGAATGCTGTTACTTCTATTTGATTGGTGCTTTGGTACCTGTGATGTTGCTTATCACAGTTGTCTCATTTTTTGCTTTTGTCTTTTTTTAATATTTATTTTTTAGTTGTAGTTGGACAGAATACCTTTATTTTTATGTGGTGCTGAGGATCGAACCCAGGGCTTTGCACATGTAGGTGAGCGCTCTACCGCTGAGCCACAACCCCAGCCCCTACTTTTGTCTTTCTTTATCATAAATCATCCTCTTATGGAGGTGGCTTCCAGAATCCTGGCTTGTTCCTTTCTTCCAACCCTTCATAAATTATTTTTGGATACTTACAGCTTTTTGCCTTGCCTGCCATCATCTTATCTGTTAATTGGACAGACAAGTATCAGATTTTATTCTCATGGTATCAGTGAAATCATGGTAATAATCCTTAATTTTTATTTACCATGATTTCAGACACCCATAGTGTTCTGAAAATGTTAATGAAAAATTCCAGAAATAAGCAGTTCATAAAAAAATTGCCATTCTGAGTAATTGGGTGAAGTCTCACGTTGTCCTGGAATATGAACCTCAGTTTATTCAGTGTATCCATGCTGTATACACAGTTCAGCCTGTGACAGTAGAGAATGAGAGGGAGAGTTTATATTTACATAACTTTGAATATAGTATATTGTTATAATTTTTCTATTTTTGTTGTTACTCTCACTGTGAATAATTTTGTAAATTAAAGGAAAAACACAACATATTATAGATTTTGGTACTATTCGTGGCTTCAGGCATGCACTGGAAGTCTGGAAATGTATTCTCTGAGGATAAGGGAAGATTAGTACTCTACCAAAATTAGAAATTTTATTCCATTATTTTCAGATCCAGAGATCATCTCAGACCAGTTTCATATTATGTCTGGATTATTTCTTATGATCATTGAGGCCTTTAAAAAGGTATACTTCACTGTACTCAAGAGAACATAGACCATATGATTATGAATATGAACATTTCTTTCTCTGTAAAATTCTTTGAATCTTGACCTTTGATTATGAAATTTTCTACTTATGCAGGTACTGCTTATCATTTAAACTTTTTTGTGGCACACACTGTAATCCCAGCAGCTCAGAAGGCTGAGACAGGAGGATTGTGAGTTCAAAGCCAGCCTCAGCAATGGTGAGGCGCTAAGCAACTCAATGAGACCCTGTCTCTAAATAAAATACAAAATAGGGCTAGGGATGTCAGTGGTGGAATGCCCCTGAATTAAATCCCCAGTTACACCCTCCCCCCAAATAAAAATTTAAACTTTAAAAAAATATGTTTTTAGTTACAAATGGACATAGTACCTTTATTTTATTCGTTTATTTTTATTTGGTGTTGAGGATCAAACCCTGTGCTTCACATGTGCTGGCCAGCACTGTACCATCCCTAAACTTGAATTAAGTTGTCATTAAAGTGTTCCTACTAATTTCATCTTTTTTTGATCAGCCCATTGATTGTCCATCCTATTTGGTGTTTTCTAGAGAAATTTGAAAGTCTTCAGTAAATTTTATTTATATTTGGATATCTACAGTCTTTATTATAAACTGTTGAAGAGAATGCTTGTGTTTTATTTTTTCTGTTGGCAGTTTTGAGTACACATGAGGTGCTCTTAATCTATGAATTATTTTGTGAAGGAGTGCTTCTTAATTATTATCATTTTTTAAATGGACAGTTTTTAAGAGTATTGCAGTAATCTTATATACCCACCATGCATTGAATAATTAATGTTTTGTTGTTTTTATGTGTGTCTATATTTGTTTTGTGTACCAAAATGTCCTGACACTTCATTCCTAAAAAATTAACTATATCTTTTCTAAAAATAATGAAATCCCCCATATAACCAAAATACCATTGCCACACCTTAAAAGACTAATCATAATGCTCTGATATTATAGATTATCTAGTTCAACTTTCTCAGTTGTCTCCAAAATATCTTTTATAGGTTTTTGTTTTTTTTTGTTTTTTTAAATTTCAGGATTAGTTAAGAGATTTGGTTGTTGCCTTTTTAAATGGTTACCCCTCACCATCATTTTCCCCTGATATTTCCCTTAATATTTTTAAAATGTATACTGTCAGATGTGCCAAAAGAAAAAAAGGAAAGCCATTGATACTATCCAGCCTTTAAAGTTATAGTTAGGATGTTAAAGGACTTTGCAATATATAAATTTGTATTTAAAAAAAATTTCATCTGCTGGGGATGTATGTATGTTAGTGGTGGAGTACTTGCCTGATATGGTCAAGGTCCTGGCTTGATTCTTTTTTTTTTTTAATTTATTTGTTGCCGCAGTTCGGCTGGGCAAAATAACCGGGAGGTGACAAACAACTTGAAGGTTGAAGCGGGAACTGCTTTATTACGGAACAACAGCAGTATATATACCTAACTGATTACACACAGCTTGTCTCAATTAGCATCATCTAGATACAGTAGTCAGCCAATAAGGAATCCTCACCATCTTAATGGCATTGCCTCACAAACCACTCCTCCTGGCAAACTGCCAGGCGCCATCTTGACTTGTTTTGCAGTCCCCAACAATTTGTTAGGTATAGTTGGACACAATGCCTTTATTTATTTATTTATTTATTTTTATGTGGTGCTGAGGATCGAACCCAGGGCCTCGCACATTCTAGGTGAGCACTATACTACTGAGCTACAACCCCAGCCCCCTGGCTTGATTCTTAGCGCTGGGGTGGGGGTAAGGTGGAGTGGGGGGTGGGCAGGGCAGTATGTATGTATCTTATATAAAATACTTTTAGAGAAGTGAATATAATTGTTATTAGTAGTTGAGAGAAAGGATTTTAAAAGATAAAATTAGGTCATTTAAGAGTATGTTCTTGGAACTCCTTCCAGGAGGATTAAAAGATAGGAGAGATTAGGCTAAGAAGGATATGAAGAACAAGATATGGAAAATTGTGACTTACCATTTATATATTTACCACTCTTGATCTTCTTTAGGGCCTATGAAAGCTGAGAATTTATTTCTTCTGGCTATCCATATCTTGAGGCTGGGGATATAGCTCAGTTGGTAGAGAGCTTGCCTCACATACATAAGGCCCTGGGTCAATCCCCAGCACTAAAATAAATAAATAATCAATCAATCTCTTTCAGGTCTTGAGGGAGTTTTTGCTTTCTCAGACATAACCTTACATAAGATTGAAACTCGACTCCTTCCTTAACTGTTTTCCATAGGATTTAGTAACTTGTTAGCAAATCATTTCTTTCCCACTGGAATGTAAACTTGAGGGCAGAAGTTTTTTCAGTTTTAATCAGTATAGTTTCTCTAGAGCCTATACTTGTGCCATGCACATAGTAAGGATACAAAAAGCTATCTAGGGGCTGGAGATGTGGCTCAAGCGGTAGCGCGCTCGCCTGGCATGCGTGCGGCCCGGGTTCGATCCTCAGCACCACATACAAACAAAGATGTTGTGTCCGCCAAATACTAAAAAATAAATATTAAAAAATTCTCTCTCTCTCTTAAAAAAAAAGCTATCTAATTCTACAGTGTTTTCATCACCACAAAAATGCTGTACCCATTAGCAATCACTTATATTTTTTAAAAATTGAGTACCTCTAAACTATTTGGTTTATATGGTGATATTTATCTTAAAAACATACAATTGAGGGGCTCAGTGGTAGAGCACTTGCTTAGGACATGTGAGGCAGTAAGTTCAATCCTCAGCACCACATAAATATAAATAAATAAAGGTATTATGTCCACCTACAACTAAAAAGTATTATACAATTGAGATACTTTTAAAAATATTAATTTACTTTAAAAAAAAATGGGCTGGAGTTGTGGCTCAGTGGTAGAGTGCTTGCCTAGTACTTATGAGGCACGGGGTTCAATCCCCAGCATCACATTAAAAACAATGAACAAATAAAATAAAGGTATTGTGTGCACCTACAACTAAAAAAATATTAAAAAAAAATAAAATGATTTCAGGTAACTAAACATTTCTTAATTAAAACAGTAATTTTCCGGGCTGGGGTTGTAGCTCAGTGGTAAGAGCGCTTGCTTTGCCTGTGTGAGTCGCTGAGTTGGGTCCTCAGCACAACATTAACAAACAAACAAATAAATAGTAATTTTCCAAAACAAAAAAAATGTAGTAAGAAAAGGGAATTGTTTTACATATTTGTAAATATCTTTGTCTGGTTTAATACAAGATGGCTGGATTCTCATATTAACTGTTGTGAAAGAAATATGCCCACAAAATCAGGCTTTACATAGCCCTCATTTTTCTATATAGTTAGAAAGGGGAAAAGTATTTTAATAGCCTTTTCAAGTAGTGATGAATATTCTTTGGTACTATAACCATGTTGACAAGGGTTTTTTTTTTTTTTTTTTTAGATTGTCTGCCAATGTAGGATTTGAAACTGTATAAAAAATTTATTTTGTACTATTGTATAAAATCCAGTTTTGAATAAATTTATAGGCATAAGATGCTCTGGTGTGCTTTTGCACAGTATGGTGACTATAATATATTTTATATTTCAGAAAGCTTTAAGAAAGGATTTTGAGTTTTCATCCTAAAGAAATTAAAGTTTGGACTGGGGACATAGCTCAGTTGATAAGAGTGTTTGCCTGGCCTGCACAAGGCCATGGAATCCCCAGCACCATTAAAAAAAAGAAAGAAGAAAAGTTTGAGGAGATTTTTTTTTGTTCTTTGAATAGTTCTTCTAAACAGTTTTTTCATTTTTTTTTTTTTTTTTTGAGATGACTTTTACTAAGATATTCTTTCCTTGGTTACCCTCTGAATTTGTCCTTAAAGCTTTTACTACTTGCTACTTGTTACGATATTTGACAAACAAGGTACCTATACCTACCTAACCATGGCTGAAAGTGTTAGAGGGAGGTCATGCAATTCTTTTGGAGTAAGGAGACCCTGTTCTTGGTAAATGGTAACACAGTCTCTATGTAGTCTACCTCATCCTTGATTCTCCCTTTCTTAATTTCTTTCTTTCTTTTTTTTTTTTTTTGGTACTGGGTATTAAACCCAGGGGTACTAACCACTGAGCAACATCTTCAGTCCTTTTTTATGTTTTATTTAGAGACAGGGTCTCACTGAGTTGTTAAGTGCCTCACTGTTGCTGAGGCTGGCTTTGAACTCACAATCCTTCTGCCTCAGCCTCCCAAGCTGCTGGAATTACAGGCATGAGCCACTGCACATAGCTATTTAATTATTTTTATGTGGTGCTGAGGATCAAACCAAGTGCCTCAAACTTGTTAGCCAGGCACTCGACAACTGAGCTACAACTGCAGCCCCACAAGGGAACTTTTTCTTAATGCTTATTTCTCACAAAACATTGTTATTGTTTCATTAGTGAAATATCTTCTTATAACTCTCTGATTGGTATTTGTGTTTCGTTGTCGTGTCTTGCTTGTATTTCCTCCAAGCTGTTTTTTTTCTTTTCTTTTTTTATGTTTTCTTATGTTTTGGCAGGGTTATTCAAATGTGTGTGAAATACTTATGGCAATCATATTTAACAGTGATTCACTAAAAGGGGATCATAAGTGCTTTTGTTTCTGGGTTAGTTTAATGTTTATCATGGACCTTTTGGTTTCTTCAGAGAAAGATCCTCTAATATCTTGCTCATAGGTATGTATGCATACCTTAGTGCCAACATTGTTTTGGCTTCTGCTGCTGAATGTCAAATCTATATGTAATATGGTGCTGAAAGTCTTGCCGTATTACATATAGGTTTAACCCTAGTGGTTTCAACATAGTGGCTCTCCCCGTCATCTCATTATAGCTTGATGGTAGGATGCTTGCCTAGCATGCGCAAGGCCATGGAGTTCAACCCCCGTACCAGGGGTAAAAAAGAGTATTGATTTGCTGGGTGCCCTTGAGGATGCAGCTTATTTGATTAAATTTCTACAAAGAATTAGTCAACTTGATATGAAGAAGTTAGTCCTTGTCTGTTTTGACTGGATGACTACAAGTCCAAATGTCATACTATCCCCCCCCCCCGCCCCCGTGGTAGTACAGGAGTTTAAATTCAAGGATGTACTACCATTAAGCTATATCTTCAGTCCTTTTATTTATTATTTTCAGACAGGGTTTCACTAAGTTGTTGAAGGTCTTCCTAAGTTGCCAAGGCTGGTCTTGAAATTGTGCCTCAATTTTCTCTCTCCTAAGCCTCCCAAATTGCTGGCAGTCATACTTTCTTTTATTTGGCTACTATCCTTTATTCCTTTTTCTGAAATATTTGTGTCCCTTCATTTCCTGATTTGCTGGGTTTCTCTTCTCACGACTAAAAGGCTCAGGGGTCACTCCAGTTAAACTGGGCTAATTGGGCTGCATGAAATAACCACACAGGAGACACAAATACCTTTTTCTTTGGGGTTGCTGTGATGGCTCCTCTGACCTTAAGGGTCCGCAGAAAGAGAGCGAGAGTACACGCTGACCCCTTTTAGTGAGAAGAAGCTATTCAAATGAGGCAAGGGGTCAGTTTTCAGGGGGCTGAGTCTATCTTCATTATGTCCACTGTCAGTAGGTTGACTGATACCCGGGTAGGCTAGGGGCACAGTAAGAAGGGGACACACACGAGGCACTTCCATGGAAGATTCTATCCTAAACAGGACAAGGGGTTATATTACAAAGGAACAGGTGAGCATAGCTTCACCCATGGGACTGCAGCAAGACACACCCATGCACAAGACACCGACATTCGAACCCAAGAAGAGTGGGGAAAGCTCTGCCACATTTCTGTGACTGAGAGCCTCAGCACCCAGCTGGGGCGTATGTCTCAGTCACATGTAAGGTTGGTCTCCCACACTGAGTCTTTTTGATATTTTGTAATAAAAATCAGATTTTGATTAACATTGTCATCCTCTTATGCAGGATCTTTATATTATATGAGCTTCCTCAAATAACATATTTTATTGTATATTTTTTTTGTGGTGCTGGGGATTGAATGCAGGGCCTTGTGTACATCAGGCAAGCTCTCTGCCAACCAAGTTATATCCCCAGCCCCCCACAGATAACATTTTGTTGTGCATTGAAAAATCTTTCATTGTTGAAAAATTATGGCTGTTGTGTCCTATGTCTCCTACATATGCTTTTTCTTACGAGTTTGTACCATTGTTCCTTGTTATTTTTCTTTTTAATACAATTGTTTTTAGTTGTAGGTGGACATAATACCTTTATTCTGTATATTTATTTTTATGTGGTGCTAAGGATCGAACCCAGTACCTCACATGTGCGAGGCAAGTGCTCTGCCAATTAGCCACAACCCCATCGCCATGTTCCTTGTTATTTTAATCTGGTTTTGGTAGGGACCAGTCGTGTGATCTTTTCCCTTTCTTAAACATCTCATTTAAGTCTTATGGTATGTGGACTGAGATAGTCAAGTAACCACAGCTTTCTCATTTTTATATGCTCATCTTTTTATCTGTTTGGCAGTTCCTCATTGTTAGGCTTTTTGCTGAATTTGGGAATGGCAGTGTTTTTTCAAGAGTGGTCTAAGCTTTGTGAACCCACAAGTTTAGCTTTTACTCACATGCCCCCTCTAATGGTTCTCTTCTGAAAATTTAATTAGAGACGTTGTTCATATGGATTTCTTCCTTCTGGGAGATGGCCTACCAGCAAAAAGCACAATTTGATATTTTATTGCTGGTAATGGGAACATTCACAAATAATAGTTGTCGGAGACCAGCTCCAACAGGGGGTCTCAGGAGACGAACGGATGGTGAGGAGTCTGCGAAAGAGGGGTGGAGAAACAACACAGACACCAAAGTGCAGGTGTTGATCCCAATCTTTACTTGTGAAGCTGATCATATATACTTTTCATTTTGGCAGGCTCACAGTACTTTGTGGTTACAAAACAGGAATCATTATTCAAAGAAACAAAATATTACGTAGCTACAATTAGAATAGAAGAATGCATAAGCAAGCATTTGTACTTTCAGTTCACGTTTTGCTTTGAGCTGTTTCTGCTTAGTTAACTTTTAATAATAGTTAGAAATGTCCCAATCTATTGGCCTATACCTTGACTATTCTTTCTTGACTTACTGACTGGAACCAGTGCCATGGTTACGGCAAGTGGTTGACTTGTTATTAATTTTAATCAAACAAGAGTAAGAGCACAAACCATTGTGCACAGGAACAAGAACAAGTTGCCCAGTACTAAGCACTAATCTGTCTTCTTAACATTAATTTTTCTTCTCTAGATTTTAATTTAATTTCTCAAAAACTTCCTTGACAGGAATACAGGGAGTTTTTCACTAGACATTAACAATTTACATTCCACAGCTGAATCATTGCATTTAGAGCAAACAGATCCATTCTTTAGAAGTAGTTGCATTAATTGGGAAAGTCATGTTTTTTCCTTCATACTTAATGGTCATATGAGAAATCGCAACTATACTTATTAAAGGAACACAAAAATAAATCAGTCCATTCCCAGAAACATACTGCGCTCCTCCAGAGGATGGATGCCTTGGGCCATCCACCTCAGTAGGGCCTTGCCATTGCCTGAGTCAGGGGAGGGGCACAGCAAATAGTGATGGTAATGTAAAGGTAATATTTATGAATGCTCACCATGCACCACCTATGATTCTGAGCATTTTATATATTAACTCCTCTAAATTATCATTCTTTACTCCATTTTAGAAAAAGCCTGAGAAGATGATGAGCAGATAGAGAAGCAACAAGACTTGGGAGGCAAGTTGTGTTCATCAAACTACAGACTGAGGAAAAAAGGATGTGGATATAAGAAAATTGGAAAAATCCTGTTTGCTCAACCTCATTTCTTTAAGGAAACATTTTTGAAGTTTTAGGTTGAAACTGTTTAGACTTAACCATGAGGGAAGGTATGTAGTTGAGTCTCCAATTTTACTAGCTGGATGTTCTCTACCACTGCTTATTTCTTATGGTAATATCCCCCTATAAGTGTAAAGCAGTGTGAAATGCCTTCAGTATAAAAAGTGTGATATAGCATCTGATAGCAGAGCATTCATACTGGAGGAAAACCTCATGAGTTTACTGAATGTGGGAAAACTTTTACCCACATATCACATTTCATTGAACATAGAAGTCATGCTGAAGGGAAACCTTGTGCTTCTAAAGAGTATTGAAAAGCCTTTAGCTAGATGATAAAATTTTCTCACAAATCTTATCCATTCCTCTGCATTTGAGAGGTCATACAGAGAAGCCTTCTAAATGTAAGAAATGTGGAAATATCTTCAGTCAAAAGTAAATCCTCGTGTATCAAGAAATTCATACTGGAGAGAAACCTTGTGAATGTGGGAAAGCTTCCATTCAGATGTCACACCTCAGTCAGCAGAGAATTTATAGTGGGGAAAGCCCCTTTGCCTGTAAGGTATGTGGGAAAGTCTTCAGCCACAAATCCAATCTTACTGAGCATGAGCTTTTTCATAATAGAGAGAAACCTTTTGAATGTAATGAATGTGGGAAGGCCTTTAGCCAAAAGCAGTATGTCATTAAACATCAGAATACTCATACTGGAGAGAAGCTTTTTGAGTGTAATGATTGTGGAAAATCCTTCAGCCAGAAAGAAAACCTCCTTACCCATCAGAAAATCCACACTGGAGAGAAACCTTTTGAGTGCAAAGATTGTGGGAAAGCTTTCATTCAGAAGTCCAACCTTATCAGACACCAGAGAACTCACACAGGAGAGAAGCCCTTTATATGTAAGGAGTGTGGGAAAACCTTTAGTGGGAAATCAAATCTTACTGAGCATGAGAAAATTCATATTGGAGAGAAACCCTTTAAATGTAATGAGTGTGGAACAGCTTTTGGCCAGAAGAAGTACCTCATAAAGCATCAAAACATTCACACTGGAGAGAAACCCTATGAATGTAATGAATGTGGAAAAGCCTTCTCTCAACGAACATCACTTATTGTGCATGTGAGAATTCATTCAGGTGATAAACCTTATGAATGCAATGTATGTGGAAAAGCCTTCTCTCAGAGTTCATCTCTCACTGTACATGTAAGAAGCCATACAGGTGAGAAACCTTACGGATGTAATGAATGTGGAAAAGCTTTCTCTCAATTCTCAACCCTAGCTCTGCATTTGAGAATACATACAGGTAAGAAACCTTACCAATGCAGTGAATGTGGGAAAGCTTTCAGCCAGAAATCACACCATATTAGACATCAGAAAATTCATACTCATTAAAAACCCTATGAGTACCTTCAAGATAGGAACACATCAAAAATTTATATATCATAAAGTCATTCTGAGGCAGTGTATCACAAATGAAGGGAACAACTTTGAGGACACTGAAAATTCATACTGAAGAGGAAGACGTTTGTATGATAAGCAGACTGCCAATAAAAAAAATACTCCACAGTCAATGGTAAAGGTAATGCTGAAACAATAGACATTTCCATTAAAATTGGAACAGAAAACAGGCCTGTTACTCCATCAATATAGATGTGAAGTTCTTCACTTGTGTAATAAGTTGTATTAGAAAGGAAGAGACAAAAACAGATGGTATGATCATCTATAAGTAATAAAACTCTGGTATTGCTTCAGCAGAGGGAAAGAGATTCCAGAAAGAGAACTATGCATTTAGTAGAACTTGCAATATTAAAGAAATTCATCAGATGAGTAAATACGGGACTATTTAAAAAAATTATTTGGAGGTAATTTGTTCTCGGAAGGGGAAAGAAAATAGACCATGAACACACAAGCAAAATTCATGGGAATTGAAGACTGAAAGATACAAAAGCCATGCACTAAAGTGGCTGTGACCTTTGGAGTAGGGAAACTTTCCTTCTTAACAAATTTAAAAATATTTAGCAGTTTTACTTGTGAGTGTATATGCTCAGGAGATACCAGGAAATTTACTGTGGCTTGATTTGTAGCCAAATATTGGAAACAACTTAAATGTTCATCAGGAACAAAAAGAAGTTCTTATGATGTGACACTATACATCTGCAAAATGCAACTATGAGATCCACATGTTATTAACAGAAGGATCTAAAAAAAATTGCATTGAGGGGGAAAAAGAAGTTGCAGGATGATACATACAGTGACTTTGTAAATTTGAATTAAAATTTCATGAAATTTAGTACTTTATATTGGTAATGAATACATACGTGTATGTTAACATTTTTGAAATGGAGAAATACAGGCCAAACTTTTGATAGTGGTAGCCTGTGAAGAGCAAGAGGGGAAGGGAATAAGTATGGGGGGTAGGGTGGGGAGGGGGCTTCAGCTTTTTATATAAAACATCCATTTCTCTTGAAGACTGCAAGTAAATATATGAAGATACTGGCTAATTCTGGATTGTGGTATATGGATATCTTGTCTTATTTTTTGTACTTTTCTGTATTTTTAAAATTTCTCAAAGTTAATAAGAATGGGAGTGAGGATGGAACTCTGTACCTGTAGAAGTTATGTTATAATGGACTAATTCCCAATCAAATACTAAACTTTTTATAGAAAATATTTCTAAAATTTTATCAACAATGAGTGGATGGACTTGCTCTCTATGTAATATGAAATTATCTATTTTATTAAAATTAAAATGACAGCATACTACAAATCTGTTTATTTAATGTGTTATACTGTATAATGTCTCATTTTTCTAACATTTTGCAGCATACCACTTGAGATTAGGAAGATTTAAGAATTTATTAAATAAGCATACATGGATAGGTTGTATATAATTTTTCTTTTTCAGATAGATTTAATTTTGGAGTGTCAGTTTTCCTGTCCTTTAAATTACTTTGGGAATCATACATTAAAAGTTTTTGATCATTTTCATTTTTTAAAAGAAAACCATTCAACGTCTGAACTTATACATCTTCCGGTTTTAGATACCAACATTTTAGTCTTGCAGACTGTTTTCATTCTTCCCACTTCATTGACAGACACATCTTTTTGTTTCTTTTACATATGTGGGGAGAAGATGGGATGGGGTAAGAAACTTGGCCCACTCAGACCATGGACAGAATTCTGTTACCTAAATTGTCCTGAAGATTTTTTTTTTTTAAAGTTGCATCCTTCCTCAACAGTGTAACTTGATAAAGAATGTTACCGTTTTTTTTTTTTTTCAGTGAATGTCAACAAAGAGCCATTTGAGATTGACTTTAACCTTGGAAAGTCAAATTTGGTTAATGTGACTGCATTAATATGTATCTTATTAGTCTATTTTGGGGGAATGATCATGAATTGCATAAATAGGTAATTCTTGTCCTTTGTAATACAAAGTCTCATGCCCTTTTTCTCTGCTTTCCCTATATATGTATTCCACATTTTAAGGTGTTCTCTGTTTTTACAGATTTAAGAAAGAAGCTATTTTATGAGAAACTTGTTTCTGGAATTTGGTAGCTAACCACTGATAATGGCATAGACAATGATTTAGTCATGAAAAGCAATGATGATACGAAGCCTGTTTGGCACAAGAGTCTCTCCTGCCCAGGATTTTTTTGGGGGGGGGGGCGGGTACCAGGGATTAAATTCAGGAGTACTCGACCACTGAGCCACATCCCCAGCCCTATTTGGTATCTTGTTTAGAGACAGGGTCTCACTGAGTTGCTGAGCACCTCGCTGAGGCTGGCTTTGAACTTGCAATTCTCCTGTTTCAGCCCCTGGAACCACTGGGATTACAGGGATGAGCCACCAGGACCGGCTTCTCCCCATATTATTTTTATTTAATAGTTCCTTAATTCAGTGCACCTTACAGTCATCTAGTGGGCTTGTAGCTGTGCACTGCTTCCAGTTTCTGATTCAGTTAATTTGGTGATGGGAACTTACGATTTGTGTTTTTAACAAATCCCCAAGGGATTCTAATGCTGTTGTACTAGGGACCACACTTTGAAAGGATCCAATGTAGTCATTTTATCTTTAGTATAGATGTAGTACACATCCAACCATACCCATTTTATATCTAGAAAAAAATTAACTGGGTGTAGTGGTACATGCGTTTAATCCCCGTATTTATCCAGTTCTGCTTGGCTGGCTAAGGTCTTGGACCTGACAGTATGTGCTTGGTCAGGTATGATTGGAATTCAAATGCACCCAAAATTGTGAGCCTGGCTGGGCGCATGGAATACTCCGGCATGGGTGGGGAAAGTCTGACCCTGAAGAGGAATGGAAGCCTGAGGTTGGAGGATATCAAGGTCCAGGCTGCCAACAGCAATTTAGACCCTGTCTAAAAAAGGGCTGGGGATGTAGCTCAGTGGTAAAGCCCAGGGTTCCATCCTAGTATCCGCTCCCCCACAAAAAAATTGTATTCACATTTACATAGTGCAATTGTTAACACTAAAGCAAGTCGTGTCATGTCTAGTTCAGTGTAATAGGTAAGTGAGAAAACATTTTTTTTAATGTGGTTCTGAGGATCAAACCCAGTGCCTCACACATGGTATGCAAACACTGACCCACAACCCCAGCCCCAAGAAATTATCTTGCTGCAAATACTTGCCTGATCATTTCATACAAAATGTACATAATAATATCAAAACCCAGTCCGGTGGCCAGCCTCAGAGACCCTGTTTCCCAAAAAGAGGGGACGGGGCTGGAGATGTGGCTCAGTGGTTAAGCAATCCTGTATTAATATAAAAATAGAAAGGACTGTGGATGTAGCTCAAAGGCAGAGCACTGCTGAGCTTAATTCTCAGAACCTGGTGTGCGGGGTCAAGGAGACATTAAGGAAAAGATGGGGAGGCAGCTATTGTAATAGGAAGAAGGGGACTGGGGTTGTCGGTCAGCAGTAGAGTGCTGACCTAGCACATGCTGAGCCCTTGGTTTGATCTTTAGCACCACATAAAAATGAATGAATGGATATTGTGTCCAACTACAACTAGAAAATATTAAATAAAACAGCCAGAAAAAAAAGCCACACACCAAAAAATGCAAAATTGAATAATAGAAAAAAATTAGATTGGGGGCTGGGGTTGTGGCTCAGTGGTAGAGCGCTTGCCTAGCACGTGGGAGGCCCTGGGTTTGATCTTCAGCACCACACAAAATAAGTAAAATAAAGGTATGTGTCCAACTACAACTAAAAAATGATTTTACTAATTTAGATGTAAATGGCCTCAACTTAAAATAGACTGTAAGGCAAATGTTTAAAATTATAGGCTAAAATCATTTAGAGAGGTAAAATTTCAGTTCACCAGCGAGGGAGATACAGAAGGGCTTGTGCAGTCAGGACAAGATGGCAAGTAAGGTGGTCGGGCGCACGTCCAGAACAAAGGAACTTGGAGAGGATCTTCTGGTGAGGTCAACTTCCTGTTTGATGAAAGTGTTCCTGGACACAAGTGGCAAACCAGACACACACTTCTGTACTTGTGCTACTAAGCAGGGTCTCTATTTTGAAAAAACAGACTCCTAGACAAGGGGCACCAATCAATAAAGAGTAGTGTATGGACGGGGGAGGAGCCAAATTCCAGAGACCATAGAAAGAAGAGGTCAAAACACCGAGTTCCCAGCTCTGGGGCCCCTTCTCTTCCAAGAAGTCTCATTTTTGCAATACACCTACTTCTTATTTACTATCTGTTTCCTGTTCTTCAATTCTTTGCTGAACTTAGGCAACTAACCCAGCGTCCCTAGACAGTAACACCAGGAGCATATCATGATTTCAATGTTATCTGTTCCTGAATAATATATAGCCTGAGGATATTCATTAAGCAAGAAACTGTGAGAATCACAAGGAGAAATTGACAAATTCAAACATTTACACCCTACCAGGAACAAAGGCAATTCAAGACTGACTTAGGGTCATTTCTTCTACTTTTGAATCTTCACTGCCTAAAAAGATGGGAATGGAATTCCTTAGGAAGGATAAAAGCTGGCCCACAGATTGTGTTATGACCTTGGTCTGCCTCTTCTTACTCCGGAATCTGTTTTTTCACCCATCAGTTACGGATAACCATCCTGGGCTGGCCAACAGTTCCAGGGGAAGGGGTCTGGGTCATGCATTCTACAGTCAAGCTTGGGCACTCTTGTGCGTGGGTGGCCAGTCTTGAACTACATTTCCCAGAATCCTTCTTGTCTCAATGCTACTAAACGCCGGAAGTCATAATTCGGGTATCCCTGGTGTCAGTGACCTCAGGATCCCTTAGGTACATCAGATGAGACTACCTCGGGTTGCTTGGTCTGGACCTACGACCCACCATGTCGCTGCCCTGGACTCCTCTGTCCCCAAGGCTGTTCTCAGCCCCAGTACCTTCGCCCCCGAGAACCTGGGCAGGCTGCGACCTCGCGGCTTCGGAAATACCCCGTCCACGGTGGTAGTTCCCCACGTGCAGTTTGGGTCTGGAGGGGTCCGTTGAGACAGAACCCAACTGAACAGACCGGGAGAGGCAAGAAGGAACTGAGCACCCGACTGAGGCGGTAATCTCCCGGGCTTCAGGTGACAGAGCCAGCGCAGGGCGACAACTGTGTGCATGCTCGCCACTAGTTGTCTATGTTGCGTTGCGTGTGATTGTGCCAGGAGGATTACGTTTGGCCGTTTGCAACTATGTGCACGGGTTTATGTGACTGTGTCTGTTGCCTATGCTATTCACTCTGTATATGTGGAGAAGGTCGTCTGTATTGTCCAGGTTGTGAGTGTGATGATCCGACTGTGGGAATGTGATTGTGATTGCCTGTGCTGCCCATTTGCGTTGGTGGTAAGGGGGAGTGGATATAGGGATCTTCGTTTTTGCGCATCGGGAATTTATATTGACTATTATAGTGTGATAGTAGTGCTTTTGTGAAACTTTGAGACTCTTTTGAGTGTTGTGTGGATTGGGTAGGAATTTAGCTGTTAACCAGTTGTCGTGCAAAGGAGGGTGTTGTCATTTCAGTGTCCCTGGAATATAAAGTGGTGAATTTGTGGCTGTGTAGTGCTACTGTTGGGTGACCACGAGTGGTGTTTACCAATTGTTCATCAATGGAGGACTTTTAACTGTGAAATGGGTGGGTGTTGGAGGATCCTGTGTGATGGTGTTTTCATGGATCTTGGAGTAAGACTGAGAGAACTTATGTGCATGTGATCATTGTCAATGTTGACTGTAGCAGTGTAACTGGTGAGGAATGGGTACAGATTGTGTGTTTCTGGAAATGATGTGTCCTCCAGTTTCCCCTTCTATAGGTCTGTTTTCACAATAGTGCTTCCACACCCTCAGGGGAGGAGGTCCTCTACAGTTCTCTTGGAGTCTTCTCCAATATCCTGTTAGGAACTGACATGAATTGGGCATCATGGGAGTGATATGTAACTTGAAGCAAATTTGAATACTAGGGTTTTTAAGGAGTTTGTTATTCTCTGGTCTCTGTTGATCCTTAGTACTGTCTCTTTATCATGCCAAAGGCATCTGTACCATAGAAATGAGTATCAGTCAGGGATTTGAGCTGCAAGTAAACATTTCAGGTAGAGTCACCAAGCCTTATACCAGGTCTTAGTATGAAAATTACAAAGTTGGAAGTTGCCCCCAGTTTCCCTCCTGTAGTAGGAGGAGACTCCTTGCATTTTCTGAATTGCCCCATCTTGGGCCCTACTGCTTCATTTTCCCTCTGCCTGTGACAAGTAGTCACAGGAGGAATGAGACTAATTTTTTTTTTTTTACTAGTTTGGGCCACAAGAAAGGACCCAGGTTTTGTGATTTTTTAAAAATTATTTATTTTTAAGTTTTAGGTGGACACAATATCTTTATTTTACATTTATGTGGTGCTGAGGATCGAGAATCGTGCCTCGTGCACGCTAGGTGAGCACTCTACCACTGAGCTACAACCCCAGCCTAGGTTTTGTGATTTCTTTCTTCTGTCCCTCTCAAAGGTGCCTGAGGATGTGTGGAAAGAAACTGTAATTTATAAACTGAGACGTGAGTGGCTGTTTGCTTTCTTTCCTGAAAGCGCCTTCTTATTTTCAGAGCATGAGTGTCTTTGGTTTTCCTTTTCCTAAGCATTCTCATCAAACTCAAGAGATAGCCAGGCACAGTGGTGCACGCCTATAATCCAGCAATTCAGGAGGTGAGGTAGGAGGACCAGAAGTTCAAATCTAGCCTTAGCAATTTAGCAAGGCCCTAAGCAACTTAGTGAGACCTGGTTTCAAAATTAAAAAAAAAAAATCAAGAAATAGAGTTGCATGCCTGAGGTTGTGGCGCTAGCCTAGCATATGTGAGGTACTGGGTTCAATCCTCAGCACAGCATAAAAATAAATAAATACAATAAAGGTATTGTGACCAACTACAACTAAAAAATCATTAAAAAAAGAGAGTTGCATTATATCCCATTTTCCAAATTAAATATTTGTAAGACCTCTTATCTGACATTTCATATAGATTCTGTCCAAAATAGAGATTTTGCAAGATATTTTTAAAGATTCAACCCATAGAACAATTAAAATAAATGAATCAGTAGAGAGTGGAACTTACATTTATTGAGTTCCATAAGAGATCTTGTGCTGTTTTATGTATACAGTATTAGTGATTCTATAAATTGTACTTCCTGAAATTTGTGTGTTCATAGAACAATCTTGATATGAAATGCTTCTAAATCCAAGGAGGATTTATCTCCAGTCCATGAGTTATTCAAGAATAGGAAGGCATTTCCTGCTTCAGGCACACTGACTTTCTGGCTGGTCACCTCCTTGGTTTATAGCATGATCCTATTTTCTCATAATTTTCCTTTATATCTCCTAAGAGTAAAGATGTTGTTCTGCATAATCACAGTACTGCAGTCACCCCTAAAATGATTACTAGTAATATCCTTACACTAGTAATATCAGTGATCAGATTTTCCTGATTGTACCAAAATATCTTTTATAGCTTTTTTAAAACAAAAAACAAACAAACCAGGATTCACGGGCTGGGGCTGAGTGGTAGAGCGCTTGCCTAGCGGGTGCAAGGCCCTGGGTTTGATGCTCAGCACCACTATAAATAAATTTAAATAAATAAATAAAGCAAAGGTATTAAAAAGAAACAGGATTCACATAATATTCCTATTTTGTATTTAGTGATTATGTCTGAGTCCCTTTGAATCTAGAAGTATCCCATCACCTTTTATTTCTTTCATGACATTGGGGTCTTGAAGAGTTTGTCAGCTTTCATATAGGATGTTCTACATCCTAGATTGGTATAATTCTTTCCTCATGGTATCACTGAACTTATCCCTCTTTATCCCTATATTCCCTGTAAATTGAAATTAGGTGTAGATACTGAATTATGTTCACACTGAACATTTTTGACAAAAATGCTTTAGAAATAATTTTGTGTGTTATTTTGCATCATATCAGGAGACAGTGTTAGGTTATTCCACTCTTTTTTTGTGGGGGTGAATGGGTACTGGGGATTGAACTCAGGGGTACTCGACCACTAAGCCACATTCCCTGGCCCTATTTTGTATTTTACTTAGAGACAGAGTCTAACTGACTTGCTTAGTGCCCTGCCTTTGCTGATGATGGTTTTGAACTCGCGATCCTCCTATCTCAGCCTCCCTAGCTGCTAGGATTACAGGCCTGTGCCACTGAGCCTGGCATTATTCCACTTTTAGTGATGCTAAATTTGATCAATTCAAAGATGCATTAATGAGATGTCAGTTACATTGAAGACTGTAAATGGCAAGAAGAGGCATTGTAAAATCCTTAGAAACTGTACCAGAAATTTTATTTTTTATTTTTTCTAGTACTGGGGATTGAACTCAGGGCCAATGAACCACAGAGCTACATCCTCAGTCCTTTTTATTTTTTTAGACAGGGTCTCTTGCTAAATTGCCCCAAGCTAGCCTGGAACTTAAGGTCCTCCTGCCTCAGCCTCTTTAGTTGCTGGGATTATGATATACACCATTATGCCCCACAGAAGATCTATTTTTGAGAAGAAATAGGTGCCACCGAAAATTTTGCTTTCCTGTGCTACTAATGGTACTATCTCCATGGTTGCAAGACATAAAACATTTTAGGACTTGTGCTATGTTGTAATGCACTGCATTGGATATCGACATTAGTTCAGTTCTTTTTTTTTTTTTGGTACCAGGAGCACTGAACATCCCCAGCCCTTTTTATTTTGAGACAGAGTCTCACTAAGTTGCTTAAGGCTCAAGTTACTGAGGCTGGCCTTGAACTTGCAATGCTTCTGCCTCAGCCTCCTGAGCTTTTGGGATTACAAGTGTGTGCCACCATGCCCGGCTTGGTTCAGTTCTTTAGCACTCTCTTAGCAATTAAAACCACTAATAAGATAATGTCACATAGCAAATATAATCACTTTTACAGAAAATTTCCTATTGATAATATTCATGAGGATTGAAATCTCAGCAAACACAAACATAGCATATACTACATAATTTTGGGTTTTTGAGGGATTTTAATAGTGGAAAAAGAGTTGCAAATGCATGCTAAAATCTACCACTTAAAACTGGAGATATTTAAAAGCACTGAAATGAGAAAATTTCATGGCATGTGAAAATCAATAAATTACTGAGAATGATTTTTGAAAATATTTTATTAGTTGTTTTGTGGATACAATACCTTTATTTTGTTTTTTATGTGGTGCTAAGGATCAAACCCAGTGTCTCACACGTGTTAGGCTAGCGTTCTACCACTGAGCCACATGCTAGCCCCACTGAGAATGATTTATTTTGGGGGGGAGAGTAACAAGGATTGAACTCAGGGCACTCAACCACTGAGCCACACCCCCAGCCCTACTTTGTATTTTATTTAGAGATAGGGTCTCACTGAGTTGCTTAGTGCCTTACTTTTTGCTGAGGCTGGCTTTGAACTCCTGATCCTTCTCTCTCAGCCTCCCGAGCCACAGGGATTACATTCCACTGCACCTGGCTGAGAGTGATTTAAAAAAAAAAAAAAAAAAAAAAAAAAAAAAAATATATATATATATATATATATATATATATATATATATATAAAGCTAGAAAATTAAAAAATATATATAAAATATATTTTTGTTGTTGGACCTTTATTTTATTATTTATATGTGGTACTGAGACTCAAACCCAGTGCTTACACATGCTGGACGAGCACTCTTCTACTGACCTATAACCCCAGCCCACTGAATGATTTATTCAAATCATTTGTGTTCATTTAAAAGGTGAAATGAAAAACCAGAGTTTCAGAATTTCTTTTCGTTTGAAGTGAAGACATGGGTGTTTGAGCCAATAATAAATGCAAAGCTGAGTCTGCTAGTGAATTTAAGTGTAAGGTAGATTGTAATATTAGTCCGAAAATGTGGAATGGCTGATCTGTGGGGATCAAAACCAACTATAACCCAAAATGTGGTCTAAAATGGCAAAACATTTGTTTTTCCAACATCTTATCTCTAGCTCTTAGATTTAGATCTAAAATCATACAGAACTAATAGTCTCCTTTACATTTCTATTTTTTGTCAGAATCACAAACTTAACATGTCCAAAACAATTTTTTTAATATTTATTTTTTAGTTGTAGTTGGACACAATACTTTTATTTTATTTATATATGGTGCTGAGGATCGAACCCAGGGCCTCACATGTGCTAGGTGAGCACTCTACCGCCAAGCTACAACCCCAGCCCCCAAAACAATTCTTGATTTCACACCTCTTACCAAATACTTCTGAATGACAAAACCACCTATTAAGTAACTCAAACCAAAACCCTGTGTGTGTGTGTGTGATCATTGATAGCTACTTTTTTTTCTATCATCCTCTATATTAGCAAGTCTTCTTTTTACCCCAAAATGTATCTCAAACCTGTCCATTTGGCTTTATCCTGTATCTCTGTTATGTTTCCAGTGTAAAGAACTGTCATTCCTATCTTTGATTACTACATAGCCCACCGGTTTATTTCACTCATGCTCTACCCAATCTACTTTTCACAAATTGACGTTTGTGGTTTAAGACCCATCAGTATATTTCTATTATGCAGAAAAATAGATCCCCAATTTTTTGCCTCCATGGCCTACGAACCTTATATGATTAAGGAAATGCCTAATCTGCATCCTGAATCTGAGCCAATTTCTCCCTCACCGACTAAGCTCTAGTCACACTGGGCTTCTGTTCATGACACAGTCCAAGCTCTATCTTATTTCAAGTTCTTCAGTGTTACAATCCTTCTGCTTGGAGTAGTCTTCCACCTTGCTGGTTCCTTACCCTCCAAACTTATTTAATGTTATTCTCATTCCCTTTCCCAACAATTATACCTCAAGTATCCCCACTGCCCAGTTGCTATTTATCATCTATTTCTTTCATATTATTTATCACAATATGAAATCACTTCATTTTTCCTCTTTAATTTTTTTAACCCTTTGTCTCTGACTAGAATGTAAACCTAGGCAACAGCCTATCAACTTACTGTTCATAAGCACCTTTATAGAGGAGCAAAGAGAGCTGGGGGCAGTGGCGCATGCCTGTAATCCTAGTGCCTCAGGAGGCTGAGGCAGGAGGATCCTGAGTTCAAAGCCAGCTTCAGCAAGGCACTAAGCAACTCAGTGAGTCCCTGTCTCTAAATAAAATACAAAATAGGGCTGGGGATGTGGCTCAGTGGTTGAGTGCCCCTGAATTCAACCCCCCCCCCCCCCCCCCGCACAAAAAGGATCAAAGACAGGCAGTAAACTGTAAACTTCAGCTTCCAACTATTAGTATCAGCGTCTCTGTGCTTCAGGAGTTTTCCATAGCTGTAAAAGAACTGCCCTGCCTATGAAGGAGCAGCAGGTCACAAGTGAAGAGGAATTAATATTCCCTGTGGGCTGGTATATAAATAAATAACCTACGAGAAATGTGGGAATAATTCTGAGACACCGTTAGTCCAGAAAATCTAATCAGTCAGAATTATGGGGGAAAACTTGCAAGGTAAGATTGAAGCTAAGATGAATGGGTTGGCATGTTACTTAGTGGTTTAATAGAAGACCTAGAAAGCAATTTATTTATTTAAAACATTGCAATAAAAACCTAAATTTTGGGCTGGGGTTGTGGCTCAGTAGTAGAGTGCTTGCCTAGGTTCGATTCTCAGCACCACATATAAATGAATAAATACAGGTCCAATGACAACTAAAAAAAGTTTAAAATAAAAGCCCCCTGGGGCTGGGATTGTGGCTCAGTGGTAGAGTTTTCGCCTAGCATGTGCGAGGCCCTGGGTTCGATCCTCAGGACCATATAAAAATAAATAAAATAAAGGTATTGTGTCCAACTACAACTAAAAAATAAATATTAAAAAAATAAAAATAAAAGCCCCTAAATTTCTAAAGTCTTTACTATTGAAATTAAAATGAAGAAATCAAGAAAGTAATACCTCGAAGTTGTTCTCTCAGCCAGTTGTGGTGGCATACTCCTATAATCCTTGCAGTTTGGGAGGCTGAGGCAAGAGGATTGCAAGTTCAATGCCAGCCTCAGCAATTTAGTGAAGCCCTAAGCAACTCAGTGAAACCATGACTCTAAATAAATTTTTTTTTTTTTTAGAGAGAGAAATTTTTTTTTAATATTTATTTTTTAGTTTTTGGCGGACACAACATCTTTGTATGTGGTGCTGAGGATCAAACCCGGGCCGCACGCATGTCAGGCGAGCGTGCTACCGCTTGAGTTACATCCCCAGCCCTAAATAAAATTTTTAAACAAAGGACTGGGGATGTGGCTCAGTGGTTAAGTGCCGCTGGGTTCAATGCCTGGTACCAAAAAAAAAAAAAAAAAAAAAAAGACAGAAAAGTAGGTCTCTTCTAATTGAATTCTCTCCACAAAGACCCTGCTTGTATCATTATAATGACAGGATAATTATGAATGTGTGAGTCCAACCAATCGGTTGGAAAACAATACTGGAAATCATGAGAAAATAGATGATGCATACTACAGCAGGACACACTAAAACAGCAAGTTAAAACTATTTTTATTATATTGCCATTTCATGTTTAAATAATTTTATAGTAAACAGAAGTTTTCAGATGTTTTTTCTAATTAGGAAAAAGAAACCTTAGTATCTGATTGGAAATGGAGAGCACTGTTAGATTATTTTAAAATATAATATAAATCCACTTTTTTTTTTTTAGAGCTATGACAAACTTTACAAACACTAAAAACAGCAAGATAAGCACATGTATTACAACTTTTGGGAAGTACCTAATATTTTATGTTTCTTTGTAGTTTTGAAATAACATGTGGATATTTAGTTGTGGAGCCAAAAATCTCTTTCAATCATTACCTATTTTATTCCATTCTTCTTCCTTATCCACAAATGCAAGCACCCACCCTGAATTTGTCAAATTTTTGTATTTTTTATACATATACATGTACTTCTAACCTAGTATACAATATTAATGTTGTTTTTATTCAAATTAAATACATCATTATATTATGTGCATCATCTGCCCCTTTATTTATTTTCATTCAACATCATGGTTTTGAGATCTTCCTCTATTAATATAATTTGTTGTAGCAAATTGTTCTAGCGTGTAAGAAGTTTCATTTAGCATTTCCTTAACGATAGGCATTTCTGGCTTCAAGAAATCATACTGCAAAGAACATCTTGTTATATTTCTAGCTGTATATCAGAATTTTTCTAAGGCATGATAATAAAAAAGGAAACTGAAAAAAAAAATAAAAAAATAAAAAAAAAGGAAACTGTATGTTGGGTTTATTTTAAGGTAAACTTCTTTATCTAAGACTTTTAAGTCATTTTCCTGAGGTTTTAGATTTTGCTTTCCAAATCAAAATGTTTAATGTTTTGTTTGATATTCTTTTTTCCTTTTTTTGGTGATATGGGGATTGAACCCAAGGCCTTGCACATGCTAGGACAGCACTTTACCACTGAAGTACATCCCTGGCCCTCCCTTTTTTAAAAAAATCCATTTTTGAGACAGAGTTTCACTTGATCCTCCTGCCTCAGCTTCTTGAGTAGATGAGATTATAGGTATGCACCACTGTGCTCAGTCTATCTTTGATTTTTTTCGAATGTAGGTTATAATGCAAGAACTTCTATTTCTCTGTAGGGAGCATCAATTACTGTATAAAACACTTGTTTAGTTTGGTCATAATTCTTCATGATTAGATATCTAGTTTTTATATTCCATTCCACTAATCTAATGCCAATTAATGCATAATAGAGGTATTTTTTTAGTTGTCAGTGGACTTTATTTATTTATATGTGGTTATGAGAATTGAACCCAGTGCCTCACACATGCTAGGCAAGCGATCTACCACTGCGCCACAACCCCAGCCCACATAATAGAAGTTTAATAATCCTAGTTGTATATTCAGATATTTTTGAGACAGGAGTCTATATTGCCTAGTCTAGCATTAAAAAAATCTTATATTTGTAGGATTTCTGTCCAGAATGAGCAATATGATGTACTGCTTCTGGCTGAAGCAGTACATATTAAATTTCTCCTGCCTTAACCTCCTGAGCTGCTGAGATTACAGATATGTATGACTGCACTCAGACAGCTCTATATCCAATAATAGTATTATCTGCTCAGCAATAAAAGAGAATAAAATCATGGCATTTGCAGGTAAATGGATGGTGTTGGAGAAGATAATGCTAAGTGAAGTTAGCCAATCCTCAAAAAACAAATGCCGAATGTTTTTTCTAAGGAGGCTGACTCATAGTGGGGCAGGGAGGGGGAGCATGGGAGGAATAGATGAATTCTAGGTAGGGAAGAGGGGTGGGAGGGAAAGGGAGAAGGCAGGAGATTAGCAAGGATGTAATGTAATGGACATCATTATCCAAAGTACCTGTATGAAGACACGAATTGGGTGTCAATCTACTTTATATACAAACAAAGATATGAAAAATTGTGGTATATGTGTGTAATAAGAATTTTAATGCAAAAAACACCCAAAGTACATGTATGAAGACATGAATTGGTGTGAACATACTTTATATACAAAGATATGAAAAATTGTGCTCTATATGTGTAATAAGAATTGTAATGCATTCTGCTGTGGTGTAGTTAAAAAAATCAATAAAAAAATAATAATGTTATCTGAAAATATTTATTGTTTTCCAAGCCATTTATCTCTTCATTTATGGCATTGGCTTTTCTTTTCATCTATGGCATCATCCTAATTCTCTAGGATTATGCTAATGTGTAATGGTGCATTTCTGACTTTAAGATTCTACACCATGATGTTTACTGAAAAATCCTGCTGAACACAGGTTTTTCATTATATTAATATTTCTCATAAGAATGTTCTGTTGTCTTAAGACTTCTGCTTAAAGGCTTTTGTACCTTCCTAATGTTTTGCCCAAGAATGAACTATCTAATGTTCAGGAGTTCTAAATTCCTACTAAAGCCTTTGCTGTATTCCCTTGAATATAATATAATTTATAATGTAATATAAATTCCCTTGAATAAATATGAGCTTTCTGATAACTAATATGGTATGACTCTTGGCTGAATGCTTTCCCACATTCTCTACACTGATAAGGCTTCTCATCTTTATGTGTTCTGTCACGTGAAGCGAGAGTTCAGAACTGAGAGAAAGCTTTCCCACACTGATTACATCCATAGGGTTTCTTACCTGTATGGCTTCTCATATGCACAATAAGAGATGAACTTTGAGAGAAGGCTTTTCTACATTCCTTATATTCATAAGGCTTATCACCTGTATGGATTCTCACATGTACAGTAAGTGAGGTGATTTGAGATAAGAATTTTCCATATTTATTACATTTAAAGGGCTTCTCTCTAGTATGAAGGGTGTGATGTTCTATGAGGTACTGCTTCTGGGTAAAGGCTGTTCTATATTCATTACATTTAAAGGGCTTCTCTTCAATGTGAATTTTCTCATGTTTTGTGAGATTTGATTTGTTGATGAAGGTTTTCCCACATTATTTACATTTATGGCATTTTTCTCCCATATGTGTTTTCTGGTGTTTAATGAAGCTTGACTTCTGAATAAATGTTTTCTCACAGTCTTTACATTCAAATAGTTTCTTTCTAGTATGAATTTCATGATGGGTAAGAAGGTTTTCCTTTTGGCTGAATTATTTTCCACATTCCTTACATCTGTAGGATCTCTGTCCAGAATGAGTAATAATGATGTACTGCTGCTGGCTGAAGCAGAGCATATTTCAGCTTCTGGTTGAACGCTTTTCCACATTTATTACACTCAAAGGGTTTTTGCCCTACATGGATTTTTTTCATGGTTAATGCTATTTGGTTTGTGACTAAAGGCTTTCCCACATTTCTTACATGCACAATATGTCTTTCCAATATGAATTTTCTGGTGTCTTGGGAAGTTTGACACCTGAATGAAAGCTTTTTCACAATCATAAGGTTTAAATTTACTTAAGTTCCATGAAGTTTTGCTTTTGGTAAAAGAATTTTCCAAATCTGTTACATTCATTGGATTTCTCCACAGCTAGAATTTTCTTATGCTCAATTAGTTTGAATAACTGGATGAAGGTTTTTTCAATATTCTTTAGATGTACAGGGTTCCTCTGCTGAAAAACAGGTATGCGACAACTGACAAAGTTCATAGGTTTTCTCTCCACTGTGCATTCTCAGGTATTTGATGAGATTTAATTCTGAATTCCTTTTTATATGAATTTCATTTAATAGGGCTATTATAAATAGGATGAGCTATAAATCTACTTATATTCATAGCTCAGATTCCTTCATAATACATTAATTCTGTAATATTTCTCTTTCCAAGTAAGTCACATTGATACAAGATTTGTCTTGTAGAAACAGTATGTGAATTTTAGAGTACATCTTTCCAATTTACTCATATTCACTACCTTTTTCTTTGGTCAGTATTTTCTTGGAGATAGATCCATCTTGACCTATAAGTCTTTCAGTTGCCTCTCTTTCTGCTTTTTAACTTCCAAAATTTCTTCTAAAACAGGGTACAAAGAATAATCATTCAAAAGCTAATATGTGAAATTTGTTTAATCAGTTTAGCTTATAGTAAATATGTGAAAAATTATTACTATAATCATCATCTATTAAATTTTTCCACTATTATATTATTAATAAAGTTTCATTGGCAGGGTAGAATCTTTAGCTTCAGTTCAAACAAATCTACCAAAATGAAAGAAGTCCCAAGTGCTAACACCACTTTCCCCTAATTTTGAGAAGGAAATTTATAGAGGAACTTTGCATAGAATAATAACATTTGACTAGTATACCTTTGAGTGCTGTAAAAAAAAAGATTTACTTTATTCTAATTACTTCATTCTTTTATGGTATTGGGGATTAAATCAAGGGCCTCACACATAGTAGGTAGCAGTCTACCACTGAGCTACATTGCCTTTTTTTTTTTCATTTTAATTTTTTGATACTGAGGACTGAACCCAGATGTGCTTTATGATTGAACTACATCCCCAGGTCTTTTAATTTTTTATTTTGACAGAGTCTTGCTAAATTGCCCAGGTTGTTCCAACTTGCCATCCTCCTGGGTTGTTGGGATTATAGGAATGCCTAACTATATTCAGCCCTATCCCATTTTTAAAAAAATTTATTTTGAGTCTGGCTGATAAGCTGGCTCACAAGGTTCACTACAAAAGCCCTAACTATATGTATACCTCAACATAATATCTACATATCATATGTTTTTTATATATATATAGATAGATTATAATCACCTTTTTAGTACATAATTAATAAACATAATAAACATACTGCTACTAGTCAACAGATATTTAGGGGAAACTATAATATGAAAGACGAAAACCTCTAAAGAAATGGATACAAAACACTCAACAATAGTACAAAGAGATAAGTATTATAGCAAGGAAGCAACAGATATGATAGAAACTGCTACTGGAAATGAAAAATAAGATACATATTTAAGAAAAAGATTTTTTGGAGACAGGGTCTAGCTATGTTGTCCAGTTTGGTTTTGAATTCCTGGGCTCAAGGCATCCTCCTACCTCAGCCTCCTAAATAGGGGGGACTACAGGGACATGCTTGTAACTGGCTTACTTTAAAGTTAAGGCCTGTCTTGGTGTGCATGCCTATAATACAAGCTACTTGGGAGGCTAAGGCAGGTGGATCACAAATTTTAGAACAGCCAGGGCAATTTAGTAAAACCCTAGCTTAAAAAACCAAAAAAGGCAGATATAGCAAAAAAGATAAAAAAATGAGGAAACTAGCAGAGAAAATGAGGAATGTTAACATCCAGCTGAAAGGAGTTCCAGAAAAAAAGGGGAGAAAAGTGAATGGGAGAAAAATTCAGTGAACAATATGAGATTTCAAGAGAAATACAATTCATGATTTTTCAAAATAAAGGTATCCACTGAGCACCCTGTACAAAAAAGATTAAAAAGACCCACACCAAAACATACCTCTATCAAATTTTAGAAAAATAGGTCTGAAGTGATGATCCTACATGCTTCCAGGGAGAAAGAACAACAAAATATTGACCAAAATGTCATGGTATTTCAAGAAAACATGGCAAGCTTGAAGACAATAATTCAGAATTCTCTCAAAATTCTAATGGAAAACTCTATCTAACCTAAAATTCCAAATCTAGATAAACAATCATCCAAAGAGTTAGAATAAAGACATTTCAGACTTGTAAAGGTTCCCAAATTTTACCTCAAATTAACCTATCTTTTGCGTTTGTTTTTTGTGACTTTAGGGGTTGAACCCAGGGCTTGATGCAAGTTAGGCAAGTGTTCTACCATTGAGTCAATTTCCCACTTCCTAAATTAACATATCTTAAAGTGCTACAGGAGGATCCCCCCACTCCCCCCAAAAAAACTAAACAAAGGGGAAAAAGTTACAGGAAACCAATGACCCAAGATAAGAAATAGTTGAAGGAAATTCCTAAGATGATCAGGTATCAGTTATGTAGTTATCATCTTTCAGTCCCTTTAGAACTTACTTTATGCTACAACTCTGTAATGCTAGGACTAGGAGTCTACAAACATCATTTCTCAGGCTCTTTATTTATTGATTGATGAACTTAACATACTCATTTATTAACTCCATAGTGGAGAAGTCTCACAGATGCCTTATTTTAATTAATATTAACATCACTAGTAATGGAACACATTGATATGTGTCTCCTGAGAAGAAAAAAAAAAACATAAGTGATGTTTCTCCTAAAAATGTATAGACCCAAATTGAAGAACATTATACAAAAGAAATATACAAGATGAAGAACATTATACAAAATGAATATACTTTGGACATTCCAGAATCATGAACAGGTGAAGCCCTGAGTGGTGGCTCAGACCTGTAATCCCTGCTAGTAGGGAGGCTGAGGCAGGAGGATGGCAAGTTCAAGACAGCCTCAGCAACTTGGCCAGACCCTAAGCAACTTAGCAAGACTCTGTATCAAAATAAAAGCTCTAAAGGACTGGAGATGTAGTTCAGTGGTAAAGAAAATACTAAGGTGGTATATTTAAACCTACATAATTTAAGTAATTCAGTGACTATACAGAGAAGAGTATGTGCCTGTACTTGGGGTCTTTTTTTTTTTTTTTTTTGAGAATTTTAATATTTATTTTTTAGTTTTCAGCGGACACAACATCTTTGTTTGTATGTGTTGCTGAGGATCGAACCTGGGCCGCACGCATGCCAGGCAAGCGTGCTACCGCTTGAGCCACATCCCCAGCCCCAACTTGGGGTCTTTAACAAGACAAAACCAAGCATCTCATGACATTCTGAAATCTTGTGTCTTTCTTTAAAAGGTATGTTGCTTTTGCATTCTAATCCATAATAAATATGCCTGTTTTAACATAAAAGTCAGTTTACGTAGTTTATCAGATAACAGTTATTTTTTTTCCTTTTTATTATCAATGTACAAATGCCTAACTTGAGGTAGATTTTTATATGATGTAAAGATACAATCCCGGTGTCAGAAATAGACGACCCACATTCACACCCAGTCACACACAATCACCGTCTTCGGACTCTCCTCAACCCTGCCCTGCTTCTCACCTGAGCGCGTGCGCTTGTACGTACGTATGTGTACACACACACAACACACACACACACACACACACACCCCACACAACCTTGAATCCTGCCCAGTCCCTTCCTCAACCCTATCAGGACGGGACTGTCAGGTCTCAGTTCACCCTGACCTTCAGCGCTGGGCAAAACGAGGCCTGGACTCACGGACGGACGAAGAGAAACCCGTCAGGCCGGCTTTCGACCCCTTCTGCATTCTGCGGCCGAGCCAGCACCTCCGGACATCTCTTCCTGCGCTGCCAGTGAGGTTACCTAGCCCAAGACTAGGCTCCGGCGCAGAGGGATCACGTGACTCTCCTTCCCGCCGCGCTGGCTGTGTTTGCGGCCGGGGACTACAAGTCCCAGAGGCCCTGAGGCTCGGAACTGCTTCCGCCGCGAGCCGGTGTTGGTCGTCCTGCGGTCGTTGGACGGTCACTGCGCTGCGGGACGAGGCGCTCCCGTGCGAGCGGGTGGGCGGGCGCGCGCGCTCCGGCTCTGATTCGCTTGGCGCCGGGGCCCCGCGGTTTTGTTTGGTGCGGAGACTCGATAAATGAGAGCAAGCCCAGCTTCCGTCCTGAGAGGACTAGGGAGGCCTGCGCTCTGGACTACATTTCCCAGAGGCCCCCAGGTCGACAACAGGTACTGCAGGCTTCAGGCTCCTCTTTGAGGCTTGGCGGAAGCGTTGTCTCTGCTGTCAGCTGTTGAACGGAATTTGGAATCCAGTGAACTTGGCTAGTTTGTACGCGACCGGAACTAGGGAAAGCCTAGGGTGAGGAGCCTGGCTCGGGTCCCTTCGTGTTTGGAGCGAGCTGAAGAGAGGAGAAAGAGGAGAGATTATGATTGTTACTGTGTCTTTGTGATGTGTGATTGGGACTTGTGTGGTGAAGATTCTGTGTTCCCAGAATGGGTATGTGATTGTGACTGCCTGACTGAGTTGCATTGTGCATGGGAATGTGCTGAGCTGGTGACTCTGTGGTTGGAACTGTGTAATTTTATGTCGGTTTCCAACACCATGTTGGAAGGTCTGAGACTTTGGTGGGGTCCAAGTGGATGGGGTCAGTAGGTGGAGTCAAGATGCTATCCTTTAACAAGTTGGTTACCAGAAGGTGATTGTATAAAGCTTATAATCTGGATCTCTAATATTCACGAATTGGAAGGAAGTGGAGAACTAGTCAAGGTGACTTAGCCCTTCTTTTGGGTAAGAGAAAGTTACATCTATGTTTAAAATGAATGGTGAGGGAACAAAAAAGGATAATAATTCACTACAACAAACTTAAAAAGTATTGTCTATCATGGATTAAAAATATAGAGAATGCAAGATTGGAACTTCATCCAAAGAAGGAGCCAGAAACAAATATCCAGCAATGTGAATGTCCAAAGTACTTTTAAAAATAGGAGTGTTTTATTTTCATGTTAAATTGCAGAGATGTGGTATTAGACTCTCGATTACTCTCCTAGACCTTGAGAGGAATTATACTAATAAAAAATCATAGGAAATAGTCTTCAGTAAATACAGGAAAAATGTAAAATAAAATTAAAACCCTATGGTAACCTGGGGTTACTTCCTTTCCAGACTCTTCCTATCTGTATTTTTTTCACAGACATCATATATTACTGCATCTAATTAATTGTCATTTGAAGTTTAGTATGTTGAATCCTGCCTAACAATTCTGGTATTTGCTGTCAACCTGCTCTATTTGATCACCTTATCTTTCCTCTCTGTAACTACCTATGGTTTATTTTCTTGTTTGCAGGATTTTGATGAACTATTCTAAAATTTCTTACTAAGAGCAAGGGGGGGGGGAAGCTCCAGAGAGTGAGGAGAAAAGTGATGTGCCTGTGCATAAGTGAATAAGGGAAAGTTGGAAAGGGGAACTTGGAGGTGGGAAGTCTTGTGTGTAAGAGCTCAGTTACTCCATGTCCAGGCCACGGTCATCTCTCACATGTTGTTCCAATAGCCCCCTTACTCATCCCCCTTGTTCCTTCATTGCACCACTAAAGTTTCTTCTTAGGGGTTGGGAGTGTGACTCAGTGGTAGAACACTTACCTGGCATGTGTGATGTTCTGGGTTCTGTCCCCAGCACTGCAGGGGCTGGGTGGGGGAGTTTCTTAATACAGCAGCCAGCCTAATCCTTCCAAAATAAGTTAGTTTATGTCACTCCTTAAAACTTTCCATGGCTTCCCTTCACAATCAGAATGAAAACCAATCTCCACAGTGGTCTGTCTCTGTTCCTGCTCTGATCTCATTTAGCATTTTTTCTTAATTCTGCCTCTCTGCATTTGAGATAGCTGGTTCCCTTGCATGGAATTTTCTCACTCCTGATATCTACATGACTTAATCTTTTGTTTCCTTCAAGGCTTTCCTCACATGTTACTAAACTGGAAAATCCTTCCCTGTGAACATCTCAACAAGTGCACAGTTCCTATCCCCCTTGCCCTATTTTATTTTTCTTCAAAGTTCTTATCCTCAATTTACCTATTTATATCTGTTTCCTCCAATCTACACCAAAATTGAAATTTTATTTCAATGGTAATCCACTATGGTCCTTGATGGATAGGAAATTTGGCTATGTTCATTTTATCAGTGGTGTGACAGGCTAGGCCTTGCTATGTTAACAATGAGCAAATATCAATATTTTAAGACAGAAAGTTTTTCATTCACATTATATATCTGTCACAGAGCTTTGTATTTGTTTTCCTCTCTAGTTGTGTAGCTAGATATTCAAAGCCTTGGAGTCTTTGGTATGGATTAGGTGATCCATTCTTAATTTAATTGTTTGAAATAAGAAACTGGAGAAGTCAAAGAGATTTCATGTCTTGAACTTGGTGCATGCATCTGGATGCCTGTGTATAGATTCTGGATGTGTACAGGCATTCTAGCTTGAGGTCTTTGTTTTAAATTTAGGTCGTAGCTGGAGAAATGCTGTTTTAGGACACTCTTGGCATACTTGCAAAGGGAGAACTATATGGGGTCATGTTATTGTACCCACCTGCAGTTCTGATTAACATTTTGAGATTAGGGTAACAATCTGCCTGAATTCCTCCTGCAAAGGTTTCTGGGCCCCTCTCAGCATTGGAGCTAATCTACTCAGATTCCATTCCATCTTGCTCTTCTTAAGTTCACACATACTTAGGGAAGCCTGGGATTTTTTCCCGTGTGTGAGTGTGTGTGTGTGTGTGTGTGTGTGTGTTGGAGGAAGGAGAAGTAGGGGTAGACAGCATAGTAAGGATATTGGAAGGAGAGTGTAGAATTATTTGGGTATTTCTGGGAGCTTTTAAAATTTTCCTCTTTCCCCCACAGTTGCTTTTTGAGGATGCTGTACTTTTCCAGGAGCGGAATATATATTTCAAGGATGATATATCAGTTCACCTGGAGTATAGCTTTTAACACATACCTCAGAACCTGAATTATGTTTCCCTAGATTCCGCTCCTCGGGGCCCCTTATTTGCATGAACATTTGTTTTCTTTATCTAGAAACTTCCTTGCTCAACTTGCCTATGAAACCATCCCAGATCTTCTCATTCTGTCAGGGAATGAATGATTGTGCCCAGCAGCACTGTCTTGCCCCCTATTTTCCCACTCTTTGACAGTGTTTCAGTGTGTGCAGTGCTTCATGATAGAGCCTAAATGCATTCCCTTCAGGAAAACAGTTGAGCCTCCCAGTTTAGCCTTGGGGTTTAATTAATTAGTAATGATTTAATGATTGCTGATTGGGGTAAGTACTCTCCACAAACATGTTTATTTTTCTTAATTTTTGACTTCCCTTTTTAAGAAAACATATGGAGGGTTTTTTTGTTGTTGTTGTTGTTGTTATTATTGTTTTGTTTTGTTGTACCAGGGATTGAACTCAGGTTACTCAACCACTAAGCCAGCCCTATTTATTTTTTATTTAGAGACAGGGTTTCACTGAGTTGCTTAGTGCCTAACTTACTGAGGCTGGTTTTGAACTTGAGATTCTCCTGTCTCAGCTTCCCAAGCATCTGGGATTACAGGCATGCTTGTACTTGGCATGAAGTGTTTGATACTATAAAAGAATAATGGAATGTTTATGTATGTAGCACTGAAATAATAAGCATTGGAAAAGTTCCTTTAGTGCCCTGCCATCCCCCTAAAAGAATATCCTCTACTCAGTGACTCAGGAGGCTGAACCAGGATTGAGAGTTTAAAGCCAGCCTTAGCAATTTAGCAAGGCACTAAGCAACTCAGTGAGACCCTGTGTCTAAATAAAATACAAAAAAAGGGCTGGGGATGTGGCTCAGTGGTTGAGTGCCCCGAGTTCAATCCCTGGTACCAAAAATAAATAAATAAATAACCTCTAAAGACAGTTTTATACTCATCATTTTATTGCTTTTGTCTTTATATCTTTAAGAGGATATTATTAGGTTTTTATATTTTGACCTTTCAAGAAGATTATCCAGATACATAAGTTTTTGAGCACTGTAGACTCTTAAAGTTGTAAAGGAACTCAGAGCTCTTATTCAATCTAAGTATCCAAAATAATGGAATAGTTATATTTTGCATTCCTAAGATGAAATACAGTTTTCAAGAACTTGCTTTGTAAAGAAAACTGCCTATGATTTTGTCTAATAATGAAGATCCTTAGTATTTAGTATATATTTTAATTATGCCAACCTCCTCTTATGTGCAATAGAAGTGTTGTTTTTATTTTTGTAGATTTTTTTGAAAGATTATGTCTTCCTTTAATGGAAAAAAAGGGAAGAAAAGAACACATAAATATTAAATGTTTGATAAATAATGGTTTGTATATTGGATATATCCACTGTAAAATTCTTTCAGCTTTGCTGTATGTTTGAAATTTTTATAATAAAAGTGGAAAGTGGGATGGGGATGTGGCTCAAGCGGTTGCGTGCCTGCCTGGCATGCACAGGGCGCTAGGTTCGATCCTCAGCACCATATAAAAATAAAAAAATAAAAAAGATGTTGTGTCCACCGAAAACTAAAAAAATAAATAAAAAATTCTCTCTCTAAAAAAAAAAAAAAAGTGGAAAGTCATGGATGATTGTTAAAAGAAAAAAAAAAGTAATTTGCTGTGGGAAGCCATTCTCACATGTGATTGGGCACCTCCCGGATTGGGTGTGAGGCGCTCTGGCTAAACTGTGTCAGAGCTTTCCCCACCCTCTCCTGGTGCGAGAGCCTGTCCGTGTGGGAGTGTGACTGACCACTGACCCTGAGGCCAATCACTGACCCTGACCTTGGAATGCTGCCCCCCTCGACCTTCATTGGATGGAATTTTCCCCTGAATTTCTTGTTCCCCAATAAAAGGCCACTCCCTGGCGTTCTCTCTCTCTCTCTCTCTCTCTCTCTCTCTCTCTCTCTCTCTCTCTCTCTCCTGCTAGCCCTGAGTAAGCCTTGCTGCCCTACCAGGTGGTTCGAGGTGTGAGCCAGAGAGGTGAGAGCCGTCTTGGACCTGGTCACAGAAAAAGGTAATTGAGTCTGTGTGTTTATTTTGATCTCACTAGTTAACTTTTATGCCATGAACCTCTTTAATGAAACCAGTGCGCTGATCACATGGTGGAATTTGGCGCCTAATGAGGGGGCATTCTAGATTAGTTAGATTGAGTGGGAGCGCGCTATAAAGATAAAGGAATAGGTGACAATTTTGAGTCACAAAAGTACCTGGAGATATTGAAGGAACGAGATGTTAAATTAATTAAAATGGGAAATTCAACTTCTACGGATAAGGAGATGTATCTGACTATTTTAGACACCATAATTAATCAGAAAGGAAAACAGATAAAGAAAACTCAGTTATTACAATTCTTAAAGATTGTAGGCGAGTTTTGCCCTTGGTTTTGTGAACAAGAATCCCCAAATTTACTTACTTGGGAGAAACTAGGGAGGAAATTACAAAAAGTTTGTTTTCTAATGAATTACCTGGAGGCATAGAAAATATTCAGAAAACTTGGATGGCTCTGGAAATTTGTCTTTTTGAATATATGGGACTGAGTTCATGGCCCCCTGAAGATCTATTGAAAGGCATTCAGAGAGCTATTAGGTCTATTCAAATGGAAAATCCGCCTGAGGCTGTTAATTTCCTTTCCCTTTAAAAACAAAGGCTCTAGGGGCTAAACCGAAAGTTAGGAATGTGACTTTAAACTTGCATGATCAGGCTAGCCTGCAGGGAGATTATAGAGAAGAAAGTCATAGAGGAGAAACCTCCGCAGTCCTAGAAAGTCCTCCGGAAGAGATAGAGGATCCTCCCGGGGAGGAAAATCCGGAAGAGATTCTTAGAGAGGCACAGAGTCCTTCTCTACCACGTGGCTTAGAAGCCCAATTTCAAAATGGCGACAGCGGAGATTCTACCCACGAGTCGCAGTCTGAGGGAGAAGAATCAGACACTGAAATTCAGGACTTACAGAGAAATTTTAACAGGCTGCATTTAACACCACCTGCCCAGGCTATTAGAATTCGGCCATTACCTGCTAAAAGGACAAAATTTAACAGGTACTCTAAATTAACAATGACTCTTCTTACCCCGTTCCAGCGAGGTATTAAGAAGGCACAAGAAGCGGGGGAAGATATTAGCGGTTTTCAACTTTTCCCAGTTTTTGAACAGATTAATGAGCAAGATCAGAGAGTTAGAGTTCATGCTGTAATCCTATTTAAAACCATTAAGGAATTGAAAAGTGCATGCGAGACGTATGGTCCGAGTACGCCTTTTGTACAGAACCTAATCGATAATATCTCCCCGCAGCCTCTCCCACCTAGTGATTGGATTTCATTAGCCAGATCTTGTTTGAGTGGAGGGAATTTCTTACTTTGGCGTTCTTATTGGACTGATTTTTGTACTGAACAGGCAGAAAAAAATAGAAAACAGAATTTACAGACCCCAGTAGAAATGTTTTTAGGAACGGGTGAATTTGCTGATTTGGAAAGACAGTTAAATTATTAATTTGTAATATATGATCAAATAACTAATTGTGCTAAACGTGCCTGGAAGCAAATAGTCTCCAAAGACCAGTCCAATTTAGTTCTTACCAGAGTCAGGCAGGGTGCGAGTGAGCCGTACTCAGATTTCGTAGCCCGATTGTATCAGACAGTAAATAGGTCTATCTGGGACCCTGGGGCGTGCGAGTTTATTGTTAAGCAGTTGGCATTTGAAAATGCAAATAAATATTGTCAGGACATTCTTAGTCCGCACCGTAAAAAAGGAACAGTTTCTGAGTTTATCCGCTTGTGTTCTGAGATAGACTCTACCCATTTGCAGACAGTAACTCTAGCCACGGCACAAAAAGAAACTCTAAAGCCGCAGGAATTAGTACGAAAGTCCCGCGGGAGATGCTATCTTTGCAGGAGAAATAACCATTATGTGCGCGAATGTCGCATGTGTAATTTTAAGTTCAGGGCTCCATCTACTGGTGATAATAGATATTGCAGGACTCAACCCCACGTGGCGGATCAAGATGGTGTGGATCAGCCCACTTTCTCGCCGTCATTTCCTCCTAGCAGGAGAACAAAAAACTCCTGGTCGGCCCCTCCCTGGGCCAAGCAACAATACGGGGAATTCCAGGAGAGGTCGCACAGTGTGACATCACTGGCGCCCACCAGGACGGCCCACAATTTTTAACGGAACGTAGATCACAGACAGTTTCCTTAGGACCCTCAACGACAATTGAATTGAATCCTGAATCAGGGCCAAAACAAATCCCTACTGGGATTTTCGGGCCGCTTCCTGATAATACTATAGGTTTAATTTTGGGACATTATAATTTAAAAGGAGCCATTGAGGTAATACCTGGTGTGATAGATTCAAATTTTAAAGGATAATTAAATGTTACCGTAAGGTCCAATTATGCCCTAAGGCTCACTCCAAAGGATACATTTGCCCAATTGATTTTATTGCCCTGTGATTCGGATAGACACCCGCGAGTAAATTCAGTTTCTAAACTGCCGGACAGAGTGTACTGGTTGCAATTGGTGCGACAAGAACGCCCTTTATTAGAACTTAAAATTAATCATAAAAGGTTCCAGGGAATTCTCGACACAGGGGCTGACATTTTGGTCTTTCCTAGTAAATTCTGGCCTAGGAATTGGCCCTTACGTGTAGCGCCAGGTAACCTAGAGGGAATTGGACAAATTTCACAGCCTGCTCAAAGTGCAAATTATCTCCATTGGGAAGATTCTGATGGGAACAGTGGAGTTTTTAAACCTTATATGTTAGAGTCTTTACCAGCAAACCTATGGGGAAGGGATATTTTAGCCAAAATGGGATTGTTATTAGTTACTCCAAATTCTATAAGGTCAGTTGAGGAAGTTAATCAGAGGTATTTTCCTGGAGATGATAAGGAGACCCTTCAGGGAGAGTATCTGTTTACAAACTAGTCTCCACGACAAAGATTAGTAAATGCTCCAAGCCAAAATTTTTACTAGGGGCCCTGAGTATTTCCCCGATCCCTAAGACAGCTGAAAAAATCACCTGGCTCACAGAGGAGCCTATATGGATTTCTCAGTGGCCCATCTCAGGGGAAAAACTTAAAATAATTCATAGGTTAGTTGAGGAACAACTTCAGGCTGGTCATATAGAATCAACACTCAGTCCTTGGAACACACCTATTTTTGTTATTAAGAAAAAGTCAGGAAATTGGAGATTGCTACAGGAATTAAGGGCGATAAATCATGCAATTCAGCCTATGGGATCATTTCAGCCAGGACTTCCTTCCCCCACAGCCATCCCTTTAAACTATAGCTTGATGGTAATAGATTTAAAAGATTGTTTTTTCTCTATAAGGTTACATCCTGGAGATTGTGAGAGATTTGCCTTCACTGTCCCAGCAATTAATTTTAAGGAACCTGTTAAAAGATATTGCTGGAAAGTACTCCCCCAGGGAATGCATAATATTCCTACCTTATGCCAAAAATATGTTGATCAGGTGATAGATCCCATAAGAAATAGCTTTCCGGATGCGTATATTATTCATTTTATGGATGATATATTATTGGCTCATGCTAATCCAGAGGTACTTTCAGAAATTTTTACTCAGAGGCTTCACTTACAGCAATGGGTTTATGCATTGCTCCTCAAAAAATTCAAAAGATGCCTCCTTTTCAATATCTAGGTCAGATAATTCAAGGACATAAATCCGTCCTCAAAATCTTCAGATAAGAGTTAAGGAGTTACATACCCTTAATGATTTTCAAAAGCTATTAGGAGCTATTAATTGGCTGAGACCATCCTTAAAACTAACTACTTCTGAGTTAAGTCCTTTATTTCAGATTTTACAAGGAAATCCTTCTCTAACCTCTCCACGTCAGCTAACCTTAGAGGCTAGAACAGCTTTAAAAAAAGTTGAAAATGCAATTAAAAATTCACAGCTTACTAGAGTTGATCCTAAAGAAATAGTGTATTTATTAATATTTCCAACTGAGCATACCCCAACAGGAGCCATATGGCAAAGATTAGGAGTTATTGAGTGGATTTATTTATCCCACTCCCCTCAAAAAACATTAATTACTTTCCATGACTCTATAGCTCAATTAGTAATTAAAGGCAGAACTAGGATTTTACAATTAATTGGATCTGAGCCTGATATCATAATTATTCCATTTTCTGTTCAACAGACTAATTGGCTTTTTCAAACTTCTAGCTTATGGCAGATAGCTTTTGCTGATTTTCCTGGCTAGATAGATAGCCATTACCCTCGTGATAAGATTATCCAATTTGCATCATTAATGTCACTTATTTTTCCAAAGATTGTGCGTGCACATCCTATGGATGAAGCTTTATCGGTGTTCACTGATGGTTCAAGCTCAGGTAAAGCAGGTTTTTATAGTCGTGTTCACACAGAGGTAATGCAAACTTCATATACTTCTGCCCAAAGAGCAGAGCTTCAAGCTCTGATTTGTGCCTTAAATTGTTTTTCAAATGAGCCTATTAATATTTATTCCAACAGCTTATATGCAGTCGGAGTTACCAAAAATATTGAAACTTCAGTTATTGGGTATACTTCATCACAAGAGTTATTTGAATTATTTCATAATTTACAGAAGGCAGTGCTAATGCGAAAATACCCATGTTTCATAGGACACATACGAGCTCATACTAATCTTCCTGGACCTTTAGTTTCAGGTAATGACAAAATTGATAAATTAGTAGCTTTTTGTCAACAGATGTCTTCATATGACTGTGTACAAGCTTCCCATTCCTTGCATCATCAAAATGCTTCTAGCTTACATAAAAAATTTAATATTACCAGAGAACAAGCTCATCAAATTGTAAGCCAATGCCCTAAGTGTGTTATTCACACTCCATCTCCACCATCAGGGGTAAATCCCCGTGGATTAAAACCAAATCAAATATGGCAAATGGATGTAACTCATATTCCTCAATTTGGTAAGCAATGTTATGTGCATGTCATAGTGGACACATATTCCAGATTTATTTTTGCCACAGCACGTACTAAGGAAAATACTCAACATGTAATTTCTCATTGCCTAGCAGCTTTTTCTGTGTTAGGGTGCCCTATGCAGATTAAAACAGATAATGCTCCAGTTTATGTAAGCTCTTCTTTTCAACAATTTTGCCAAGAGTTTCAAATTAATCATAAAACAGGAATTCCTTATAACCCCTAAGGTCAAGCCATTGTGGAACGAGCTCATTTATCTATTAAGCTTCAATTACAAAAATTAAAAGGGGGGAATAGGGTTATGACTCCCCAAAATAGCCTCAATCATGGTTTGTTCATTTTAAATTTTTTAAACTGACGCAGAAGGTCACACTGCAGCTGAGAGGCAAATGTCTCCCTCAGTAACAGGCCCTTTAGGCAGAGTTTTGTGGAAAGATTTACAGACTGGTCAATGGAAAGGCCCAGACCCAGTGATTATGTGGGGCAGAGGTCATGCTTGTATTTTTCCAGAAGGTGCTTTTCATCCTATCTGGGTGCCTGAACGTGCAATTAGACATGGAAGAGATAGAACCGAGATTCAAGCGACTGAAGATCGACCCAGAGGAGCCCCCATCCAAAAGGAAGAGATATCGGAAAAAGACGAAGAAAAACCAAATTGACCCAGCTGAAAAGCTGATTTCATGGGAAGAGGTGAAGAAGCTAACAACACAGGCTTCCCGAATACTTCGACTCCTAGGAAAGAACAGGACTCCAGTCTTGATGGTAGCGACAGTAATTGCCCTGCTGGGCTGTCAGGATGGCGAGTCTTCAGAACAAGAATGCAGAAACTCAAAAGAGTGAACCACCGCCTCATTTTTAAGAGAAAAAAGGGGGAATATGTGGGAAGCCATTCTCGCACATGATTGGGCACCTCCCGGATTGGGTGTGAGGCGCTCTGGCTAAACTGTGTTGGAGCTTTCCCCACCCTCTCCTGGTGCGAGAGCCTGTCTGTGTGGGGGTGTGACTGACCACTGACCCTGAGGCCAATCACTGACCTTGACCTTGGAATGCTGCCCCCCTCGACCTTCATTGGATGGAATTTTCCCCTGAATTTCTTGTTCCCCAATAAAAGGCCACTCCCTGGCGTGCTCTCTCTCTCTCTCCTGCTAGCCCTGAGTAAGCCTTGCTGCCCTACCAGGTGGTTCGAGGTGTGAGCCAGAGAGGTGAGAGCCGTCTTGGACCTGGTCATAGAAAAAGGTAATTGAGTCTTTGTGTTTATTTTGATCTCGCTAGTTAACTTTTATGCCATGAACCTCTTTAATGAAACCAGTGCGCTGGTTGCATGGTGGAAATTTGCCATACTAGAACTTGCTGTGTATCTTTCTACCCTTTTAATTTATTGGGTAAATAACAAGTAAATATGTTTTATTCATGCCTAGCCCTAGCCATGGGATAGGAGAATGTCCCATTGTGTGAAGGAGAATCGTCTTTAGCTACAAGACAATCATGAGCATGGAGGTACTTTGTTCTAGTCATGTTCATTTTACTTTCTCTACTTCTGCCATCTACTCTGTTCTATCCCATTTGTTCAATATATCTTCTCCATCCCTCAGTGTCCTTCTCCATCTTTTTCATATTAAAAACATTTGTTTGAATCTCACCAGTACTATATGGGTTTGTCAATTCAGGAATTGGTAATGTTCAGGGACCTGAGACTGTAGACTTCTCTCAGGAAAAGTACAAATGCCTTGCCCCTGGTTAGAGGGATTTATGTAGATATGCAGTGATAGATAACTCCACCAACCTAGTCTTACTTGATAAGGATATCAATTTCCAAATAACTTATGGATTTTGGGTGTGTCTTTCAATTGTCTGGGTGGGTGTATGCCTTCCTAGGGAATTGTTTTATGCTTTGGAGATAAGGAAACAGGCAGGCTGCTCATTGAGATCCCTTTATCGTCTCCATACTTCAGACCTTCATACTTTCTTCTTGTCTTTTCTGTAGTTGCTGTTTCCTTGAGGACTAAGGACTAGGTTTGAATTCAGAAACAAGCAGGAATATATCTTTTTTCTTGTAAACAGGACTCTGTATTCCTAAGCCTGATGTGATTTCCCTGTTGGAGCAAGGGAAAGAATCATGATGGTCTCAAGGGACATTATGGGAGGATGGTGCCCAGGTAAGTAAGGATTCTGAACAGGTAGGCAGGCAGTGCATTTAAGAATCAGCTAAAAAAAAAAAGAATCAGCTGGTCATGGAGGCAGAACCTCAATGATGTTTACTGAGGCATCTTCCTCAGAGGCCCATTCAAGGGTGTGTTGAAGCATGCTGTTCATTTTGTTATTCTTCATATCTTTTATATATGTGTGTGTGTGTGTGTGTGTGTGTGTGTGTGTATACATATATATGTGCACAAAAAACACTCTTGTTTGAAATATTTTGTAATAAGAAATACTTTCTTGCCCAGTTTATGTGAGGCAACCCCCAGCACCATAAAAACAAAACGAAACAACTTTCAGATCATTAGTGAAACTAATATAGAAATAGATTGGCCAGTTAGGATGCTGTGTTAATAATTTACACATAATGATAGTTTAGACCTGGGTCAGCAAACTATGTATGGCCTGTGGGCCATCATCTGTTTTTGTAAATGAAGTTTTTAGGAACATAGCTAAACTCTCGCTTAAATATTGCCTGTGGCATCAGAGACAAATCCTCTGAAAGAGAAACTAGGAAAACTACCCCATTTACAATAGCCTCAAAAATAATAAAACGCTTGGGAATCAACGAAAGAGGTTAAAAGAATTCTACAATGAAAACTACAGAATGCTAAAGAAAGAAATTAAACAAGATCTTAGATGATAGAAAGATCTCCCTTATTGTTGGAAAGGCAGAACTAGTATTGTCAAAATGACCATACTACCAAAAGCATTATACAGATTTAATGTGATTCCAATAATAATCCCAATGACATTCCTCATAGAAATCAAAAAGGAAATAATGAAATCATCTGGAAAAATAAGAGACCCAGAATAGCTAAAGTAATTCTTAGCAAGAAGAGTGAAGCAGGTGGCATCATGATATGTATGTGTGTGTATACATATATATGTGCACAAAAAACACTCTTGTTTGAAATATTTTGTAATAAAAATTACAGGAGTGTTTTTTTGTGCACATATATATGTATACACACACATATATATCTAGTATAGTTCCAGACCTTAAACTATACTGTAGAGCAATAGTAACAAACACGCATGGTATTGGCACCAAAACAGACTTGTAGACCAATGGTAAAGAATAGAGGATACAGAGACAAACCCACATAAATACAGTTATCTCATTAGACATAGGTGCCAAAAACATATATTGAAGAAAGGATAGCCTCTTCAACAAATGGTGCTGGGAAAATTGGAAATCCATATGCAACAAAATGAAATTAAGCCCGTATCTCTCATCATGCACAAAACTCAACTCAAACTGGAATAGGACCTAGGAATTAAACCAGAGACCCTGCGCCTACTAGAAGAAAAAGTAGGCCCAAATCTTCATCATGTTGGATTAGGCCCTGACTTCCTTAATAAGACTCCTATAGTGCAAGAAATAAAATCAAGAATCAATAAATGGGATGGATTTAAACTAAGCATCTTTTCAGCAAAAGAAACAATCAGTGAGGTGAATAGAGAGCCTACAGAATGGGAGCAAATTTTTCCATGTGCACATCAGATAGAGCACTAATTTCTAGGATATATAAAGAACTCAAAAAATCAACACCAAAAAAAAAAAAAACAAAAAAACCCCATCAATAAATGGGCCAAGGAACTGAACAAACACTTCACAGAAGAGGATATACAATTAATCAACAAATATATGAAAAAAATGTTTAACATCTCTAGCAATTAGAGAAATGCAAATCAAAACTAAGAATTCATCTCACTCCAATCAGAATGGCAGTTATTAAGAATACAAACAATAAGTGTTGATGAGGATGTTGGGAGAAAGGCACACTCATACATTGCTGGGGGGACTGCAGATTGGTTCAATCAATATGGAAAGCAGTATGAAGATTCCTTGGAAAACTTGAAATGGAACCACCATTTCTCCCAGCTATCCCACTCCTTGGTTTATATCCGAAGGAATTTTGCATACTATAGTAACACAGCCACATCAATGTTTATAGCAGCACATTTCACAATAACTATATTGTGGAACCAACCTAGATGCCCTTCAGTAGATGAATGGATAAAGAAACTGTGGAATATATATAAAGAAATATTACTCAGCAATAAAAGAGAATAAAATCATGGCATTTGCAGGTAAATGGATGGAGTTGGAGATTATTATGATAAGTGAAGTAAGGCAATCCCAATAAAACAAATGTCGAATGTTTTCTCTGATATGAGGATGTTGATCCTTAATGGGGATGGCAGGGGGAGCATGGGAGTAATGGAGGAACTTTAGATAGGGCAGAGGGGAAAGAAGAGGCAAGGGGGTGGAAAAGACAGTGGAACGATACGGACATCATTACTTCAGGTACCCATATGAAGGCACGAATGGTGTGATTCTACTTTGTGTACAACTAGAGACATGAAAAATTGTGCTCTATATGTGTACTATGAATTGAAATGCATTCTGCTCTGTCATGTGTAACAAATTAGAATAATAGATAAATTAAAAAAAATATTGTCTGTGGGTGCTTTTGGGCAACAGTGGCCAAATTGTGTAGTTGCAGTGGAGCCTATATGGTTTGCAAACCTAAAATATTTCCTATTTACTATTGGTCCTTTAACAAAAATTTACCAGGCTGGGTATGTAGCTCAGTGGTAGAGTGCTTTCCTAGTACATATAAGGCCTCACGTTTGATCCCCAGCACCATTAAAAAAAAGAGAAAAGTTTGCCAATACCTATTTATTAACAGAAGAAATATTGGAAAATGATTAGATTCAGGATATTTTAGATTAGATTGGAAAATGATTAGATACAGGATATTTTAAAAATGTTGAGGGCTGGGGTTGTGGCTCAGAGGTAGAAAACTTGCCTACCACGTGTGAGGCCCTGGGTTTGATCCTCAGCACCATTAAAATAAATAAATAAAATAAAGGTATTGTGCCCAGGTACAACTAAAAAAAATAAATATTTTAAAAAAATGTTGAGCCAGTAGGATCAATGGCAGTTCAATATGTGAGCCTCCAGTATGGTGGAGAGGTTGGAGCTGGGATTCATTGGCATATAGTTTATAAAGCAGTCGGACTGATGAGTAATTTGGTAAGTAAATGAAATACTGAGAGGAGAAGAAGGCCAAGGACTATGCTGTGAAGCCAACTTCCAGTTAGAGGTCAGAAAAGGAGGGTAGTACATTGGGTTGACCAACAACCTCATTTGCCTAAGAGTGGAGTTTTTTGGACACAAGACTTTTCAGTGCTAAAATCAGAATAGACTGAGGCAAACCAAGGTAGTTGGTCACCGTAAATTTCTTTTTTTTAAGTTCCCACGGGCACTTAACACTGAGCCACATCTCTAGCCCCTTTTAAAATATTTTTTATTTTGAGACAGGGTTTCACTAAGTTGCTTAGGTTCTTGCTTAGGCTGGCTTTGAATTTGCAGTCCTCATCCTCCCGTGTCACTGGGATTGCAGTGATGCACCACCTTGCCCAGCCCCAGATGGTATTTAAAAGGTAACTGAGAAAGACTGGTAAGGTTGGCAAGTCAACTGTCAAATATTGTTAGCAGAATGGTAACTGACCACCAGATTTAACAAAAGAGGGTTGGGTCATATTAGAATGAATGATTTTTTTTTTCAGTGGAGTTATAAAAGCAAAGTGGAAAAATTCTGAGAAATTTTACTTTTTGGGAATCTTCCTGTTCCCCCATCAAACAAAGCAAACAAACCAAATAGGAGAGCAACTAAGAGAATAAAATATAAAACCACAGGTAACATCTATATCAAAACTGGGGCTGGGGTTGGTGTTGTGGCTCAGTGGTGGAGTGCTTGCCTAGCAGGTGTGGGGCACTGGGTTCTATCCTCAGCACCACATAAAAAGTAAAATAAAGGTATTATATCCATCTACAACTAAGAAAAGATATACATATATAAAAACTAACAGGTTGGGGATATAGCTCAGTTGGTAGAGTGCTTGCTTTGCATGCACAAGGCCTTGGGTTCAATTCCCAGCACCACCAAAAAACTGAATGACAGATTATCCCTCCATACCCTCTACAAAGGTTATGTACTAATAACAGCTTCAAGATTCATGAAACACGGGGCTGGGGATGTGGCCCAAGTGGTAGCACGCTCGCCTGGCATGCGTGCGGCCCGGGTTCGATCCTCAGCACCACATACAAACAAAGATGTTGTGTCTGCCGAAAACTAAAAACTAACATTAAAAAACAAATTCTCTCTCTCTCTAAAAAAAAAAAAGAAATTAAAAAAATGAAAGTAGAAACAGATTAACCCAGTGTTAGTTGAAGACTTCAACATCCTTCTCTCAGTAATTGATAAAACTAATGGATGAAAAAATCAGCAAGTAAATGGAAGAACTAACTAACACTATCATGTGACTGGATATAACTGACTTTTACAGTACAAGTTGCCTAACAATATTAGAATCCTAACTTTTTTCAAGTGTATGTGGAACATTCTTCAAGATAGATCATATCTTGGATCACAAAGCAAATCTTAAAAATGTAAAGAATTGATAATAATACATTATATGTTCTTTGACCATAATGGAATTAAATTAGAAATCAGTAACAGAAGGATAAGATTAAAGCCTCCAAACATACAGAAGTTAAACAATACACTTCTGAGTAATGCATGAGTCAAGGAAAAAGATTTGACAGCAAAAGACTTGGACACTTCATCAGAGGCTGGAAAATAAACATCAGTAGCTATTGGGGAAATGTAAATTAAAATCGTGATAAAATACCATTAAAAAACCTATAGAAAGTACCTATAGAATGGCTAAAATAAAATACTGCCAGTACCAAGTAATGGCAAGGATATTGAACTACTGGAACTCACACATTGCAAAATAGTACAGCCACTTTAGTAGAGTTTTAAAATTTCTTTTGAATTTAAATACTCCGGGAAATAAAAAAAATTTTTTTTCAGAACAACCTGTACATGGACACCTGTAGCAGCTCTGTTCAGGATTGTCCCAAACTGAAAACAACCCAGATGTTCTTGTACAAGTGAATGGTACATCCATTCAATAGGATGTTATTCAGCAATAAAAAGGAATAAGTTATCAACACCTGAAGTGCCTTGCACACAAGCAAGTCATGTCTACAAATGGATCTGAAGAGCATTATGCTGAGGGAGATCAAATCTTTAAAGATTGTATATTATATGATTCCATTTATATTACAATCTAGAAATGAAAAAAATTGTAATGATGGAGAAAATATTGTGTTTACCAGGGATTAGGAATAAGGAAAGGGAGTGACTATAAAGGGATAGCATGAAGGAGTTTTTGGGTGATGGAACTATTTTAAATAGTTGTGGTTGTATGAATCTCTACATGGATCAAAATTCATACCATGGCATTGGAAAGCTTCATGTGTTATAAGGGGGATACTTGGGATTGAACCCAGGGGCATTCTACCAGTGAGCTACATCCCTAGACTCTAAAAAAAAAAAAAAAAAATTTTAATTTTGAGACAAGGTGTCAGTAAGTTGCTCAGGGTGACCTTGACCTTGTGTTTCTTGCCTCAGCCTTTTATATGGCTATGATTACAGGCATGCCCCAATGATACTAGGCAGATTCCTGATAATTTTAAGTTAAACCAATAGAAAAAGATTATAATTGGACTTTGTACAAAATTATAAGGTTAAAGAGAATGAGGAATAAAATGACATTCCTATAACTAATGAACAGCATACAAGCAAGTCATAACTACCAACCATGTCATAATGTTTCAGAATAGCTAAAGGCCAGGCAAAGTGGCAGTATATTATAGCAAAATAGGAAGAAAAAGAGCAAGAGGACAACAGGTATTGTCAAATATGTTAGGATAAAGATAATGATTAGAGAAAACTTTCTGAATTTGACTAAATGTGAAAAGATACATTCCAAAATAGAGAATTGATAAGATACATAAGAAGAGTGTGTGGGCTGGGGATGTGGCTCAAGCGGTAGCGCAGCTTGCCTGGCGTGCGTGCGGCCCGGGTTCGATCCTCAGCACCACGTACAAAGATGTTGTGTCTGCCGAAAACTAAAAAATAAATATTAAAATTAAAAAAAAGAGTGTGTGTGTGTATATATATGTATATATGTGTGTGTGTGTGTGTGTATGCATGCACATTCAACTGTTTATATATTGTAAATAAGAGTGAGAGAACTGAGGCCAAACACTGATTATTACCAAAATATACTGCTATGTATCTATAACAGAAAATTTGTATCTTTTTTAAGCCTTAAAAATTAAACTATGGGTGATGGAAAGAAAGAGACTGTCCTCCTTTGGCTATATTTTGTAGATTCATGATGAGCTATATAAATATCTTATGCAATTATAAGACAAAATTAAATTTAGGAATATCCTGAATCCAAAAGAGAAATGCAGTGATTTAATCCAAATGTGTATCCAGTGGTTTATATATCCTTAAATTTATAAGAAATAACAGAAAAACCCCTAACTATTGTATCATATTAGTGGCAGCAGTGCTATATTCTTATTCTGAGAATGTTGTGCATTAGCGTGGAATAAAAGAAATGAGCAATTTAGTTGGGTTCTTTTGGTATCTGAGACTTAGCTCTATTTTATCTTTCATTATATATTTTACAGATTAAAAGAGATTTAAAGATATCATTTAGTCTCATATATAGGACTCATCTGGAACTAAATTTAAATAAATGGAAAAATACATATTTATAATTATGCAATGGGGGAAACAGACTAACTGGTATTTGATTTTAAGTAATTACTGTTAATATTTAGATGTGATTTTTTAAAATATCTTCATTTTATTTATTTATTTTCATGTGGTGCTGAGGCTCCAATCCAGTGCCTCATATGTATGAGACAAGTGCTCTGCCACTGAGCCACAATCCCAGCCCCTTTAGATGTGATTATTATTATTATACTTCTGCAAAAATTTCTTCATGCTGAAATATTTACAGATGAAATAATATGCTGCCTGGAATTTGCTTCAGAATAATCTGTGGAGTTGGCTACTGTGAGTGGATGTTTACTAGGGATTAGGAATAATAAGATTTTCCTTAAATTGATAAATTGTTGAAGCTGAGTGTTACAGTGGGGTTTTTCCTACTTTCTTGAGGTTTTCTATGATAAACTATTTTAAGGTTAAAAAATTACGAAGTTAGACAATGTATAAATGGCAAGGTAAGATAACTGGTATTAACATTACATAACCCTTATATTATGCTTCTAACCTATTATAATGTTTGGTGGGGAATGGGCATTTAATTTTCTAGGAAGTACACATCTGCCACGTGACCAGCACGCGAGCTTCATAAAAGAGGTTCAAAGCATAAAAATTAACTAGTGAGTTTTAAAATTAAAGAGACATATTCTCATTACCTTTAATGCCCAGCTCCGGAGACGGCTTCTCCTAGCTCCCGCCTCCAGCCACCTAATGCGGTGGCAAGGTTAACACAAGAGGCTAGCGAGAGAGAGAACACGCCAGGGAGTGAGCTTTTATTGGGGAACAAAAATTCAAGGGAAAATTCCATCCAATGAAGGTCGATGGGGGCAGCATTCCAAGGTCAGGGTCAGTGATTGGTCTTCAGGTCAGTGGCCAGGCACACCTCCACATGGACAAGCCCTCGAACCTGGGACAGGGTGGGGAAGGCTCTGACACAGTTGTCTAAGCGCCTCTCACCCAGCCAGGGAGGTAACTCAAATCACGTGCGAGAATGGCTTCCCATGTACACCTATAGTGATCTTAGAGTGGGCATGAGAAACAAAATAGATTGTATATCAAAAGGAAGGTTGAATAGTACTACAAATTCTCGAAAAGGCACCTCACTACAGTGGGGGGAAAGATAATTATGACTTTATATAAATGGCAGTAAGCATTGATAGAGGTATATGGATGGATGGTTAGGTATCTATAAATTTTTTTTCATGTGCTTTATTTTATTAAATAAAGCTTAGTTCAATCTATCTTTAGTTTTGAATTTTTTTCTTTTATTTTTTTTTCGTCTCTAAGCGGTGAAGAGCACACATTATCTTGTTAGTGATGCGGGAAAAATGAATCCAGCAATACATGGTCAGAACTATTATGTAATGTGAACACAAGTGATTACAATAAATCTTTTTACTATTTTACTTATTTTATTTTATGGTTTTGGGGATTGAACCCAGGTTCACTTAACCACTGAACCACACCCCCTTTTTATTTTTCATTTTGAGACAGTACCTCACTAAGTTGCTTAGGTCCTTGATTAGTTGCTAAGGCTGGCTTTGAAATTGTGATCCTCCTTGTTAAGCAAGATGTTAATTATTCTGTGTTCAGTGAAATAACCATTTTTCTTTTTTTGTGTGTGGTGCTGGAAATTAAACCCAGGGCCTCATGCATGCTACGCAAATCATTGTTCTTGCCCTTTAAGAGCTTTAACAGTTAAGAAAATAAAAGGTTGCATATGAATAAATAAATGATTGCATGATTTTCATTTTACATTATATATATAAATTTTTTTTGTACTAGGAATTGAACCCAGAGGTGATTCACCATTGAGTTACATTCCCAGTCCTTTTTATTTTTTATTTTAAGACAAAAGTTTTGCTTAATTGCTGAGGGTCTTGGTGAGTTGCTGAGGCTAGCCTTGAACTTATGATCCTTGTGCCTTAGCCTCTCCGTTGTGGGGATTGCAATTGTATGTCAATATTCCTGGAGATTGTGTGATTATTTTTTGGGGGGTGGAGTGGGGTAGGGGGTTGAACTCAGGGGCACTTGACCATTGAGCCACATCCCCAGCCCTATATTGTATTTTATTTAGAGACAGGGTCTCTCTGAGTTGCCTAGCACCTCATTTTTGCTGAGGCTGGCTTTGAAGTTACGAGCCTCCTGCACAGCTTCCCAAGCCACTGGAATTACAGGCATGCACCAGTGAACCTGGCTTGATTGTGTGATATTTAAATCCAGAAAATTGCAATGAGAGAGAGAAAATACTTAGAGAATGAAGGGGTGAACTGAGATAGGGTTTGTCTAGCCCAGGCTTTCTGAGGAAATAACTTTTCACCTTAACTTATGAGATAAAACAAGCCATGCAAAGAACCTGATGTAGAGAATTTCTAGAAAATTGAACAGTTGATAGAAAACTTTGAAAAAGGTAAAAGACTTGGCTTATTTCAGATGCTTGAAGAATATTTGGTCTATAATGAACAGTAGAGAAAGCAAGGCAAGAAAATGTTGGATAAATCTTTTTTTTTAAAGAGAGAGAGAGAATTTTTTTATTATTTGTTTTTTTAGTTTTTGGTGGACATAACATCTTTATTTTTATTTTTATGTTGTGCTGAGGATCGAACCCAGTGCTCCACGCATGCCAGGTGAGCACACTACCACTTGAGCCACATCCCCAGCCCCTGGATAAGACTTTGACTGAGATATGCTAAAAGAAAAGGTTATGGACAATCTCATAAATTATGGTAATGCATTTGGATTTTATTCTAAATGCATAGAGTAACTAAATAGTCTGGTATTGCACATGACTCCTGCTAGTAAAACCTTAACTTAGTCCAACTGTCCCTATATATCCGGGTAGAACACCATATTGGTGACTTCTTTAGGAGACTCATTAGATACTGACATAGGACAAATTATTTGCTATTGTACTTATTTCTGCATTAGTCTTTGACAATCTTGTAGAACATTTATCGTTGTTGAGTCTACCCTCAGGTGGCTTCCCATCACTCCTTACAGCAGTAGGCAGGGCGAACTATTTATCCATTGTCCCCTCACTCCTTCTTCCTTATTGATATAGCCCCATTTTATTTATTTTTTTTCTTTTTTTTATTAGTTGTTCAAAACATTACAAAGCTCTTGACATATCATATTTCATACATTTGATTCAAGCAGATTATGAACTCCCATTTTTACCCCGTATACATATTGCATATTCACATCGGATGTTGATGTTCCCTACTAGAGGACATTTCCTCACCTCTCTGAAGCTTCTCAAGTATATCTACATGACAGTGTGGCCAGTGAGCGGGAAACTGCCATGCTATGTGTGACTTCCAGAAAGATTCCTCAAAGTGAACTCTTTGCCCTGATCACCACCGGATCCACTCCTGAAAGAAGGACATGAAAGCCAGAACTCCTTAGGCCATGAGGTAACCTCTGGAATAGAAGCTTCATAATAAGTGTGGTAGAATAGAAGGAGTGGGGTCTCTGATGCTCACAGAGACAACAGCCCACTTTCAGGATTCTCACGTGCAGGAAGAACATGCCCTTGTATTTTAAGCTGTGCATGTCAGGGGGGTTTCTGTTGTCTGTAGCCATTTCTAACCTCTTGCATGCCCTGACTCTGTGCCTGGCCCTCTAGCAAACTCTGTATGGGGATCACTTTATATTCCTTGAGCATATTTCATGGAGTCTGGACTCTTATTAGCAAGTTTTATAAATGAGACCTCAACATGGGAAGTCTTCTGCCCAAGGTCATTCAACCAGATAGGGCAATGTTCTGACCTCTAAGTCAGTGATTCTCAGTTCTGTCTGCACATCAGAATTTCCCAGAGCTTTTGATAAATGTCCAGGCCATGCTAAAATTAGTTACTTGGAAGTGTGAAGAACAGGAAAATATATGCCTAGTCTCCGAGAAGATCCCCCAAGATACTTACAAAGGGGAAAAAGAGGCTTTGCAGTGAAGTTCGGCAGACACCCCCTTAACCTAGAGCTCTGACCTGACACATGACCAAACCAGTCAGGATCACTCTGGGTGAACTGGGCTGGCACAAAATAATCATACAGAGAAATACCTTTGGGTTCTGTGATGGCTCCTCTGACCCAGCTCCCGCAAAGGAGGCAAGACAGGCAAGAAAGACGAAGAGCATGCCTCGAACCTGGTTTTATTGGGGAGAAGCCATTCAAATGAGGCAAGGGGTAGGATTACAAAGGAACAGATGAGTGTAACTCAACCCCACTGGGTGACATCTACTCCTGGAGCCACATCTCATTGTCTGAGTGGAGGTAAATAAAGCCCAAGCTATTGCAGGGCACAATAATTGTTCAGTATCTCTTACTCAGGACTTAAGGGCATGTATTTCCAGAGCGGCTCCTGACGGAGCTCCATATGACCACCAGTCCTGGGTGACAGGATGCTCTAAGAACACAGCTCTCTTGTACAGTGTTCCTGTCAAATATGTAGGACCTGAGTCTACCTATGAGGAAACATTGGAAAAACAGATGAAAGTCATAGAATAGTCCTGAAATGCATCCTCATATGTATATGGAAAGAGATATTTCACACAGATGAAGAAAATATTGTCTTTTCAACACAATTTCTCAAGACAAACCACGGAGGCCACAAAGAAGTGGCACAATTTTTAAGTACTGAAAGGGAAAACTTTCAATCCCAAATCCTATATCCAGCAAGAATATTCTTCCAGAATGAAGCAGACCAACACTATTTATTAGGGAAATGCAAATCAAAATCACAATGAATTACCACTTTACACCTATAAAAATGGCCTTAATCAAAATTTGCCATATGTGGTGGTGACTCAGTGATACCAAGGCAAGAGGATTGCAGGTTCAAGGCTATTCTTAGCAACACAGTGAGACCCTGTCTCATAAACAAACAAAACCAGAAAATAAGTGATGGCAAGGATGTGGAAATTTGAAACTTTGTGCATTGTGACTAAGGATCTAAGAAGCTGCTGTGGGAAATAGTATGGAGGTTCTAAATAAATCAAATGTGATCACCATATGATGCAGCTCCAGATAATATTATAAGAAATCATTTCACAAATCTTCAAATCATTTAACAGAGGACATTTTAAAACTTAAAACTAGCTGGGCACTGTGCCACATGCCTGTTATCCAAGCAACTTGGGAGGCTGAGACAGGCAGGAGGATCTCAAGTTCAAAGCCAGCCTCAGAAACCTCGCAAAACCCTGTCTTAAAACAGAAAATTTTAAAAACAGTCTGGAGATCTAACTCAGTGGTTAAGGGCCCCTGGATTTAATCCCTGGTACAAAAACAACAAAAAGCAAAAAACAACAAAATAAAACCAAACAAAAAGACCATAAAAACTTAAAGCTATGGACATATGAGCTGGGATCATAGCTCAGTGGTAGGGCACATGTGTGAGGCACTGGGTTTTATTCTTTGCACTGCATATAAATAAATAAATATCTATCAAAAATTAAAAAATATTTTTTAAAACTATGTATAAAAATGGAGGCATGTTCAATGATTGCTATAGAAATGCTTTTACAACTTGTTTATATAACCTATCCTGGGTGTTCTCTTAGAGAAGAAAACATCCTCGGTCATCTCTGAGCTCACAGTCCATTAGTACACCACACTTTCTAGTTCTTCACGTTAAAGATCTATAAAATATGAATATATGTGTACTATGTATAAAAATAAAATGGAGGGGCTGGGGCTTTAGCTCAGTAGTGGAGTACTTGCCTAGCACATGTGAGGCACTGGGTTTGATCCTCAGCACTGTAATATGAAATAAAGCCATTCCTGTCCATCTACAACTACAAATAAAATAAAATAAAATGGACAAGGGTAAGGATAGAAGGGTAGATGGACATGATCAATGCACCATGTATACATGTATGGAAACATAACTGTAAACCCCATTAATTACAATTAATGTTATCATAAAAATAAAATAGACATATGATACAATGTTCTACTGTAAAGAGAACATGGTTATTTCATGATATAATCAGTGAGTGAGGAGGCAGGGTGGTACATACAAGGATGCCATGAATACTTTTATATTTCTGTGGCAGCTTGAAATGTTTGGGAAAGCAGAAACAAGGGTGAGCAGATTATCTAAGAGAATGAAACTCAATATTCCCAAGACCCTTGGTGGACTGAGGGTAGAATATTCAGTTAGGCCATCCTCTCCATTTGCTACTCACCTAGGAAACCAAGGCGGGTTTGCATCACTGCTTGAGAGCACAATTCTTTTGTTACCATTGTTAGCATATAACAGTATTTATTAACCTACAAACAGACTTACTTCAGATGAGATAATCCCTAGGTCCTCATGGGTCAGAACAGAAGTTCTATAACCTTACCTACCTGTTCCAGTTATTTCACTCTAATGTTTATTCTGAATGTACTCTAAACCAACCAAACAAAAAGCAAAGAAACTAAGCATAAATATTATTATTCAAGGCTAAATTTCTTGAAGTTCTGTTCAGACAAGGCATGGTATATTTTACTATTATGCCCCTTTCAAGTTTAAATTTTTTTTTATCATATCCTTTCCTTCATCACTCAATTCTTTTTTTGCTCTGAAAGTATCTCCAAGTTCAGGACTGACAAGTATGATTATATATACTATCAACTGGTAATTGCTATCCCTTTCTACAGTCCAGAGGGCTACTTAATGTTTTCAGCATCAGATGCTTGAACCATGAACTGTTTTCCTGGTTACTCAATATTTTCACAATGAGCAAAAAGGCTTTTAAAATTTTCTGAGTTTTATTAGACTTCATATAGTAAATGCTAGATATAAGAAATTCTTCCCAATAAGGATCTAACATGGTTCAAATTGCTGTTAAGCTTAACGTGCTCATGGATAAGATGCTATAAATATTAACTGTCTTAGCATATTTCTGATTCTCAAATATAAACACCTTTCCAGGAGCTGGGGTTGTGGCTCAGTAGTACAGAGCTTGCCTAGCATGCACAAGGCCCTGGGTTTGATCCTCAACACCCCATAAAAATAAATAAACAAAATAAAGGTATTGTGTCTAACCAAAAAATAAATATTAAAAAAATAAAGGTTATTTTATATGAAAAATATTTTTTCCTAATTCTCTCTACTGTAATTACTAAACTCTCAAATTCTACTCATGGTGTTTCTCTTCTCAACATCCCTTTCTCTTGTGTGAATTCTTAAGCTAGGGCTAAAGTGTCCCTAAAACCATGACACACAAAACAAAATAATTCAAGTTACAGGTGAATACTTTGTGCAAGGGTTGAACAACAGATAAAGGCCTTTCTATAATTACTGCATTCACACAGATAAAACAGCCTCTCAAGTATTAAATCATAAGGTTTCCTTTTAGCAAGAATTCCCCAGTTTGAATGACTGCTAACGACCTTTCTACATTGACTGTTGAGAATGACTGAAATGTTTAGCAATATCTCCCTTAACTGAAAAGACTTAAGATATTCTCCTGGACAGAAAAATTCCAGTCTTCGGTACAAAATCAACAGAAATACATGAATATACACCAAAGACGTAAACAAGAATATTTATGGCAGTATTTTATTATAATAGAAAATTATAAAAATACAAATATCTGCCAACAGGATAAATAACAGTATATTATTAAAATGATATAGTATACAAAATAAAAAAGAACATACTACTACCACATGGAATATTATATAGATCTTGAAAATGTTCAGGGAAACAAAGAAGGACATGAATTCACCATGTCTAAGTAAAACATATATAAATAAAGTTTGAAAGCATGCATAAACTAGTTTAATGAGGTTATAAGCCAGGAAAATGGTAATCATTTTTTTTTTGTAGAAGTGGTAATATTTGGGGAAGTAAAAACTACTTTTTATTACATAGACTGCAAAAATAATTAGAATTCATATTTTTAAAAAATTTATGGTGATCAGTGCTGATACCATTTTGTAATTTGCTTCTACATGTACTATATTTTTAAATAACTGAAAATTAGTGTCAGAGCTACAACCTAATAATAATGATCATACACATTTCATATGCAATAAACAGTAGTTTTGTGGTGTGGAACTTTAAAAACTTTGTGATTAAAATTACATCAACATGTTTAAGCATGCTTTTGTTTTTAAAACTAAAGGTTTACATTAACTTGGAAAGACTTCACAAAGAAACCACTTTATTTATTGCATTTCCATGTTTTCTCCCTTATGTGTTCTCTGATGGACAATGAGGCTTCTCCTATAACTGAAGGACTTACCACACTCATTACAAACATAGGGTTTTTCACCTGTGTGAGTTCTTTGATGTACAATAAGATTCGTCTTCTGGCGGAAGTACTTTCCACATTCATTACATTTATATGGTTTTTCTCCCGTGTGAGTTCTTTGATGATGAATGAGATAAGACTTCCTGCTAAAGGCTTTCCCGCACTGAGGACATTCATAGGATTTCTGCCCTGTGTGTATTTTTTGATGTACAGTCAGAGTTGCTTTCTGGCGAAAGGATTTCCCACATTCATTACAGATATAGGGTTTCTCTCCTGTATGAATTCTCTGGTGTAGATTGAGATTTGTCTTCTGACTGAATGATTTCCCACATTCATTACATTCATATGGTTTTTCTCCTGTGTGAGTTCTATGATGATCAATGAGGTATGATTTCATTCTAAAGGCTTTCCCACAGTGAGGACATTCATAAGATTTCTCCCCTGTATGTGTTCTTTGATGTGCTACTAGGGTTGTCTTCTGGCGGAAAGACTTTCCACATTCATTACAAATATAGGGTTTCTCCTCATTGTGAGTTTTCTCATGAAGAGCAAGGGTTGTCTTCTGAGAGAAGGATTTCCCACATTCATTACAAATATAGGGTTTCTCTCCTGTGTGAGTTCTCTGATGTACAGTGAGGTTTGCCTTCTGGTGAAAAGACTTTCCACATTCTTTACAAATATAAGGTTTTTCCCCCGTATGAATTCTCTGATGTAGAGAGAGTGTTACCTTCTGGCGGAAGGACTTTCCACAGTCATTACACTTATATGGTTTCTCTCCTGTGTGAGTTCTCTGATGACGAATGAGGTGTGACTTCAATCTGAAGGCGTTTCTACATTGTGGACATTCATATGACTTCTCCCCTGTATGTGTTCTCTGATGATCTGTGAGTGCTGTCTTTAGGCGGAAGGACTTACCACACTCATTACAAACAAAGGGTTTCTCTCCTGTGTGAGTTCTCTGATGATCAATAAGATAGGACTTCCTTCTGAATGCATTCCCACACTGATGGCATTGATAGGGTTTTTCCTCTGTGTGAATTCCCTGATGCAGAATCAATACTGACTTCCTGCAGAAGGATTTCCCACATTCAGTGCATGTATGTTTTTTTTCAATATTGTTTGCTCTTCTCTTTTTATTATATACAGGTAGGGTTTCCCCTCTATACACTCTATTATGTGTGATCAAGCCTCCCTTTTTAAGGAATGATTTCTCACACTCACTGTATCCAAATGACTGTGCTGGAGTTACCATCTTCTGATACTGCATAAGCACATCATTATGACGGAAGGTCCTGTCACTTTGATTATGGGATTTTACTTCAGGAGGAGCTGTTTCTTGCCTATTATTAAGTAGTGATCTCCCAAATCCATTGTACTCATTAATTCTCTTTCTTGAAGGACTTAGGTTACTGATGATTAATCCTGAAACATTTTCCAAAGTCTTCCCATGAGTGTCATAGTCAGGAGGTAGATTTTTTGAATCAACAGGTTTTTTGATTAGATTAAGTGTCTTTTCATATATACTGTTCTCCTTGACAAGTCTTTTGTGGTTAATGCACACAACTGATCTAGAATACTTATCTTGGTGTTCCTTGAATTTCATTAAAATGTCTTCAGCTTTCCAGTTTTCTTCTAAAAAAAATTAATAACAACTTGTGAATCTTCACACAGTTGCTAGGGAAAGAGTCTACTGGGGTCTAATGTATTAGGAAATGAGATAGTAGAAAAAACCCAGGACAAATTACTCTCTGCCTGGGGATGGGAAGAAAAGAGAAGAAACATAGAATCTAAATAAAAACTCTGCTTCAGTGTGGGAAATAATGGAAAAAAAAATGAGCAATGAACACTATTATTACATTTTACATCCTACAGAACTTCATAGACAAAGTAAAACAGAATGGTGGAAAGAGGGATTGAAAGAAAAATAGATTCACAGACAATTAAGTAAATCTACAAAGGGCATTATACTTTAAGCAAGATGGATAAAAAAGTATTGGTAGAAATGTTTGTTCGGGGAAAATATTAAGAGAAGGATTATTTTTGCAGGACACAGAAGATCACCTATACTTTAATACAGGCAATTAATGAAATAACTCTTGAACACCTAACATGTAATATAATCCAGTAAAGAAGGTTACAAAAGAAGATCATTTATTTGGGAGAAAAGAATTTTTAAGTGTAAACCATATACAATCAGACTTTAAATTATATGATAATATTCAAGAATTGTGTACGTGTATTTTTTTATTTTTGGTACCAGTAATTGAACTCAGGGACACTCAACCACTGAGCCACATCCCCAGTCCTATTTTGTATTTTATTTACAAATAGGGTCTCACTGAGTTGCGTAGTGTCTTGCTAAGTTGCTGAGGCTGGCTTTGAACTTGCAATCCTCCTGTCTCAGCCTCTCAAGATGCTGGGATTACAGGCGTTCGCCACTGTGCCCGGCTGTGCATGTGTACTTTAGTAAGTAGGTAGCAGAGGAATTCAGATAAGAGGAAGGCAGGTATGATGTGAAGTAATGAAGGAATAGTCAGTCTATGGAAAAGGAACATAACATTTGGAAGGGAGTATATACAACACAATAAAAAGTACCTATGTGATGACAAATCCTTCATTTATGGAAAAACCTCAGAGCCCAGATTAAATGGAAACTGATTTTGTGTGTGTGTGTTGCTAGGGTTTGAACCCAGGGCACTCAATCCCTGAGCTAGAATCCCCAGCCCTTTTTATTTTTGTTTTGAAACAGGGTCTCACTAAGTTGCTAAGGGCCTTGCTAAGTTTGCTGAGACTGGCTTTGAATTTGCAATCATCCTGCCTCAGCCTCCTGAGCTCCTGGGATTATAGGCTGATATATAGGATTATAGGCTGATTTTTAATCTTGGGCTTTATAAAGATTAGCAAGAATTCTGTAAGAAAGAAAAGCTGAAAAGACTATATGAAGGCTTACTGAGGTAGTTTAAGAAAGATGAGAATTTTCTATTTTAACAAGTAATGGTATATCTTGTTAAGAGAGTAACAATATAAATTGAATGAATGAGACAAATGTTATAACAAAGGCAACATACTTAATAATAATGAAGAGATGAAACATGGGTTTTCATTTTGCACATCAGTGAGAAATAAGAGTATAACAGAATGTTAATATATTTCACAGGCTGATAAATAATTGTGAACAGATCCAGAAGAAATGTTGACAGAGACAGAAGATTTGGGCTGATATCATGGCAGGAATAAAGTAACTAAGAAATGATGGGAAAGAATTTAAGAGCTGAGATGTTTAATTTCTAACATGCTGTAACAAAAAAGGTGAGAAGACACTACAATACTTTGGAGGGAGAAACATGCTGAGTAGCAGATGTCAGTGCCAGGTACACAAAATGAACAGCTGAAGTTCTGAGAAAGGAAGGGGTTGTCATGATTTAAAGACAGATCCCTTAAAGATAAATTTGAGAAATGAAGACTAAGAGTACAGTATTCTTTTAAACGTGTGTGACTCTTACATGTCAGGCACTGTTAGGGAGGACAGACACACTGGTGAAGAAAAGAGACCAAGTTGTAAAATAATCACTCAAGAAATTAGGATAAGAATGAGTTAGTGTTGTTTACCCAAACCAAGGGTTGACTTTAGGAATGATGGCCAGTCATATAAAATGAACCACAAAGGTTTAATGGAGAACAACTGTAACTAAGGAAAGCCGGAGCTGAGGCAAGTGAGTTTTAAAATTAACAGATCTGTAGTGAGAATGGGAACTAAGGCTTAGTGCAGGAAAGAAACCTGAGGTATTATGAAGGCGGTGTGTGTGTGGGGGGGGGAACGGTAAAGTAACTAAGACAACTTGCAAGAATTTTCTTAACAGATTTATTTATTTATTCAGGTACTGGGATTTGAACCCAAGGATGCTAAATCAGTGAGCCACATCCACAGCCCTTTTCATTTTGAGGCAGGGTCTTGCTAAGTTGCTCAGGGCCTCACTATGTTACTAAGGCTGGCCTTGAACTTGCAATCCTCTTGCCTTAGCTTCCCAAACTCAGTGGGATTACAGTTATGCACCAACACACCCATCTCAAAGAACAGATTTAAGATTGCCTGAAAGAAATCTATCTTAAAAGGCAAGGACTGAAAATACTACAAAGACAGACATAAAGAAAAAAGAGCAAGAAGAAAAAGAGTTTACAGTACACTTTAAGTAGTGGCAAATATCTTTGGTAATACCAAGCAAACTAGAAAAGCCTATTTTGAAAGAGTCTGTTTATTTTTGTTTTTGATGGTTGTTGTTGGTTGTGTTTTTGAGATGAGTCTCACTATGTTGCTTAGGCTAAGCCTCAAACTCCTGGGTTCAAGTGATTCTCCTGCCTCAGGTTCCCATGCAGCTGGGACCACAGGTATGCAGTGCTGAGCTCAGCTCAGAAATCAGTTTTAAGTTTTGTAGGCATAAAGGTCATTTTGAAAGTTAGGAGTATCTTTTTAAAACTTCCCAAGACATTCCAAAAGTACTCCCAACACCTTATTCCTTTAAAATTTACTTTCCACTTTTCATCTGCTTACCTAAGCAGGCATGACCTGCAAATGACATCCAGGGCTCTTCTCCTCGTTCTAATTTGAGGATCATATCAGGTTTGGTGATGTCACATCCTAATAAAGGAAAAGAAGACTTACATTGGTTAAGCTTCAATAATTTTGAAAAATAAAGGTATATGTTCAGTATTTCAAATTAAGATTCTCATTTGTGTAACAGTAAACTGAGAACCTTGTAACAGGCAAGGGAAGACACAATCATCCTTTCAGTGAACCAAAAGGAATTTATTACCTCTTTTCCCTGAAATTCAAGATTACACGCTTTATGTATTTTGAGATGAAATGTATTCTACAAACAGCTTCAAACAGAGTTTTTCTTACCCACAGAGATGAGATGGCAATAGTTTTCCAACATCACATCCATGTATAGAGTCTTCTGAGCAGAATCTAGGTGTTGCCACTCCTCCTGACTGAAATCCACAGTCACATCTTTGAATGACACTGATTCCTATAATGGTTTGAAATTGTGAAGACAACAGATTAACTAAATACTGAAGCCTCCTTGGTCATTGTTTTTGTGGTATTCATATGAAAACTTGTAAAGAAAGACTATCATTTTTCTTGTTTTGTGATTTACACTGTAAGGAAAAAGAACCCACTGAATTTATAAATGCATTGTAAAAACAATTACTGTTAAGCCAGTTTATATCCAAAACCTGTACTGGATTATTGGGAGACCAAAACAAACAAACCATTGTTGCTGCTCAAGAGAAATTATAGCATCAGACAAAGAAAATTTTGTGACTAGGGACTGAAACAGAGCAAACTATAAATGCACATATTTATATGTATTTATAAATATGTTGAAATGAACCCTATTAATAACAAAAGTATTTTTTTTTAAAAAAAGAATGTATGTGTAAACACGAACCTGCAAGGAGTTACAGGTACAGCATAGAAGTATATGTAATATACAACAAATCACAAAAGTAGAACTACCTTTTTCAGGTTTTACCAAGGAAAAATTTTCCCCCTTAAGGATGAATGTTTTATGCAGGAAGAAAATGGTTCTAAGATACTTTCATTATTCAACAATAAAAAAGAGTAAACTGCTCAGGAAAACATTCTCAGATAGCAGTTATACAATCTGGACACAAATGTAATAAGCAACTGAAGGTAATAAGCAACTAAAGCAAAGTACAGGAAAACCACAAAAGCAGGCAGAAATTGGACAGCATATCCTTGAAGGTTAGCAACAACAACGATAGGAGCTGTTAATTTTTTGACCTTTTCCTTGAGAATGCCCAAGACCCTGTAGCTCTCCAGGCAGAAAAGCACCACTTAGTTCCTCCATGATGACAGGACAGAATACAGGGGTGGCCAATGAGCTGGAAATTTAATTCTGCAAGTGGGAGAGCTCTAGAAAGGATGAGACTCAATAACTGAGTATAAACTCTTCTAAATCCCTTGGCTAATAGTTAAATTCTGTATATGTTGGAGATATCAGAGTACTTAGCAAAAATCAGAGAGAAAAAAACAGAAAAGAATCTTGAAAATCAGAAGTGTACCTAGTAATATATTTTAAGACTTCTGCTTTTTTGACGTGCAGTATTCCATAACTTGAATAGATCACAGATCAAGCAGAAGAAAACTGGAGTTTTATTGGATTGAGGTATCAAGAGCTTAGGATTAACAAAGCAAAAAGAAGGATAGGGATGAAACCGTAGAAGCCAGAGCACCGCAGAAAGTAAGTCCCATAATGTGAGTATACCTCACTAACTCCTTGAATGAGAGCTAAAGCATATGAACCCAAAAGAGATCCTCAAAACCAGGGTAAAAAGCAGAACTAGAAACTTAAAAACCAGGAGGACTGGCAGGGTTGTGGCTCAGTGGTAGAACGCTTGCCTTGCATGCGTAAGGCACTGGGTTCAATCCTCAGCACCACATTAAAAAAATAAATAAAACAAAAGATTGTGTCCATCTACAACTAAAAAAAAAAACAGGAGGATATATCAGTCATTTCACATTGAGGGGAGGGTATAGTTTGACTCCAAGCAAGTTAATTGCCTACTAGAAAACAAAGAAACAAACCAATAGTCCTCAGAAGAACCAATAGATATAATAGGATTCAGATTACTGTATTATTCTGATGTTCAATTTTCTAGCAACAATTACTAGACATGCAAATAAAAAAAAAAAGGAGTCGGAAAACATGGCCTATATTGAACAAAATGATAATCATAGAAACAATTTCCTGGACTTCAAAACGGCTGTTATAAATGTGTTCAATGAGAAAATGAGAGGAATCCAAAATATGAACTATAAAAAGAGCAACAAATGAAATAGAGAGGTTGAAAATAGCTTTGTAAATAAATCAACAGAAATAAGCAATCCAAATAAAAAGAAAAAAAGATATGGAATAACAGAATCACAAAGCTCTGGAGGTCAATTTCAAAGTAATCCAACACAGATGGAACTGGAGTCTCAGGGGAGAGAAAAAGAAAAAAGCATTCAAAAATTATTGGGGAAACACAAGACATACAAATATAGTAAAAATCTTTAACTTATATATTTAAAATGCTTAATGAAACAAAAGAATAAATAGCAATGAAAATCATACTTCCAGATCCTATCAAATTACTAAAAGCAAAGCTAAAATTAATCCAAAAATTCAATGTTCAGCAAATCTATTAAAAATGAAGGCAATATAAAGACATTTTCAGAGAAAACCTGAGAGAATTCATTACTTGCAGGTCTGCAACATCAAAATTACTAATAAAGGAATTTCTTTAGTGTGGGAGACCAACCTTGCACGTGACTGGCTCACACTCCCCAGCTGGGTGCTGAGGCGCTCAGTCACAGAAATGTGGCAGAGCTTTCCCCACCCTTCTTGGGTTCGAGGGTCAGTGTCTCGTGCATGGGTGTGTCTTGCTACAGCCCCACGGTGAAGCTATGCTCACCTGTTCCTTTGTAATATAACCCCTTGTCCTGTTTAGGATAGAATCTTCCATGGAAGTGCCTTGTGTGTGTCCCCTTCTCTTACTGTGCCCTTGGGTGTGGCCTATCCAGGTGTCAGTCAACCTGCTGACAGTGGACATCATGAAGACAGACTCAGCCCCCTGAAACCTGACCCCTTGCCTCATTTGAATAGCTTCTCCTCAATAAAAGGGGTCAGCGTGTACTCTCGCTCTCTTTCTGCAGACCCTTTAGGTCAGAGGAGCCGTGAGGAGCCGTCACAGCGACCCCAAAGTAAAAGGTATTTGTGTTTTTTGTGTGGTTATTTTGTGCAGCCCAGTCAGCCCAGTTCAACTGGAGTAAACCCTGAGTCTTTTAGTCGTGAGAACAGAAACCCGGCACTTTAGGTTGAAGGTAAAAGCACTGGTTAATTATGATGAGAAATGTTGTATATAAAAGACTACCCTTTTCCACTATTTTAGCATGCAAACAGCCACAGACAATATTGTGTTTCCTTTCTGTCCCCTCCCCTCCCCTCCCTTCCTTTTCTTCCTTCCTATTTTTACTTTGAGACTGGGTTTTACTAAGTTGCTGAGGCTGGCCTTGAACTTGTAATCATCCTGCTTCAGTCTTCAGAGTAGTTTACAGGTAAGTGCCACCACACTCAACTTTGATAATGTTATATTTCAGTAAAACTTACTTATGGATGCTGAAATTTGAATTTTATGGTATTTTTGTATGTTGGAAATGTTTTCCTTTTGAATTTTTCCAAACATAAAAACTATTCTTAAGGTCTGGGCATGCAGCTCAGTGATAGAATATTTGTCAATCATGCGTGAGGCCTTGGTTTAATACCCAGCACAGCCAAAAACAAAAAACAAGCAAAAAGCAAACAAACAAAAAAGAAATAAAAAAAAAATCTCGGGCAGCTGTTTCATTTGTGGGATATACACCCTTTTAAACTAAACATTTGATTATCATGTATTACAAACATAAATATCACTCACATACATGGCATATAAACCAAAAATGTGAGTCAGTAAATAAAACTGAAATGTTGCAAGATTGATGTATTTTATCTCAAATAACTTAATATTAACTTAAGTAAACCTTGATAAGTTAAAGATTGCATATTGCAATGTTAAAGTAACCATAAAAAATGCAGCTATAACTAAAGTGCCAATAAATGACTTAAAATTAATTACAACAATGGATTTGATACAAAATACAACAGGATGTAGGAATAGATCACCAAAAGCCGATTAGAAGGAACTACATGCATATTACTAAGTGAAAGAAGCCAATCCGAAAAGGTTACCTAACATATGATTCCAATGCTAAGAATTTCCAGAAAAGGCAAATTTTTGGAGTGGTTGCCAGGGGTCAGAAAGGAGAAAGGATAAATATTTCTTCAGGGCTCCTACATACCAGGTACACCCCAACTCAAGATGAATATTTTATTTTAGAAAATTAACATATATGAATTAAATATTATAGTGAACTTCCTAAATCCTCAAAAGGCATTTGACAATATTGTATACTAACTCTACAATACAACAGTAAAAATGAAAACAAATAGGAATCAATGTATAATTCCTTAATGATTGATATAAAATATATCTATACAAAGTCAATCTTCTTCCAAAGCTAAGTTAAGGAAATTTAAGCCTAATTTTTTATCTTTCCACTTTTTTTTTTAGTGGTGCACTATATATAGTTGTACATAATGATGGGATTTGTTGCTATATATTCATACATGCACACAATATAACAATGTGATTTGGCCAGTATCACTACCCAGCTCTCCCCCTCCCCGACTGCCATCTCTTTCTAGTGATCTCCCTTTGATTTTCATGGGATTTCCCCCCACCTACCTTTCTTTTCCTTTTTCCTCTCTAGCTTCCACATATGAGAGAAAACATACAACCCTTGACCTTCTATTTAGCTTATTTCACTTAACATAATAATCTTTAGTTCCATCCATTTTCCTTATGGCTAAATAAAACTCCATTTGTGTATATATACCACATTTTCTTTATGGACACCTAGACTTGTTCCATAGTTTGGCTATTGTGAACTGTGCTGGTATAAACATGAGTGTGCATGTAGCACTACAGTATGGTGACTTTAATTCTTTAGGATAAATACCGAGGAGTGATATGATGGTTCCATGTCTAGTCTTTTAAAGATCCTTCATACTGTTTTCCAACAGTGTAAAAGTATTCCTTTTTCTCCACTCAGGATTAATATTTTAAAATGCCGGGACTGGGGATATGGCTCAAGCGGTAGCGTGCTCACCTGGCATGCGTGCGGCGCTGGGTTCGATCCTCAGCACCACGTAAAAAATAAAGATGTTGTGTCCACAGAAAACTAAAAAATAAATATTAAGAAATTCTCTAGAAAAAAAAAATTTAAAATGCCAAAGATGCAAACAAACTAAAATAAAAGGATGAAAAAAGATATAATACACAAATACATATATGGGAAATACAATGGGGAAAGATGAACTGATAATGGTAATCAAAAGACAAAACAGATTCTGAGTTGATGAATGTTATTATTAGAGACATAATAATAAAATTTCATAATAATAAAAGAGTAAACATATCAGGAAAATGAAATCACAAATGTATAGGCACAGAGTTGCAATTGACAAAATTTAAACAAATTTTTTTGTGGGGAGATACTAGGGATTGAACTCAGAGGTGTTTAAATACTGAGCGGATTGAACTCAGAGGTATTTAAATACTGAGCCACATCCTCACCTCTTTTTTAATATTTTTATTTAGAAATAGAGTCTCATTGAGTTGCCTCACTAAATTGCTAAAGCTGGATTTGAACTCATGATCCTCCTGCCTCAGCCTCCTGAGATGATGGGATTACAGGCATGTACTACTGTGTGTGGCTAAACAAGATTTTTTAAAGGTTCAAAATTGTGATTGGTGCTAATATGTTTGTTGGTAACCGAAAGAATGAAGACTAAGGGAGAAAAATATGTAAAGACTTAGAATATCTAAAAAATACAATCTAAACTCATTTGACATTGATAGAAAACTTTTGGTAATTTCTCAACACATTTTTTTAAGAGCAAGTAGACCATTCACTAAACAAGTCTCAATATAATAAAGATGAATTACATATATTTTCTCTGCAAAAATGGAACTAAATTGGTGTTAGTCAGCTTTTTGTTGCTGTGACCAAAAGACCTGACATGAACTTAGAGGAGGAAAAGTTTATTTTGGCTCATGGTTCCAGAGGATTCAGTCCATGGTTAGCTGATTCTCAGGCAGAAGGATGTAATAGAGGAAGGCTGCTCAGCTCATGGTAGCTAGGAAGCAAGAAGGAGCCAGGCGAAAATACACTCTTCCAGGGTGCACACCAGTGTCCTTACATCCTCCAGCTAAGTCCCCATCTCCATAGTCTATTTGGCCATCAATAGATTAACCCACTGATGAGGTCTGAGCCCTTATGATCCAGTCACTTCCCAAAAGCCCCACCTGTAGACATTGCTGCAGCGGGGATGATGTTTTCAACACATGAACCTTTGAGGGGCATTCCAGATCAAAGCCATAACAATTAGTCGTTTTTTTGTTTTTTTTAAAGAAGATTATCTAGAAGCAAGTCCCAAAGTTTAGAAGTTAAACAATATACTTGTAACTAACCAACAGAATCAAAGAATGACCAAAATGAAATTTTTATAATGTTCTGAACAAACTAAAAATAGATCAAAATTTGCAGATGAAGTTAAAACAGGCTCAGAAACTTTTATGTTTAAATGCTTATACTAGAAAATAAGAATCCTCTAAAATTAATAATTTAGACTTCTATTTTAAGAGGCTTGAAAAATGTAAATTCAAAGCAAGAATAAGGAAATATACAAGATAAAAGCAAAAATCACTGAAATGGAAAACAAACAATAGGGAAGAAAACAATGAAACTTGAAGCCAAATCCTTTAAAACCCCAAATACATGTAAATTAAATACTTCTAAACAATCAATGTGTCAAAAAAAAATGACAAAGGATGTGAGAAAATATACAGTATACACACACACACACACACACATTTAGTTGTAGATGGACACAATACCTTTATTTTATTTATCTTTACGTAGGGCTGGGGATTGAACCCAGGGCCTCACATGTGCTAGGCAAGCACTCCACCACTGAGCTACAACCCCAGCCCAAGAGAAAATACTTTCAACATTTGAATGAAAATAAAAATGCAGGGCTGGGGCTGTAGATCGCTTGCCTGGCATACGTGAGGCCCTGGGTTCGATCTTCAGCACCACATAAAAATAAATTTTTAAAAAAAATGTGCAAAGGAAGAAAATGTTTAAAAGAAGAAAAGAAAAATGCAATGTATTGAAATTTGTTGGCGGCCAATAAGGGATAGTATTTACAGGGAAACTTACAGCATTAAAACCGTCTACTAGATAAAAAGGAATACCTTAAGTCAGTAAGCATGCACATGTATAATACTAGAAAAGAAGAACTAATTAAAATCAAATTAATGAAACAAACAGAAAAAAAGAAACAGAAAACACTGGAGGACTTGAATAAAAACCAAAGCAAGTACTCTGAAAAAGTCAATGAAACTGACAAATCTCTGGCCAATGACTGAGGGGAAAAGAGAGACACAAATTACCAGAAGAAAAATGAAAGAACCACTGTGACAGATTTTTCAAATACCAAAAGAATAAAAGACGATAACTGGAAAACTTTATGCCAGTAAAGTTTATAACTTATATAAAATGGACAAATTTCTAGAGAGACACAAAACTACAAAAGCTCAGTGAATTAAAAAAAAAGTGATAACCTCAATAGCCTTAATTCTATTACAGAACTAAACTAGTAGTTTAACATATTCTCATAAGGAAATAGAAATCTCCAGATTCAGATGGCTTCACTGGTGAATTCTAACATTTGAGAAAGATTATTTTAGAAAATAAGAAAATACTTCCCAACCCATTTTATGAGGCAGGATTAACCTGGTATTAAACAGAAACTATAGACCAAATCCTGAATGAACCACAGATAAAACAACCCCCCCCCCAAAAAGCTACTTTAACAATGAATTAGCAAATTCATCAAGCAATATATGCAAAAGTATTATATTATAATCAAGTATAGTTTATCCTCGCACAACTAAGTTTACATCTCAAAATCAATGAATAGCCAGGCATGGTGGCACATGCTTATAATCCCAGCTACTTGGGAAGCTGAGGCAGGAGGTTCACAAGCTTGAGCTCAGTCTCAGCAATTTAGTGAGACCCTGCCTAAAAAGAAAAAATATAAAGGGCTGGGGATATAGCTCAATGGGGATGTGGTTCGGCAGTAGTGTGCCCCCAGGTTCATTGCCTAATACCGCCAAAAAAAAAAAACCATTGAATGTTATAGAAATATAGGTATAGAAAAAAAAAACAACAGATGTAAGAAACTTGAACAAAATTCAGCACCATTCATGATTAAAAAAAAAAAATCAGCTAACTTCTTCAATCAAATTGTAAAAGAAAATGAAAAACTAATAAGGGAGAAGCTCATACAGCACTTGCCTATCATGCAGAAGGCCCCGGGATTCAATTCCCAGCACTACAAAAAGAAACAAACACAAAAATAAAAACAAATGTGTATGCATGTGCCCCCCCAACACCAATTGAAAAAAAATAAAAAACCCTATAGAATTACTATCACTACTTAAAGTAGTGCCTGAATAAAGACTGAATACTTTTCACATATGTCAGACACAAGGCAAAAATGTCTGTTCTTGGGCTGGGGTTGTAGCCCAGTGGTACAGTGCTTGCCTAGTACTTGTGAGGTACTTGGTTTGATCCACAGCACCACATAAAAAAATAAAATGAATAAAACAAAGGCATTGTGTTCATCTATGACTAAAAATATTTTTTAAAAAGTTTGTTCTTCCAACTTCTATTCAACATTGTACTGAAAGTTCTAGACAACATAATAAGGCAAGAAAGAAATTTAAAAATTACTAGAATAAGTGGATTTAGAACAGTTGCAGGTCAATATACCCACCCCACAAATTAACAGCATTTCATATACTAGCAATAATAAAATAGAAAGTTGAAATAAAAACGAATATCACTGATACTAACACTTAAAAAAAGAAATATCTAAGGAGTAATATAAAAAATTTGCAAGACTGATACACTGAAAACAACAAATAATTACTGAGATAATTTTTTCCCTTTTCTTTCCTTCCTTCCTTTTTTTGTGCCAGGGATGGAATCCAGGGCCTTGTGCATTCATGTTAGGCAACTGTTCTACCACTGAGCCATATTCCCTGCTACTCAAGAGAATTTAAAGATGATCTAAATAGAAAGAGATGTGTATCATATAAATGAATTAGAAAACTGTATTATCATTAATGATTATTTGTTCTTGAATTTAAACTATTGAACATTTTAATATTTTCCTCTCTCTAAATGTGTTAAGCAAAAGTGGGAAGTTATTGGTACGAGTTTGCCTATTTATTGCCTGTTCTGGAAATAGTGGTGACAGTTATACAACAGTGCTAATATACTGAAAGGGACCAAATTACCCACTTAAAAATAATTAAAATGTTAATTTTATGTTTTATATATTTTACAACACTAAGAAGTTAAATGAAAAAGCACAATAAATAAAAAGTTGTGCAAGCAAGCACTATGGGGGGCACTTGGGGAACTGAAAAAGCAATAAAGATGTTAAATGGGAAATGAGAGAGACACCCAAATAAAAATGGTATCATTGAGGAAGGAGGGAACTGTGGTATAAGGAACAGGATTTGCCATGAAATGGATTTTCAATAGGAGACATTTAAATCATATCAGCTATATTAGCAGGTGGGTAGAGGCTGGGGCCATAAGCAGTTTGAAAAAACATAAATGACAGGATGGGCAGGGAAGATACTAAGATAACTCAAACACGTGCATGAAGTATCTGTGGAACATGTAGGTGTTGTGTAGTTGGATGATGGATATAAAGTTTGGATTCTCAGGATAGAAGTGTAAAACTTATTTAGGCTTCATTAAAATAATATGGTTCATTATGAATTGGGAACAATAAACGAAAGAGAAATAAATTAACATATAATCTGGAGAATATCAGATTTTAAGAAAGGTCAAGACATAAATCAAATTCTCTGAATGAAACAGGAAAGATTAGTGTCTTTGAAACCAAAAGCAGAATAGTTTAAGAGTTATACATCTAGTTCAGTTGATGGTCTATGCATTTACACTTATTTCTTTCTATATTCAAATACAAAATTAGAAGAAATTTTAAAATAGGAATAAATCTATAACATCAGTATTCTAGAAATCATGTTATTAGAAGGCCATAGGTTTTTCCTTCTGTATTAAAGGATTTACAAGATAAACAAGATTCTCAGTTCTTTGTACAAGTTGCCAATCATCTCTATCCTCAAAGCCTCAGGACATGACTTCTTGCCACTTACTGATACCACTCTATCAATTTTAAATCCATCTTTACTCAGATCTGTGAATGTGACAAAGGTTTTATCTTCTTTTTAAAATCTATATAAGGGGCTGGGGCTTTAGCTCAGTGGTAGAGTGCTTTCTTCACACAAGTAAGGTACTGGGTTTGATCCTCATCACCACATAAAAATAAATACATAAAGATATTGTGTTCATCTACAACTAAAAAAAATTAAAATCTATATTCTCATTAATTCAAGGAAATGCACTTCTGTCCCTGTATATCTTCTGGGAGAAGACTGAGAAAGGAGGAAATGCGGACCAGTTTTCTAAGAGAGAAGACTGGTGGGACAATTTAGGACAAGAAATATCTTTGTAACAATAACAGAAGTTTCAGAAAGGAACCATCACCTCACCTGAGCCATGATTTTGAGATCTGCAAGAGAAGACCAGTCTTTCCTTTGCACTCCTCTTTAGAAAACGGACAATTTCTAAAACAGCAAAGCTAAGACAGAGGAAAAAAAAAAGCCACATGAGACTACACATGCCTAACAGTTCTCTATACTTACAAATCAATTAAAACTATTTCCATTTTTGGGCCCTTGTCCACTCTGCACATCCAACATAAATATAAGGAAGTGAATGGTAACTTAGAAATCTTTCTGCCTCAGTCTCAGAGGATATTCCAAAGATGGTGAGTGAAACAAAATTCTGAGTCCTTCATTCTAAAATAGGATTTTCTAAAGCTGCTGACGATAAGGTTTGATACCATTAATTTAACTTGTACCTCAAGAGTCTGGAGAAGCTGAGAGGAATGTGTCTTTAAGAGATTAAATTATGGGCTGGGGATATGGCTCAAGTAGTAGTGCGCTCGCCTGGCATGCGTGAGGCACTGGGTTCGATCCTCAGCACCACTTAAAAATAAAATAAAGATATTGTGTCTCTTTTTTTAATATTTATTTTTTTAATATTTAAAAATAAATATTAAAAAAAGAGATTAAATTATTTTTAGAATACTTTTCTAAGGGGAAAAATGTGGGTGCTTCCTCTTCATAACAAACAAGGGTCTCCCACATTCTGATGCCATTAGAAACCAAAGTGGTGAGAGAATTCTTGGCAAAATGTGCATGTTTCCAGGATTTGTAAGGGCAAATAACTGAGATGGATAATTCTCAACTTAGCACTTGATGAGGACTATACGGATGGAGGCTGCCTGGGTTGTCCTGGATCCTATGCAAGAGGATTAACTAGACAAACAGGATCCACCAGAGCAGGTGGGCCATTGCATGTCCAAAGGAAGCACCAAGGGAGCAGCTGGAGAAGAGGCTGTGCCCATGAGAGACAACTGTATCTGGAGGTTTTCAGAAACAGGTTCTCTCAAAAGATAAAAGATGACTTACGCTAAATTATAGTAGTATCAGTCATGTTGGCTTCATCTTGTCTCTGACTTTTTTCTTTCCCAGGTCCCAATCCATTGGAGCTGGAGTCTATTCACCTACAGGGAATAAAGCAGAGACAAAATAGAGGTTTGGGAATTAGAGAATAAAACCTGATCTTGAACCCTTTCACACTGCACACCACTTCCATCAAGTGGAAGAAAGTTTTGCTTTTGAAACAAATTTGAAGTTTGATTTTTAGTTCATTTAGCTAAGTGACTATTGTGAGATTGATCTTGTGTGTAGATGTTTGACAGATTTTATTTTTTATTAAGAATATCTAAAGTAATTCTTGAACCTTCCAGGAATTCATAGGAAAGGAAAACAAAATTCAGCCAAATAGAAATTTTGAGAGTGACAGTTATGGGAGAAAAGTTTTTCATTCTCTTTTGTTTTTTTAAAGAGTGTATTTCCAGTGATAGAACACCATTTGTCACCTGTCAATAGGGGGTTTCCTAATATACTATCCTATCTGAAACTTATTTTATCTCCTCTCCATTTAAAAAAATCTCTACTTATTTTACTTGTCTAATTGCCAGTGTTAAAAAAAAAAAAAAAGCAAAACAGCCAGTATTCGGAGAATCTAAACAATGCATAAGTAGTCAGTACCCGGTTTCTCAAGCACTCCATCTTAGTCACACAATAAGCCACATTCATAGTCACTGTGGGTTCTGTACACAAAATACTTCAGAAATTAGACATATTACCCACTGCACACTCATCATCTCCTAGGCCTCCCCCTGTCACGTGCGGTCTTGGAGCCATAACATACTTCTATACAAAGTAACAAAATTTCGCTCACAATCCCTTCACTGTCTTCTCTGCAAAGTAACAGTTTGAAACACAATCGACTCCCACCTAATTTAAAACTTAGACACGCAGAGACCCTATCACTTTCATAAATAATCGGTTGCATATCACGCATTGTAACACACCCTCCTCGTCCCTTGCCCACAAGAATAGGCACCAAAAAAACACAAACTGAATGCCAGTTGTGTGCCAAGCTGCGTTCCAGGCGTTGGGACTTCCTAGTGGAGAGGGGAGAAATTAAAAAAAAAAAAGGCAGACAGAAATCTGCCCCCGCAGAGCTCACACCAGCCTCGGGGTAACGGTTCCCCTCCTGTCTTCTCTGGGGCCTGGACTCTCTCTTTCCTCCTCGGTCTCCTCAGTCCAGGTCCCTTTTCCCTCCTTCCTCTCCCCACCCGAGCTCCCACCTTCCTTCTCGGCCCGCCGAACGGTCCCCATCATCACCCGCCCCCTCGGCACCCAGAGGACCCAAGAGCCTCACCTTCGGCCACTGGCCAAGAGTCTGCGCCTGCGTATTGCTGGGCGCTGTTTCCCAGCGGTCTCGGCAGCGCGTTCCTCTGGGCCTCAGACTAAGCGCGCCTTGTCGACATCCGGGCTTTTCCAGTCTTGAACTACATTTCCCACAGACCTTCGGGGCCGCTTTCAAACTTTAATCGCAGGCTCCTCTTCCGAGTCTAATAGTTGCCTGGCACAGAGTGGTGACCTGGTCTAGGTGAAGGAGACTCTCGGGTTGAGGAAGCCAGGAGCTCCCTGGGTGCAAAGAGATATGCGCCTGGAGTTAATGCCTGTGTACCAGGGTGTGTGTGTGTGTGCGCGTTTCCGAAAGGAGGGTAGTGGAATGAGGGGTTGACGGGTGCGTGATTGTGCTCTTGTCTATCTGCTCAGACGAGGGACCTTTTGGGTGACTGTTTTTAGCTATAATGTGGTGTGTGTGACACTGGGACTTAAGACCATCCATCATATGACAGAGCTGCTGTGACCTACTGTGATAGTGACTGACAACTTCTTTTCTGCAGTTCTAGGTTTAATTTTTGGACAAAGGAATTTGTTGAAGGAAGATGTCCGAGTTGATGTGTGTGCCAGTGAAGACTACAGCCATTCATAGGTCGAACAGAGTAGTTTTGCAATGTATGCATGACTTGATGCCTCTTCACCAGGTCACCCCTGCTTCTAGAGCTCATCCTGGTGTTTAACACACAGAGAAAAATCAGTGAATGCCTGCCTAGTAACCGGTTTTAGATTTTTCTTGGGATCAGTATCTCTTGAATTCCCTGCTGCTTCTTTCCCCTCCAGCTTTGTAGCGATGTGGACTCCAGCTGCAGAGATATGGTCATCAAAATAGGAGTCAGATATTTGAGTGGTAGAATACAGGTTGCAAACACAAATCTCTTTTTGGAATGAAACTTTTAAGGTTGGAAGTGTATCTTAGGCAGAGTTTTATCAAGACATGATGAAGAGAGCCTAGGAATAGGATTGCTTCCTCTGAGGATCTCCCTTGTTCTACTGAGGACAAGTTTCATGTTTTAGAACCACACCATTCCAGGAGCTCTCTCCCCAGGAAACTGGTGTAAATTTAGAGAATGTTTCCAGTTCAGGATACCAGTGGCATTGGCCTTTCCTTTGGATACTAAGAGGTGTTTGCAGTACTCCAGCATCTCTCTTTCATCTGCATGTGTGTAGAAGACAATGGGAGTTTGTGTAATGGTGAAGAATCTCTTCAAATATAGCTAGTCTGGGCGCTCCTTACCATTCCTTTGGCTTTCCCCTCTTCCCTTGAAGTTCTCTAAGAGCTCCGAAGAAAGAGAAACATTACCAAAGATATCTGGTAGAAGTGACACTATGAGACTTCAGAAACAATGCCGCAGGAGGTCTTGCAGCTTTTGCCCTTGTCTTCTCCCTGCCCTGAGTCCCACTACTGTGAGGCCAAGAACAGCTTGAAAATAAATGATCATTTGCAAAGTGAGGTCCATTTGACAGCAACAACTGCCCAATATCCCAGGGAGACCATCTAACCTCCTCCAAGCCAACGACTGCTATCACATGAGTAAGATCAGCAGAACCACTAAGGTATGCCACGCCCAAACTGCCAACCCCCAGAATAATGAGATCATTGTTTTAAACCACAATCTTCAGATGTGGTTACATAGCAATAGAAAATGGAAACAGGTGTTTAACTTTCCAGGCTTTTTTCTCTTACTTACATTGATAGAATTGTATTATTCAACCTGTTTTGTAAAGTGATTTCTCTACTGATGTTATATCTTGAAAATATTCCATATCTTTAACTATTTTCCAGAATTTCACATTTTAGTATTTTACGACATGGAGATCTGGTAATTTATTTAACCAATAGCTTTCCTGAGAAACTTCTTGCTGACTCTCAAGTCTTGCCCATCTTTACATTCCCTTCCAGGTCCTTATGGGCAATGGGCACCTGTCATTTCAGGAGGATGCAGACTCAGGAATGTGGTATAGATTTCTCCTAGGTGAAATATGAGTCACTCATTCGTAGGAATTTGTTCAAGGTATGATTACAGGACCTATATATATTTATTTTACTTTCGCTGGGTCTCCTTGATTGCAGTGTCTCTTTTCCCCCTTTCTAATTCAAATTCTGTATTACTTTCTTCACTGTGACTCGTTAAGGAAACTTAAAAGTGCATAGCTAATTTTCTGATGGATTAATTTAAGATTCCTAGAACTGGAATTTCTAAAGTGTTATTTCTAAGGTGTCATCATTGCCATCTATTAGAATATTTTCTCAACTCCTTTCTGCCTGATGATTAAGGGAATGGTATCAGTTTTCGCATAGCCATATCAGGCCTAAATTCCATTTGTTCTCCTTAGTAGTACTAACAATAAGGTTTCTCTAAGGCTTATCATTACTTCATTAATTATCTATTTTCAAGTCATCTATTTTCCTTGTTGGTGCAAGACTGGTGGAGAGGTTGGTTAATAGGATAAATGAAAGCAACTCATAAAAGGAATCCACTGTGTATAAAATGTTAGGTTTCTAGATTTAGGATCATTAAGATAGTATTTGATTTGTTACTCCAAAATGTCTCTGAAGAAAGTTTGGGCCTTAGCAGCAGAATTCAAACTGCTTCAATACTATACTCCATGTTTCATACACATATCTCCTTTTATTGCTTTAATAGGATAAATGAAAGCAACTCATAAAAGGAATCCACTGTGTATAAAATGTTAGGTTTCTAGATTTAGGATCATTAAGATAGTATTTGATTTGTTACTCCAAAATGTCTCTGAAGAAAGTTTGGGCCTTAGCAGCAGAATTCAAACTGCTTCAATACTATACTCCATGTTTCATACACATATCTCCTTTTATTGCTTTTCCTGCTTTCAAGGAGCAGAAACATTTCTCATTGTAAAATGAGGAAATTTAGAGAGTGCAGAAAAGCTTAAAATAAAGTTCACCTGGAAACAGTTTCTTTGAAGATTTTTTTTGTGTGTGTGTGAAATTACTTACCTGTTTCTCTGTGATGAGCACCTGGAGGTAGGCATATAGGATTTTTTTTTTTTTTTTTTTTTTTTTTTTGGTCACAACAGTGTACTTTAAGCATTTGCAACTTTCCCGTTTTCTGTTTGTTTTTGTGGTGCTGGGGATTGAATCCATGGTCTTATGCATGCCAGGCAAACACTTACCAACTAAGTTATATCCCCTGCCCAACATTCCCATTTTTAATAAGAGTTTTGTATAACAGAGAGCACAAATCTTAAAATCATAGCTTGATGATTTTTTTAAAGAATTTGACCTTTATTTTATTTATTATTTATTTTTTTATGTGGTGCTGAGAATCAAACCAGTGCCTCACAGGTGCCAGGCAAGTGCTCTACCACTGAGTTACAACCCCAACCTCTGCTTGATGTTTTTATTAAAAAAAAAAAAAACTATTCAATCAATATTAGATAAAGACATAGAAATAAAGGGTCCTTCCTGACTCTTACCAATCAATACACCTCAAAGTTAACTATTTCTTTGACCTCCATCAAAATAGTTTAGTTTTGTTTGGTTTTGGACTCCATATGAACAGGGCACTTAGGTTGTTTCCACTTTGAGGCTTTTATGAGTAAAACCATAGTCATTCTAATGGGTATGAAGTGCTACCCTGTAGATTTATTTTGCCTTTCCTTTATAACTAATGAGGCCCTAAACATCAATTTGAATGGATTAAAAAAATTGCAGTTTGAGTCCAAAGGCAGTCTGTTGACACAATTTTTCTTGCCCAGGAGAGGTTAGTCTTTGTTTTATTAAGGACTTCAATTGACTGAATGAGGCCTACCTACAATATGGAAGGTAATCTGCATTATACAATGTCCATCAATTTAAATGTTAATCTCATCCAAAAAATGCCACCACAGAAACATCTAGAATGATATTTGACCAATATCTGAGCAATGTGGCTCAGCCAAGTTGATATACAACATTAACCACCACAAATCCTTTTTTATGAACTTGGCACCCATAATTATCTTCCAAAACCATACTTAATCCCTGAATACAGAAAGTAACAAAGTCATAAGCAAGGTCACATTTCTGTTTAATGTAATAAAATTATCCTGTATACAACCTAAAATGTACTAACCACTTTCCCAGAAGAGGATGTAAAGTCTGGGTGATATTTACCTTTCATTTTGATATCCAAGAACTTAAAAATGTAAAGTTAATATATAAATATTATGATTCAAAGTCAATAATACATCTTATGTTTGGTAAAATGATGAGAAGAAAAATAAAACTTTGTTGTACACACACATATTCAAAACAAAATAAGAAATAATCATGACAATTACAGTTCCTGTTTCCATAACTGGTTACCCGGTTGCAGCAGGCCTTTATAACTACCATCATTGTCCGTTATTTCCTTTCCCCTCAGCTAGTCATGATTCTTTATGTGGCACAGTGACCTCAACCTTCATTCTTGGTATATATGGTAGCTCTGGTAGCTTTTCAATGTAAGGAACTCAAATCCATATTCATAATGTCTATTTCAGTAAGAAAATGATGCTGCTTCTCTATAATGAGAGTAGTCCATGTATTTGTCACTAGGGAATGGTGCCATCTTAGGGATTCAATTTTGATCTCTGCTGCTTCAGACTAAGCACTCAGAAGCAGTGGCTGTAGCCAGGTGGGCCTTACTGAATGGAATTCCATACTATTAGCCTAGCATAACTTTTATCACTGCCATCATGGTCAATTTGTTCATGAGCCAAGTGGATAATGGAAGTAGGTGGCTGGGGAAGAGGCTGGCTGGTATCTACACTATAGGTCATCCTCTTGATTATTAAATCCTTTTCTGCTGAGGTCACAATTTGTGTTCATTCACATAAGACACAAATATCTTTGTATTTTTCACCTACTCAGAGATCTATACCTCTCCCTCAGGCTATCTTGTCACATTTTCCAATCATGCTCTTTCCAAGTCCCTGACTACCTAGCCAAAGCACTGGGCACAGTGCCTGAATCTGGATGTAATCTTTTATCTGGCCATTTCTCCTTCAAAGAAAAACCACCATCCAGTACACTGCTTGAAGTACTGGCCATAGGAAGGATTTTCCTTTACCACTATTCTTCAGGGATATCCCAGAAAGGGATTATAATGCTGTAACTCTCTACTTTGAGAAGGTACCTGCCTATCAAGTAAAACCAGCCAAAAATGGGCCAAAGTCTTCTCTTCCCCTGTTAACTGATTATAAAAAATCATGAGGCCATGGATATAAGCTAGGAAAGAGAAAGTAATGTTGCAAGAGTGGGGACCATGGGTATTCTGGGAAATTCTTCATGTAACTTCCTTCTACCTTCAATTCCTACTCAGATCTGATCACATATGTACCACTTCTGTTTAATGGTAGAATGCTGCTGTGCAGGCCTAACTATGGGGATGAGTCAGAAAACACCCAGTTCATAATGGGCAATGCAGATTGCATAATAACTTGGTCCATGGGTAATTAAGGTTCAGCAGCAGGCCAAAGCTATTTCTCAAAAGGAAAGTAGTTACCTAGAGGATGAAAGGGCTTTGCTCCAAAATCCTAAGGATCTGTGCTATGATTGCTCTATGAGTATCTATTAAAGACTCCAAATAGCATTCCTATCTGTCACTGATGGATCACACAGCCCGGGTGGCAGAGCAGCTTGCACAGCAGACTGGATCTGTTGCAAAGCTTTCACTTGTTCTGGGCCCTATTCAAAACTTGCAGCTTTTCTGTTATATGCACTTGTATGAATGCTTTGCTTGTCATAACTTTGAACAGATAACAGTGTATCTATTCCAAAGGAGGTACTTATATACCCAATACACAAATACAGAAACAGGAATAGAAAGGTTATAAAACTGCCTAAGTTCCTAAAACCAGAGAATTGACAGGTTGTTTGATGTGATCTCTTTCATACCAACCCTTGATATTGGCAGTTTTGTATGGTAATGGATCGTGTACTTAAAAATGTCAAATATTTCAACTGTAGAACTAAAATATTTCATATTTCAACTAAATTTATAACTTCCTTTTAAAAAAAATTTTTTAAAGAGACAATTCATGAATACAGAAACACGAGAGAGAGAGAGAGAGAGAATTTTAATATTTATTATTTTTTAGTTTTCGGCAGACACAACATCTTTGTTTGTATGTGGTCCTGAGGATTGAACCTGGGCCGCATGCATGCCAGGCGAGCGTGCTACCGCTTGAGCCACATCCCCAGCCCCTAAATTTGTAACTTTTTAAAAAATCAGCTTATGATGGTTGTGGGAGACCAACCTTGCACGTGACTGGGTCATACTCCCCGGCTGGGTGCTGAGGCGCTCAGTCACAGAAATGTGGCAGAGCTTTCCCTACCCTTCTTGGGTTCGAGGGTCGGTATCTCGTGCATGGGTGTGTCTTGCTACAGCCCCATGGGTGAAGCTATGCTCACTTGTTCCTTTATAATATAACCCCTTGCCCTGTTTAGGATAGAATCTTCCATGGAAGTGTTTTGTGTGTGTCCCCTTCTCTTACTGTGCCCTTGGATTTGGCCTACCCAGGTGTCAGTCAACCTGTTGACAGTGGACATCATGAAGACAGACTCAGCCCCTGAAACCTGACCCCTTGCCTCATTTGAATAGCTTCTCCTCAATAAAAGGGGTCAGCACGGGCACTCGCTCGCTCTCTTCCTGCAGACCCTTAAGGTCAGAGGAGCCATCACTGCGACCCCAAAGAAAAAGGTATTTGTGTCTCTTGTGTGGTTATTTTGCACAGCTCAGTTACCCCAATTCAACTGGAGTGACTCCTGAGCCTTTTAGTCGCGAGAACAGAAACCCAGCAGATGAGGACTTCATTTTTTTAAAACTAATTACTGTATTTAACTCAATGCACCACCCTTTGACAGTATGTCTTCTACATTTCAATATTCTAATTTTTACCATGTAAGGAAATGGGCAATGTAAAGAATATTTGCTTTTAATACTGGAAACACATGAACACTACATAAATGCATAAAATCCACTTCCCCAAGACAGTTTAGTCTCTTAAGAAATAAAATAAAAGAATGTACTGATGTACTAATTAAATCCAAAGAAGCCTACTTGGCATTATGCCTCCTTTTTGGTTGTAGAAGGGGCCAGATGCAATAACATATCTTCACCTTAGAACTGATATCTCACCATGCCCCATACTACAGGACCCCTAGAAATATCATTAAAACAGAAATCCCCTGAATTCTTGTCAGATTTATTTGTCAGTGCATATCAGTTGCACTGTTTTGCAAGTGTCTTACCAGTAAAGTCTACAGTAGTTACTACTTGTTGTTCACCAGGTCCAATAAGCATAATGTCATCAATATAATGGATGTACATAGCAAGCACCAGAGGATACGTTAACGTCCTCTACATCTGGTACAACAGCTGCAACTGGAGTTACTGATTATGCTTATGATAAACTACTGTTATTCTGAATGATCCATCTGCCTTCCAAACAAGCCAAACAAGCAAGTTGAATTAGGGGATATGATGGAAGTCACTACCCTTACATCTTGAAATGATGATGCTAATTTCTGCAATCCCTCCAGGATTGAAAGGATGATATTGCTTTTACTTTACTATTCTTCTAGATAAAGGCAGTTTCACATATCTTTCACTTGGCCTTTGCCCTATACTCCTGAGAATCAATGTGGGGATTCTGCCAGTTACCATATATCTATTCTAATTATGCATTCTGGCATTGGGGAAATAACCACAAAATGGGTTTGGAGGCTCACTGTGCCCAATGAGACAGACCAGATCTTTTTTTTTTTTTAAATATTTATCTTTTAGTTTTAGTTGGACATAATACTTTTATTTATTTTTATGTGGTGCTGAGGATCAAACCCAGGTCCTCACACGTTCTAGGTGAGCACTCTACCGCTGAGCCACAACGCCAGCCCGACAGACCAGATCTTAAACTTTATTTATCACCTAACCTCCATGAGCTCCTACTCTGGCTGGTAGACCACAGTAATGTTTTGGGTCTCCTGGAATTAGTGCCAATTCAGAGCCAGTGTCCAGTAATCCCTAAAAAGTCTTATTATTAAAGGTATGTGTATGTGGTTCTGGAGATGAACTAGGGCTTACCAGTTAGCTACATTCCCTGCCCTTACTTTCTGTTTTATAATTCAAATTAGGCTTTTGTTCACTTGACCCAGAATTTTTGCACTTACAAATGGAGTAAGACTTTAGTAGATGTTCCATATACTTAATTTCCACCAAAGAGTAACAACCATACTCCCAATTACTCTGTAACTGAGATTTAACTCGAAATCTTTCATGGTCTGTTTGCATTCTTCACCACAATAAATTTTTGTTCCATATTTTTAAAATGTTTTAAATTTAAATTATATTTCAAATTTCCCTCCAAAATCCAATGCTTCAGGAAGCTTTACTTTTTTCCCCCGCCCCTGTGGTTATGGGGATTGAAAACAGGACCTTGTACATGCTAGGCAAGGGCTCTGCCACTGAGTTACATTCCTAGCACCCTATTATCTTTTAGCAGTAAAGAAAGTGAGGCCCATAGTATGTACCAACCCATCCTCAATCTCAAAACACTCATTGCAATCTCTTAAAAGCTGTTACATCCAGATAGTCTCACTGTCTTTCATCCAGACTTTAACTCATAGAAGAAACATTCAAACACATCCAGTAACACCAACATTCACATGATGGCCCACTCAATCATAATCATTTAAAACACATTAATCTCAAGGCCATAACAGTTTAATCACCTGCCCTATCACTGTTATACAATTTATCTAAATAATTGGGTACATTCACAAACCACTTCACATACCTCCTATTTCACTCAAGTATCCTCTCCCTGTGACAGTCTCAAGTGCAAATCATGTCACCATTCATAACAAAGATTCAGAGAGAAAAGCACAATCACTTGTTCTCAAACATAAGTAACATTTCCTCACTAAGTCTGTCGTGAGATTTCAGAAAGGTTGTCTTTCCCATGGATTTGTCCTTCCTGCCTTTCTCAATTCCTAACACACAAAAAGCACCTCACACTGCTCCCACTCTCAAATCTAAAGCTCAGGACAAGATCTCCCTGCCTCAGAGATGGGTGATTTATCCATGTCAGTTCCTCCTGGTCCCAACCTGTTCCCTCTTTCCCCAGGGTCCGAATTCCTCTTACACACGCAGCAGCTAAACCCATCCATACGTAGACCAGTTACAAAGTCATTATGTTAGTGGCACACTCCGCACAGAAATGATTTTAAATGGCCTCTCACATTCAAGCCACGTCCCAGGGTAACAACTCACAACCACGGTACGAGTGGCGAGCACGCCGCATGAACCCACGCAGGCAGACAGCACGGCCACTCTCAAATCATTACAATCCCGGGCACAACACCCCAGTCGGGGTCGCGTCCACCCTCTCCGTCTCACCTTCCGGCACGCGCATGTGCGGACCCAGACTAGGACACATCCTCCCTCCGTAACCTCACAAAAAGACCGTGTCCCTCCGCACCAGCCAACAATTCTTTTAAGCCACTGCAGAAGTCCACTTTGAGTGGGTATAGTTAGCCACGGTGCCAGTTCCTAAACCCGTCCTCGGAGGACACAGAAAGTCCGGAATCCAGACACCAACCGCCGGCGTTGGCCACACGCCAGCCCTGAGTGAACCTGCGCATGCGCAGCCCCAAGTCTGCGCTCTCCGGATCTCTGCCTCGAACTCAGTTTCCCAGAAGACTCCACTGCCCAAATGTACTTCCGGTAGGAGCTTGGTGGAGTGGTCTGGATTCGGTGGGCTACTGAGGACCTTTGGGGACTGGTCCGGGAGTCAGGCGTGGGCGTGAGGCCTTTCCTAGAAGCTGAATCCCAACTTGGGCGGGAGCGCACCCTGAGGATGCCGGAAGTGAGGAATTCTGGCTCCTCGGCATCCTGGAAGAGAAGTGTCTGTAGGTTTAGGACCCTGAGTGCAGGAACAGCCCTAGCAGGGGTGGGTTGTGTTGAGAGCACTTAGGGAGTCTAGGGTTTGTCCTTGGCCTCTGTGTGTGGCTATTTTCTCTGACAACATTGAGGGCGTGATTGTACTTTTGTGACAGTATGATTGTGTGTGACCATTTGTGTAAGTGGAGTTTGTATGACTGTGACCATGATTGTGGGTGCTGTTTGTGTCCCTTTACTTACATGTAATAAAAGTACGTTAGACATGGTCTCAGGGATACATTCAAGTAGTCAACGCACACAGCACAAAAGCCTAAATCATGTTGTCCACCCCACATTTATTTATCATATAGCTTCAGAAAAAGTAACTTGTGTAATATGTTTATGTGCTTTTTTAAGTTATTATTCAAAGATTATACCACAACCCCATTGTTTTGAAATTCTTTATTACAAAATACTTGGAGGGGACTGGAGGGCGTAGCTCAGTGGTAGAGTGCTTGCCTAGCAGATCTTTTGGTATCAAAAGACAAACTTAAGATTTTCCAGGGTGCTTCCCGGTGTGTTTTTTCTTTCATTCTTATAGTGCATCAAACTAAAGACTCAAGGATTACTTTGCTCTGGAAATTTTTGTTCTGTTTATTTCTTGTTTTCCACCTGTGTTTTAGTCTCTTTTAAAAATGCTTGTTATTGGGTCTTTTGGGTCTATTTCCTTGATCTTTTCTCTTTATAAGAATGTCTTGCCTTTTTATTTTTTCTTCTTAATACAGTGAGAATGTGCTAGTTCAGTGCTCAATTTTGAGCAGCTGGGTGAAGACCATTTCATTTTAGTGTTAGGAGACTAGTTTGGCCTAACTAAATCCCTCTGCTAAAGAGACCAGGTTGTTTTTCTTGAGTCCAATCTACTGTGGTTGTGTCCCCCTCATAGTTTTTAGTAAAGAGTAAAGATGGGATTTGTCCAAATTTCTTCTAACCATTTTAAGAATGTGTTTATGGAGTAGGGATACTTGAAGGGGGAATAAAATTATCATTTTGGGACCTCAGAGGCTTAATCTCCTGTCTTTTCTATCCTGTCATCCAGCAACACATTCTTTGGACTGAATTTCTTCTACAGTGGAACCAAGAAGAGGATTAATTAATACATTCAATTCTAAAATAAACCATGGCCAATGTAAGTTTACTACTTCAAGTTTCTAATTGAAGTAATTTTTTTCTTATAAGACACATGAATATTTGCATTCTTCGTCCTGATATTATTACTGTACTCAGAATTATACAGTAACTTACTAGTGAATAAGTGATGGTACCAAAAGTTCATGCCCTTCCTTTTTTGCTCCTTTCCTCTCCAACCAGTTTTCATACACTCATTGAATAAATCATTCCTTGTGTTTCATATGTTCAGTCTTCTACCGGGAATAAGGTGAGAATAGAAAATAGTATTCTTTTGAGGAAATTGTTGAGAATTGAGTGATTAATTGAGCATAGAATGTAAACTTAGTAAGAAGTAGAAGAAGAAATATGAGCTGGGTATGTGAAATGGGAAGATGATCAGAGAGAAGATCACTTGATATTTTGGAGATATTGTGGTTATTGATAACAATAGGGTCTAGAGTAGTAATGATGAGTGATTGAAGTAGAGTAGGAGGCAAGATTATGGAAGTAGAAGTATTTTGGGGTTGAGGAGGCCATCATGTTAGAAAGATTCTGTATGTGGATATTTGAAATTACTGAAAATTAAGATTAGTAGTATTGGTAGTAATGACAGTAAGCCAAAAGCTAAAATTCCTGAGTGGGGGGTGCCAGGTGTGGTGGCACAAGCCTGTAGTCCTGCTGCTTGGAAGACTGAGGTGAGAGAATTGTTTGAGCCCATCAGTTTAAGACCATCCTGGGCATCATAACAAAATCATGTCTCAAAAGCAAGAAAAAAAATAATTAAAAATAAAATTCCTGAGGAGCAAAAGCCTGAATGTCAACAAATCACTGTAACAGAATAAGATAATAAGATAATATAATCTGAAGAATTGATGACATTAGATTTTAGAGGTGTCTGACACCAGCAATGAATAACAAGGAAGATAATGGTATAACGTTTGTGGGAGGAGAAAAAAAAGCCACAACTTGAGATGTCCTCAGGGGAAGTAGAGTTCACAGGGAAAGAACAGATAATATGTCACTCTACTGGGAAATCTATGCTTTTTCATATTTGGGGTTTCCCAGTTAGATATTGTGGGAACTTGTTTTCTGTGACCTCACTGGATGGAAAGACTTTTTGTTTTGTGAGGTTTTAGAATTAGATGGAGACATGATTGATGTTTGCATAGAAAGAATAAAGATCTTGCCAAAAGAAAGGTGAATACTTAATTACAAACTCCAGTTTTAGATGAACAGGATATATTAATCTCAGATTATATCCGTGAATCTGGAACATTCTGTATCAATATTCTCTAACTTAGAGACAGAATATAGAGGACAGGGAGAGGTGGTAGTTGATGACAGTTACTACTACACCATTGTAACTGGTATAGTTACAAATGAATATGTATAGCTGCTGTGGTGGTGCATGACTGTAATTCCAGCATCTCAAAAGCTGAGCAAGGAGAATCACAAGTTCAAGGCCAGCCAGGGGAATTTAGTGAACTGTCTCAAAATAAAAAGGGTGGGGATGTATCTCAAGGGTAAAGCAGCCCTGGGTCCTATCCCCTGGAAAAATTAAAAACAAAAATCTTTTATATGTGCCTTAAAAAAGACTTTATAGAGTTGAACATGATGGTGGTAATCCCATTGACTCACATGGTAATCCCCGTGACTTAGGAGGCTGAGGCAAGAGTATCACAACAATTTAGCAAGCCCTAGCAATTTAGGGAGACTCTGTCTCAAAATAAAAATAAAAAGGGATTGGGATGTGGCCCAATGGGTAAGAATCTCTGGGCTGAAGCCCCAGTACTGAAAAGAAAAAGCTTTAAAGACTTTGCCCATTCAGAGTTTCAAGTTTAAGAGAATGATGAAATCTCTTAATTAGAAGATCAAATGTTTTACCATCAGTTTTTAAAAAATCAGTTACTATTGCTGCATTAACAAAGCAGCCCGATGGGAGCAAATCTTTACCCCTCAAACATCAGATAGAGGACTAATCTCTAGGGTATATAAAGAACTCAAAAAGCTAAGCACCAAAATAAACAACCCAATCAATAAATGACCAGGGACCTGAACACACATTTCTCAGAAGATGATAAACAATCAGTTAACATATATATGAAAAAATATTCAACATCTCTAGCAATTAGAGAAATACAAACCAAAACTACTCTAAGATTTCATCTCACTCCAGTCAGAATGGCAGCTATTATGAAGACCAACAACAATAAGTGTTGGCAAGGATGTGGGGGAAAAAGCACACTCATACGCTGCTGTGGGACTGCAAATGGTGCAGCCAATATGGAAAGCAGTATAGAAATTTCATGGAAAATTGGGAATGGAACCACCATTTGACCCAGCTATCCCTCTCCTCGGTCTACACCCAAAGGACTTAGAAACAGCATACTACTGGGACACAGCCACATCAATGTTTATAGCAACACAATTCATAATAGCTAAACTGTGGAACCAACCCAGATGCCCTTCAGTAGATGAATGGATTAAAAAAATGTGGCATATATACACAATGGAATATTACTCAGCAATAAAAGAGAATAAAATCATGGCATTTACAGGTAAATGGATGGAGTTAGAGAAGATAATGCTAAGTGAAGTTAGCCAATCCTAAAAAAAACAATGCCGAATGTTTTCTCTGACATAAAGAGGCTGATTCATAGTGGGGTAGGTAGGGGGTGCATGGGAGGAATAGATGATAGGGCAGAGGGGTGGGAGGAGAAGGGAGGGGGCAGGGGGTTAGAAATGATGGTGGAACGTGATGGACATTTTTATCCAAAGTACATGAATGAAGAAATGAATTGGTGTGATATACTTTGTATACAATCAGAGATATGAAAAATTGTGTTCTATATGTGTAATAAGAATTGTAATGCATTCCACTGTCATATATAAATAAAAAATTAATTAAAAAAACAAAGCAGTCCCAAATTTAATATATGAAAACCACAAGTTATAGTTTGGCTAGACATCTATAGTCTGGGCAGGGCTTGGTAGGGATTGCTTGTCTCTGTTCTTGTGGTATCAGCTGAGGTAGCTTGACTGGGAGCTGAATTGACCCACTTTCAAGATGACTTCTTTACATGGCTTGCAAGCTGTTTCTGGCTGTTGCTTTGATGGCTTTAGTTCCTTTCTCTATGAGTTATTCCATAGGCTGCTTACGCTTCCTAGAAACCTAGTAGCTGGATTTCAAGAACAAGCATTCCAAGAAAGTAAGGCAGAAATATGAGCCATTTTTGAGATCTAACCTCAGAAGTCATGTAGTTCTTTTGCCATACTTTATAGTTAAATCACAAATGTCCTCTCAGCCTAAGAGAAGGGAGCAATGATCTCCACACCATTTGGGAGGGAACAAATTCAGGTTGCATTGAAGAAGAGCATAATGGTGAGAGATACAACTGTGTCCATCTTTGGGAAGTATAGCCTGCATCAGATGTTTACTAAAGCAATTGTGTGAAGAGTAAAAGTATCTATGACATAATAGTCATAATGATGAAGGAATATCTTCAAGCTTATTTTTTTCCCCTAAGATGGAGATTTTTGTAAAACATTCTGGGAAAAATAAATTTTTTTTTTCTTTTTTGTGCAGGAGATTGAAACAGGGGCACTTTACCCAATCCCAACCACTCCCCCCCCCTTTTTTTTATTTTGAGAGAGGGTCTCACCAACTTGCTGAGACAGCCTCAAACTTAAGATCCTCCCATCTCATCCCCCCCCAGGTTGCTGGGATTAGAGATATGCACCACTGTACCTCACAGTTTTCAGCTATTTAATTGGGAACCTCTATGTATTCTTAATTTCTAGATGATTAACAAGAGTTTCCCACAGCATGCAAGAAAATGTATCTGCAGAAACTGAATTGTTTAAGAACATATAGGGTGCTGGGGCTGTAGCTCAGTGGTAGAGAACTTGCCTAGACTATGTAAGGCCCTGGATTCAATCCTCAGCACCACATAAAAATAAATAAATAGATGCCGGGGATGTGGCTCAGTGGTAGAACGCTTGCCTTGCATGTGTGAGGCACTGAGTTTGACCCTCAGCATCACATATAAATACATAAAGTTACTGTGCTCATATACAACTAAAATTTTTTAAACAAACAAATAAATAAAGATATTGTATCCATCTGCTACAACAACAATAACAACAAAGAAATATAAGCATTCTGCTTTAGTCACACTAAATTCCTTTTTGATCAATTTCAAAGACTTAATTTATACACTGTTTTTCCTTTCCTCCAATGCCTTCTTTTAGTACCTATCTTTGCTTTTTAAAAATGTTTCTTATAATATCATAAAATAGTACTGTGATGTATTACTTTAGGGGTTGGTGTTGTTCAGAGATGTGAGACGTCTCTCAAGAAGAATGGGAATGCCTGAATCCTGCACAGAGGAATTTGTACAAAGATGTGATGTTGGAGTACTGGAGCAACTTGGTTTCACTTGGTAAAGTTACCTAACAGATAAGAATGTCTCTATCAACTCATTGAGAATAATTTCTTAGAATATCTGCTCTCTCCCCTGTGAATTTTAGGGATAGCTTTCAGTTAACTAGATAAAAATTTCCTTTGGGTAGAAATGAACACAATTAGATTCCCTATTAGCACAATCAATTTCCCTATCCTCACTTGTTCTGGTCCTTTCTTATAGTAATTTTTTTCCTTGATGACTAATGGATAGAATTAAAATGCTGCATTGTTAAAGCATAACATTGTTAAAGAAGCCAGGCTTTGTCTTTTATTTTCACTGTGCTATACCTGCCAGTGCACAGCATAGAACACTAACCACATGGATCCCAAATGTGAAGCTGTTTGGCTTTTCCAATTAATATAGTGGTAGGCTGGGTCAGTAAAAGTCATTTACTATTTATAGCTCAAATGGACACTATCTTATTTTCTATAACAAATGCACTTTCTTTTACATAATTTGCCTTTGGAAGTTACATTCTAAGAACTTCACATTTAATGTTAAAAAATCTGAAAAAAATATATCAGGAAACTTTTTTCTCATAGCAAAATAAGAAGACAAAAAGGTTATATAAATTTTAGTATTTCTTTGTTTTGTTTCTTATAATCTTGAACTTAACTGAACGTGACATAATTTATCCTTTAATTTTTCTTCTACAGACCTGTGATTTATTTTTATGTAAATCAACTCTGAGTCACTGTGTTTGGGTATTATCATTTCCATCTCATTTCAATTTCTTTTCTTATAACTAGGACTTTCTGTTTCTAAGCCAGCTGTGATTGCCTCATTAGAGCAAGGGAAGGAACCCTGGATGGTTGTGAGGGAAGTGACAGGAAGAAAATATTCAGGTGAGTAAGCCATTATCAGGAAGCTATTGCAGAATGTTGGAAACTGGTCAGAATATTGAGTTTGCAAGGTTATTAACAAAAATAAGTAAGCGGGGCTGGGAATGTGGCTCAAGCGGTAGCGCGCTCGCCTGGCATGCGTGCGGTCTGGGTTCAATCCTCAGCACCACATACAAACAGAGATGTTGTGTCCGCCAAAAACTAAAAAAAAAAAATATATATATATATTAAAATTCTCTCTCTCTCTCTCTCAAAAAAGAAAAGAAAAATAAGTAAGCAAATAATTACAGAAAACCTATTTCAAAAACCTGTTACAAAGCCACAGAAATGAAACAGGATGCTACTGGAGTGAAGAGAGACATATAGACCATTGGAATAAAGCACCCAGCCCAGAAATAAACCCTTGTATATATAGTAAAATGGTTTAGTCATGGGTGTCAAGACTGTTCAATGAGGAAAGACACACTTTAACAAACAATGTTGGGAAAACTGGAAATCCACATGTAGGGGAATAAAATTCAAACAGATATAAAAATTAACTCAAAATGGATCAAAGAACTAAATGTGAGAGCTAAAATGATAAAAACTCTTAGAGGAAAATATTATGGAAAAGATTCATGACATTGGATTTGGTAGTGATTAATTGGCTATGATACCAAAACATAGGCAACAAAACCAAAAAGAGACAAATGGGAATCCATCAAATCAAACATTTCTTTTCATCAAATGACACAATCAGGAGTAAAGCTGTAGCTCAGTGGTAGAGCCCTTGCCTAGCAGGTGTGAGGCATTAGGTTTCATCCTCAGTACCACATAAAATAATCAATAAATAAAATATAGGCATTGTGTAAAAAATTCTTAAAAAATAACACACAATCAACAGGATTTTATTATTATTTTTTGTGTGTGGGTATTTTACTGGAGTTGAACCCAAGGTCTCTTGCATGCTAGGCAAGTGCTTTATCACTAAGGTAAAGCCCTTTCTCTCTTTCTTTTTTATGTTTTTAAATACTGGGGATTGAACCAGTAAGCTTCATGCACAGCCATTTTTATTTTAATTTTGAGATAGTATCACACAAAGTTTCCTAAGCTGACCTTGAACTTGCAGTCCTCCTGCCTTGACCTCCCTTGTAGCTGACCCAGTCTTCCACCCACCTTTTTAAATTTTATTTTGAGACAGGGTTATATTGCCTGGGCTATCCTCAGACTTGCAGTTTTCCTGCCTAATGTTTATTATTATTTTTTAAAAGATTCATATAAATTGCTTTGGTAGGTGATGGAATAACATTTTTAATGTGTCATGAAGACATTTTCAATCTAGTAGGGGATCAAGAGTATAAGAAAAAATGTTTCAGTAGAATACTTAGGAAAGAATTAGGATTGTTTAGAAGTTGGGAGAGTTAAATAAAATATGACTACTTTGAGGAGGTAGAGATGGCAGAGTTGATTGGGATGGAAAGTGGTCAGCAAGGAATTTTTGGGTTTCTGTGTGCCAACATGGAATATTTATGGTTCTGGAGGCCAAGAGCACATCATTATACAGGTCAAAGATCTTTAATGATGTCTACAACTCATTACATTGCTTAGAAACTGTGAAAGAATACATTTGTGTTGTTGTAAGCCATCCAATTTGAAGTATTTTGTTGTAGAAGCCATGAAATACTAATAGAAGGAAATCATAGAAAAAAGGATACATATTTTTCTATGTGTTTTAATTTAAAGATGTCATTCCTTTACCAAGGAAATCTTGTTGCCTGACTAGACTTTCCCTTTGGCTTGGGTATAGAGATTGATTGATTGATTGATTGATTGATTTTATTTTTATCTTTTTTTGAATTGCTGAGTTTAAGCCCAGGGCCTTGGTAAGTACTCTACTGCTAAGCTGTTATCTCCAGCCCTGGTATAGTGATTTTTCAAAAAAAAAAAAATTTTTTTTAAATGGAGGCTCATAGGAGGTTACAAAGAAATGTACAGAAAGTCCTACAGTCTCCCCTAGTATAAATACCTTACACAACTATAGTACAATATCATACCAAAAATTTGACATTGCTACAATCCATAGAAATTATTCAGATTTCTTGAGTTATACACGCCCTTGTTTATGTGTGTGTATAAATAACTATATGTAGTTTTATCACATGTAGCCTTGCATCTCCACCACAGTAGTCAACATATTCAACAGACCAGTCACCACAAGACTCCCTGTGTTATCTCTTTATAGCTGCACATATTTCTTTTTCCTTTTCTCTAACCCTTGGTAGCCACTATGCTCTTATCCATCTTTATAATTACATTGTTTCATGAATTCAAATTAAAACCAAAAATGAGATACCTATAAGAATGGTTAAAATGTAAAATGAAAAATATAATATCAAATGCTGGCTAGGATTCAGAGAAAATGGATAGCTCGTGCATGATGATGTAAAAATGAATGTAAAATGGTATGTATGACCATTGTGGAAAATAGTTGGGCATTTCTTTTCAAAACTGAAAATAGATTTACCATACCACCCACAATTTAATTCTTGAACATTTATTGTAGACAAATTAAGACTTATTTTCATGTACTAATATATACATGAATGTAAGAAATATAAACGTGTGTGTACATATGTGTGTACATGTGCGTGCGCACATGTGTATGTATATGAAATAGGAAAAAAAGCCAATTGAATTTCCTTAGTGGTAAATGGTATTGAATGTCTTTTCATGTATTTGTTGTCTGTATATCCTATTAAGTAAATTGTCTCTTGCTCATTTTTTAATTTGATTGTTTTTTACTGTTAAGTTTCAATGTTCTTTGTGTATTCTTTCTTTTTTTGAGCCAGAGTCTAATTTGCCCAGTTGACCTTGAACTTTCTATCTTCTGCCTCAGCCTCCTGAGTAGCTAGGATTAGAGGCCTTTGCCACTATGCATTCTTTGTGTATTCTAGAAGGCCTTTGTTGGACTTTTTCCCCCAAGTCTATAATTTTTCTTTTCATCCTTCCTTGCCCCACTCCCTATACTGGAGTCTTTTATCATTATGATATAAACTATAGATTTTTCATTTTTGTTTTTAATGCCCTTTATGAGATGAAGGAAATTTCCCTCCTGTCCTATTGCCCCAAGAGTTTTTATCATGAATGGGTTTTGATGTAATCAAGTTATTTTTCTTCTTTGTCATATTGATTTGATGTATTACATCAATTGATAAATCATAATATATTACATAGTATAATATATGTAGTATATTATATGATAAAACAGTATTTTTTATTGTTGTTGGGTTGGATTCATAAAATTAATTGAGGATTTTTTATTTATGTTCATGAAAGATATTGGCCTGTAGTTTCTTTTTTTGTTCTGACTTAGCCCAGTTTTTGTATCAGAGTAATTACTGACCTTGTTAGGTGAGTTGGGAAGTATTCCCTTTTCTTTTATTTTCTAGAAGAAATTATTTAAAACATATGAGTGGCAAAATAAATTTTCCATTGAAATAATCTGGACCTGGAGATTTCTTTGGGGGACTTTGTGTGTGTGCATGCGTGTATGTGTGTGTATATGTGGGTATTTTACTGGGAATGTAACCCAGGGGCACTCTACCACTGAGCTGTACCCCTAGCCCTTTTTTATGTTGAGTCAGGCTCTGGCTGAGTTGCCTGGCTGTCCTCAAACTTGTGATCCTCCTGACTCAGGCTCCCAAGTTATTGGGATTACAGGTGTGTGCTCCAGTGCCAAGCTATTTCAGGGGCATTTTTTTTAGTTGTAGTTGGACACAATACCTTTATTTTTATGTGGTCCTGAGGATCAAACCCAGGGCCTTGCACATGCTAGGCAAGCACTCTTCCGCTGAGCCACAACCCCAGCACCTTTCAGGGGTATTTTGAATTACAAATTCAATTTCTTTAGTAGTTGTTAGACTATTCAGATGATCTTTTTCATCTTGGCTGAGTTTTGATAGTTAATTGTTTCAAGGAATTAGTTCATTTCTTCTAAGTCATTGAAGTTATAAGTGTAAAGTTGTGTGTGTGTGTGGGTGTATATATATATATCCTGCTACATGCCACTTAATGAGGGGAATACAATGAGAAATGATACTTAGGCAACTTCATTATTGTATGAAACTCATAGAACTCATGTTTACAGAAACTAAGATAGCTTCACCATCACTGGGCAATATAATTTTATGGACCACCATCATATAGGCACTCTATCATTGACTGAAGCATATTTAGGTCATGTGTGGCTTTAAATAAAGGATGTCCTTATGATCCTTTAAATTTCTTTGCTATTTCCTCTTTGACCTGCAGATCATTTTTAAATTAATTAATTTTTAAATTGACAAATAAAAATTGTACACATTTATGGTATACAACATATTTTCATATATGAATACATTGGGGAATGATTAAATCAAACTAATGTATGATGAGAGCCTTAAGTGATACCACAAAATGGCAGAGAAGCAGAAGAGCAAGTAGGTGTGTGCCAAAGAAAGATGACTTCCTCCCATGAGATCTCTCCCAAGAACAACATTAATCCCTTCCTAGGGGCAGAGCCCCCATGACACAAACCCACCTCTTAAAAGTCCCACCCCTCTCAGCTCTTACCCTGGGGGGGCCAGATTTCAATGTGCATTTTGGAAGGGACAAACCATAGCAATGTGGTTTACAGGAAGCAAAGAGATTGACCACTTATATCTCACGTGGAAGAGTCATGTGGAATGAAGACTGGCACTGGAGCACTGATTTTGGGATGGTGATTTTCACGGTGACCTAGGCTAAAAATATTTCAGTAGAGTTGAAATATTTATTGAAGTGAGTTATAAATGACTAACATATAGGCAGGGAAAGGAAGTTCTATTCCATAAGTGGTACTGAATCAGTGGGTATCTGTCTAGAAAAATAGTAATATTGATTCCTACCTCAAACCATCAAAAATCAAATCTGCATGTATTGTAGATGTAAATATGAAAGGTAAAAGAGTAAAACTTCTAGAAGAGAGTATGGATATATTTTCGTGACCTTTGGATTGAATTAGTTTAAAATGAAAAATTTCGACTCATTAAAACATAATGAATAAAAACAGAGTGAAAGTGCTAGCTTAGAGTGGGAGAAGATATTTGCAATATATATGTTGGTCATATTCAGAACATATAAAGAATTCTTACAAATCAGTAATAAAAAACAGAAACCACCCACAGGACCATTAATTGATGAATTGATAAATGTGGCATATCCACCCAAGGTAATATTATTCAGCTATAAAAAAGAATGAATGCTACAACATAATTGAACCTTTAAAACATGTACAGTGAAACAGCAAGATCTAAAAGGTCATATATTATTTGATTTCATTTATATGAAATGTCCAGAATAGGAAAATCCATAGAGGCTTAAAAATTTTTGTAGTTGCCAGGATGGTGGAAGGAGGGAATGGGATATGACTGTGTATATAAGATTTCTTTTTGGAGTGATAAAAATATTCTTGTGTTTAGATAGTGATGATGTTGTACAATACTGAGATTTGACTAAGTTATTGAATTGTATGTGTGTGTGTGTGTATATATATATATATATATATTTTTTTTTTTTTTTTTTGTCTGTGTGTGAATGGAACTGGGGATTGAACCCAGGGGTGCTCTACCTCAGAGCTACTTCCCTAGACCAATTTTGTTTGTTTTCTGAGACAGGGTCTTAGTAAATTTCTGAGGCAGGCCTTGAACTTGAAATCTTCTTGCCTCAGCCTCCCAAGTCACTGGAATTACAGGTGTGTACCACCACCATACCTTATTGAAAGGCTAAAATGGTAAATTTTATGTTTTATGAATTTTACATAAATATCAATAATAATGGACAAATGCAGCCAATAAGCATATGAAAAAGTGCCTCATTTGCAGTTGTGGAAGTTGTAAATTAATTACAATTTAATATCATAACATAATTGCCATGACAGCCAATGGTAAAAAGATTGACAATAACAAGTGTTATTGAAGATGGATAGAACTGGACCTCTCTTAGCATCTGAAGGAATCTTTAATTAAAAAACAGTTGGATAGTATCAACTAACGGCTAAAAAAGTGTATATACTTACTATGATGCAGCAATTTCACTTTTGTGTGTATACCTACTAGAAGGAAATCCTAACTTCTATCCAAAGAAATGTATAAGAATATTCATGCACCACTAGTCATAATAACCAACTGGGAACAACCTGAATGTCCATGATTAGGAATAAGAAAAAATAAATTGTGTTAGAATATACAGTCATCAGTTTTTATTTTGAAGATACCTGAATACTCCCCCAAATTATTGAGGACTCTAGGAGCTCTTGTGTATATATATCATATCTTTCAGTATTTACTATCTTAGAAATAAAATCTAGGAAAAAAATTTACTTATTTAAAAAAATGGTATACAGAATATTAACATAAATATTTTATGACAATTATTTTTCCCAAAACAAAGATATTTACTGAGAAAGTGACAGTATTTTGTTTTTATTTTTGCATATTTCCTTAATGCCTAGACTAAAAAAAGATAGCTGGACTGTCATCTCTGTCTGCATATACTGTTAAAATCCATTTTTTAAATTTGTTTTGTTTTTTGGGGAAGGGGACCTTTAATTAACCCAGGGGTGCTTTACTACTAAGCTGCATCCCCAGACGTTTTGGGTATCACTAAGTTGCTGAGGCTGACCTTGAACTTATGATCCTCTTGCCTCAGCCTCCCCAGTTGCTGGGATTATAGACGTGTGCCACTGATCTTGGCCTATCTTAGTTTTGAATGGATCTCTTACCTGTGTTACCCATTTTATAATACTGTGCTTTAGTCACTTGGAAAATATTGCTTCAATTAATTATTCAGATATTCCTACACTGTCAGAACCCGCTAACAATCTGTAGTTCCTGTTACAGCAGACATGCTAAAGACACACACACACACACACACACACACACACATCCAGTAGAAATGAGCCCCTCTTTAATTTTTCCCTACTTCTTTTATACAGCAAAAAAGAATCACATCCTCTGGGCAGCTTAATCTTTTAAAGCATGGATAAACATTCTCAGAATAACGTTGTTCATGGTCACAGTGCTCCATACTTCTTATTATCTGACTTGTAGTTAGTTATTTCTTGGCAAGCATATCTATATCTATATCTATATCTATATCTATCTATCTATATAAAACTTGGCAAAACATTCTTTTATCTTCTTAAGACAGCAACAAGGACACAGTTCAAAGAGTTCATAGTTTCTCACAGAACCCCTTTGTTTTGCTAAGCACAGCAAAACTTAACACTTTGTGTGCATGAGCATACACTACACTAACACATTTTCTCTCAAATAACCAAAAATATGTTATTTTATAATAACCAGTAATGTTTGTTAATATGATCGGTGATCTCATCAGAAGAGTCTTTTTTAAGTATTGGGAAAATGTTAGACTCATAATAGCTGAAACAAACTTTCCAAAAGTCTAGTTTTTTGTTTTTTTTTGGTATTGGGAATTGAACTCAGGCCACTCAGCCACTGATCCACATCCCCAGCCCTATTTTGTATTTTATTTCGGGACAGGGTCTCACTGAGTTGCTAAGCACTTCATCATTGCTGAGGCTGGCTTTGAACTCTTGATCCTCCTGACTCAGCCTCCCGAGCTTCTGGGATTACAGGCATGGGCTACCACGCCTGGCTTCTTGTTGTTGTTGTTTTTGTAGATGGACACAATGACTATTTTTATTTATTTATTTTATGTGGTGCTGAGGATCAAACCCAGTGGCTCACACATGCTAAGCAAGCGCTCTACCACTGAGCTACAACCCCAGCCCCCCGCCAAAGTCTAGTTTTTAACTTGAAAGGTAGAATTGTATCATTGACAAATAGTTTTTCTTGAAGTGACAGATTTTTTTTTAGTTTTCTGAAATAATTATGGTGTCTAAATTACCATAGCCTGTTTGTTGTTCTCTCAAGTAAAAATTGAATTCCATGAGAAATAAAGTAACTAGTTCAATTTGCAACTGAAATAATTTAGTTTATGCTTTTTCCTCAAAACCGTCAATCTACTTTTGTATACAGCAGCACCATGTTTCATCATATAAAATATACCAAACATGAACTGAAGGCCTGAGATATAACAAAACTAATCATATTTTCTGATCATCATGAGCATTCTTAAATGAATCTGTCATTTCCCCCAACAGATAATGGCAATGAAGAAGAGTGATAATGTACACTTTGGTGCCACTGCTTTGATTCAAGCTAAGGCACGAGCAGTTCTACTCATTATTACTTTTTGTATAGATATTAATAGGAATTTCCAGGATAAATCATGAGATTAAAAAAAAAGTCATTTAAATCCCTGCTATTCAGGAGGCTGAGGCAGGATTTTTTGAACCCAGGAGTTAAAGGCCACTCTGGGCAACATAATGAGATTCCCATCTAAAAAAAGTTTTTTGCTTTGAATATTTTAGTACTACAACGATGTTTGTTATCAAGCATTTATATAAAGAATCTTCTTTTAATGATTAATTTGTACTCACGCTAGTCAGATACAAACAAAACACTAAGTCCAGCTACGTGGATGAATTTATTTGTAAGACAAAAGTACAATTCAGTCTTCCTGTTTGCAATCTAGTATTTCTGTTTACAGGTTAGTCTATAATTTGAGTTTATTAATTTGAAATTTGTACTTTTGTGATTTGTTTTACTGACATCTCATCCAGCAGGTATCACATATACAAATGTCAAAAGACAAAATTACTGCAAATTGGTTATAGATCTAATTGGTTTATTTTAAAGTATTTTTTAGTTGTAGATGGACACAACACCTTTATTTATCTATCTATCTATCTGTTTATTTATTTATTTATTATGTTGTGCTGAGGATCAAACTCAGTGCCTCACACATACTAGGCAAGTGCTCTACCACTGAGCCATAACTCCAGCCCCTCTATAAAATAGAATAAAAGCTCCCGTCGGGCAGCAGCAGAATTGTAAATTTTGTAACATGGGAACAAGGAAACAGAACAGTAGAAAAGAAAAAAACCTGAGAAAAGAAAAAAGTAACATTAAGTTACTTTTTTGGTAAGGTTAACCCTTAAAAATTTAACATCAGGTATTTCCTTATCTTATAAGCTAAAACTGGCTTGTTTAGGAATTTGATTATTCTCTTTCTCCTGACTTCTCAAGTCAGATTAAAAAAAATGCAGTTTGACTTGGTGACATGAACTTTCATCTTGAGTAACTCCATTTTGGTTGGTCTGTTGAACTTATTGCAGGAACTCAGTCCCAACTAACAGCAGCCTACAAATTTTCTTTAAACACAAGTCTCTGAAAACTATTGTGTGCAATTTCTACTGTTTTTCTATAAGATGATTTCAGTGGAGTTTTTATTTCTAGTTTCAATAGTTATAGCAAAACAACTGTCTTTTAAAGAGCTCACTGTGGCTATTTTTTAAATATTAAAAATATTAAATTTCTTTTTCTTTACACTGATTGGTCCCTTATTCTTCCTGTTTTTATTTCCATGTGGCTACATGGAAACTGGGATTTCAAAATAATTTCTTGGACCGTAATAAAGCTACAGAGATAAAAGCATGTCTGAATAAATATGGTTTTTAAGAGCACAGAAGTGCTGAAAACAAAATGAATTAGTCTTTGAAAGTGTACATTTAGACTGCATGGCACTGGTTAGCCACTGCAGGATGGTAGCGCAGCGGCTGGACAAGTAAGTATTAAGCAAGCTGCAGTCCCCATAGCTGCAGTCCCCATTGTGGGCCCACAGGAGCTGCAGCTGGACGACGTGAAGTGGATCAACTTGGAGGAGCTATACTGTGGCAGCAAGGCAGACATGCCTGATGAGGTCAATATCAATGAGTTATTAGAATTGGAGAATGAACAGGAAAGAAGCCAGAATATCCAGGGACTCCTGAAGCAAAAAATGCATGAATCCTATACAGGATTCTGTTCAAGAGCTGCTGGCCAAGCTGTGGGGCCTCCACAAGCAGCCTGGCCTCTGCCATCTCAGACCCTCAGATGAGCCCCTCAGGACAGGTTCAGACTATACCCCATGACCCTTTCTCACCTCTGACTCCCGTGCTCTCTCCAATATTGCCCAGTTTGCCCAACTTGTATGTAATGGTTCTGTAACAATAACTCCATGTTCCTGTTTTTCCTCTCTGTGGTTACCTGGGCTTCTCTGTGGCTCCTACCCACAACCTCCCTCTCTCCTGTTGGGGTCTTTTGTCCCAGTACAGCTCCTGGCAACAGATGGAGGATTGCTCCTGTCCTGAGAACCTGAGAACAGCCATGGTAACAGAGGGGTACCCCAGGACTCATCCTGTGCTCACCAACCCCCCTTGCCTGGGCCCAGTCCCAGCCAGCAGGGTCCCTGTAGGCTGGATGCGCCCAGGGATGCTGGGGGCAATGACAGCCTCGACTTCCAGGCCAGGGGAGATACACATGACCCCATACACATATCACCTCAACATAGGTGGTCAAAGAGCAAACGAGTCATTCATCCATGTCAAAAAAAAAAAAAAAGGACATATTTATTGGCTAAATTTACTACTTTAGAAACAAATAGAATATACAAATACATAATTATTCCATTAAATTTCCAAATATGACAATATCCTGCCAGGGTCCAGCCCTAGCGGGGTCCAGGGAATCCTGAAGGATGAGTGGCGTTGGTGAAAAGATGAACAGGAGTCGTTTCGTTGGAGCAATCTCCAGAGAGAGAGAGCTCTAATGCAGCTTTCTCTGGATCATCTTTTATTATAATTTTTCTCATCATTATAGATTCAGAATACATCATTGATTATACAGTTTCAAAACTTTGCCAAGACATAATGTTTCCTTAACCATAATTAGGGGTATAGAAAAGTGTAACATCAATTTACATTTTTCCAGGATGTGACTTTTTAGTTATCAATCATTAATAAAATGCGTCATTAATTCACATTTTTTTCAGATTTTCCCAAGATGTACTATTTTCTTATTAACTAATGCCAAACTGTGTAACCAGACTCTAAGTCTCCTAACCTATCATTAACATTTAAGTTTTAAAGTACACCTGCACTTTTATTTCTAATCTAAAATTCCCATCTAAAAAAGTCCTTTTAAATCTTAAACTTAAAATATCCTAAAGTTTATAAACCATTCTTAAAACATATCAGAAACCCATACAGCTAAAAACTCAAGAATTCTAAACCAAGAATCTAAATAGGATAATACTTCTAACATTATTCTAAAAATATGTCTTATAAAGCTACTTTAATTAATTCCTAAATTTATTCTCATAAAACTGGTTCAGCTGCTTTCTCAAAGAGTATCTTTGTTTCTCAGTCAAGGTACACAAGTTCTTATATCTTTATAATCTTTCTCAATAAAAAGTAAATTCTAAACATCAGTCCACTTTCCGCCAATATTAAATATGCTCATCATAAATCCCTATATGAAGTAAAAGAGGGTTTATAGAAATGAAAAGAATGTATCCTTATATGTCTTAACTTTCCTAAATGTATAACATAACTTTCCTTAATCAAGAATGAAACAACATATGGTGGGTTTTGTACAATGAGCATAATGATTAGGTTTTCTAAAAGGCCGGAAATATGGGCTTGGGTTCTAGTTGATATAATCAATGTGGTGCCTAAAATTCTCATGACCTTTCAGAAAATGATTGTCTATTATCAGTTTTGTCCTCAGTGTGCTGATATGGAAGAGCAGCTTTCTACTTTGTCCTTGATATGCTGAGGGGTAGTAGAACAGCTTTTAAGGCATGAACTACCTGTTATGTTCTAGCCATCTGAAATTTAATTTGGTTTGGCATTTAACATACTCATGCCTCCTGTGAGGAACATGAGCATGAAAATGAAAAGTCCCAATTACATAAAAAGGGGTCTCATGGTTTCGGTTTCCCACCAACCAGCATGGCTTTGCCAGCATTCATCCTCACTGTGACCTTGTCAAGGCAGTGGGAGAGTAGCTTTGCCAGTGAGAGGGGGATCACCTTCACCAATATCCCATATCCAGAAGTCTCAGAAACTTTCCAGTACTAGTCAAAGAATGAAAGAAATAGGCAACTAAAAGCTGGGCATTGTGGCATGCATCTGTAGTCCCAGCTACTTGAAGGCTGAGGCAGGAGGTTCTCTTGTACCTAGGAGTTTGAAGCCAGCCTGGACAACTTAGAAAGATTGTCTCTTAGAGAGAGGGGGGGGGGGGAAGGAAAGAAAGGCAAAATGTGTTCTGTTATTAGTATGATGATAGCTTTGACTCTAAGACCCTAAGAGTCTCAGATTCACTCATGAGTTGCTAGAGCATGCTTTACTGTTCATATACAGTAATGAAAATTAATAAGTCACTGCTGTGTGTAACATTATGGATGAACCCTACAAACACAGTATTTGATAAAAGAAGATGAGGGAAAAATTACAAACTGTATGATTCTTTTTACTGGAAATTCAGAAACAGACAAAAAATCAGTGTTAGTATAAGAATACAGGAAATTGTTTACCTTGAGTGAATAACAAGCCAACTTTGAGAGGCCCTAAGCAACTCAGTGAGACCCTGTCTCTTATAAAATACAAAAAGGGGCTAGGGATGTGCCTCAGTGATTAAGCACCCCTGGGTTCAATCCCTGGTACCAAAAAAAAAGTATTGAAATTCTGTAACAAGGGGCTGGGGCTGGGGCTTAGTGGCAGAGTGCCGCGTCGCACATGTGAGGCACTGGGTTCAATCCTCAACACCACATATAAATAAACAAAATAAAGATATAAGAAAAAAAATACCAACGTTAAAACAAAAAAAAAAAAAAGGAAGAAAAAGAAAAAGAAGTTATGTAACAAGGGCTGGGCTGTACCTCAGTGGTAGCCTAGCCATATTAGGCAATGGTTCTGATCCTCTGCACAACGTAAAAACAAATAAAACAAATAAATCTATTGTATCCATTTACAACTAAAATTATCTAAAATAAATAAATAAATACATCTTTTAAAAAATTCTGTGACATTCTTAACTATACTTTGAAAATGGGACATCCCAAAATTACTTGTGTCTAACAAATAGAATGCAGCTGAAGTGATACTTTGTGACTTCAAAGGCTAAGTCATAAAGGTAGTCAGCTTGTGCCTGGCATATGTTCACACCCTCCCTCCTGTATCTCTCCACATGTTTTGGAGGCTTGAGCTGCCATGTAAGAGGGTCTCAACAGACTTAGCTCTTCTAATCCCCAGCTTCTCATACTTTTCAAGCTAAGAACCAGACATGTGAGTGAGGAAGCTGTTGAAATGATTTGGCCTGACCACTATCTGACTACCACTAAGAAACTCCAAGTAAGGAATGGCTGACTGAGCTCAAATCTGAAAGATAAGTTATTGGTACTGGTTTAATCCACTAAATTATAGTGGATTGTGTGTGTGTGTAAAATAAAATTGTGTGTATGTGTATAAAATATCTGTTATTAAATACTCCTGTGTGTGTGTGTGTGTGTGTGTATAAAATATCTACCAAATACTCCAGTAGATGTAGGGGTGAGGAAAATTATGGGACGTGTTAAGGAGTTATTGCAAATTTAAGGGTTTTAAATTATTACAGTTCTCAACAGTTTATTATCTTTGACTTGTTTTGCATTTCCCCCCTCTCAATCCTACTTCTTTAAATATATACTCAGCACGGGCTGGGGTTGTGGCTCAATGGTAGAGCACTTGCCTAGCACACATGAGGCACTGGATTTGATCCCTGTCACCACATTAAAAAAAAAATAAAGTCAAGTCATTGTGTCCATCTGCACCTAATGTGTATATATATATTTTATATATATACACATACACACACACACACATACTCAGCAGTTGGCTATTGAATACTTATTAGTTATATCTTGATTTTCTATCCTTAAACAAGTGCATGAAGAGGGAACCTACAGAATGAAAGAAAAATTTTGCCACCTGCACCTCACATAGAGCATTAATCTCCAGGATCTATAAAGAACACAAAAACTTAACCCCCCAAAATAAAAATAAAACAAATAATCCAATCAAAAATTGGCAAAGCAGCTGAACAGGTACTTCAAGAAGAATTACAAATGGTCAACAAATATATGAAAAATTTTTCATCTCTAGCAATTAGAGAAACGCAAATTAACTGAGATTCCATCTCACTCCAGTCAGAATGGCAATTATCAAGAAGTAAGTAACAATGTTGGCAAGGATGTGGAGAAAATGGTATGCTCATACATTGCTAGTGGGACTATAAATTACTGTGAACACTCTGGAAAGCAGTGTGAAAATTCCTCAGAAAACTTAGAATGGAACCACCGTTTAACCCAGTTATCCTACTCCTCAGTATATAAGCAAGGACTTAAAATCAGCATACCACAGTAATGCAGCCACATCAATGTTTATAGCACCTCAATCCAAAATAGCTAAGCGATGTGCCCTTCAACAGATGAATGGATAAAGAAAATGTGATATATATACACAATGGAATATTATTCATTAATTAAAAAAAGAATGCTATATGACTTTCATCAATATATGGATGAAACTAGAGATTATCATACTAAGTGAAATAAGTTAATCCCCAAATACCAAAGGTCGAATGATCTCTCTGAGATGCAGATGCTAACACACAACAATGGGGCAGGGCACAGGGAGAATAGTTCAATGGACTAGACAAAGGAGAATGAAGGGAAGGGAGGAGAGATTGGAATAGGAAAGACAATAGAATGAATCAGACATAACTTTCCTATGTTCACATTTGAATACATCATGTACAACCACAAGAATAAGATCCTAATAGGAATAAGTTATACTCCATGTATGTATAAAATGTCAAAATAGTTTCTACTGTCATGTATATTTAAAAAGAACAAATTTAAAAATTGAAGAGGGAGAATTAGCAATTAGGGCTTGGGTCATCTGGATCTGAGGAGAAGTTCTCAGAAGTTACTATATAATACATCTGGATTTCTTTAGGGAGAACCCAGTTACATGGCACACCAAGGTGCAGAAGAGTTTGAGAAATGCAGGTTTATAATGAGGAGATTTGTTCTCAACTATGTAAACATGAGTTCATTGATATTTTCAAAAAGGGAAGAACAGAAATTTGGGAACAACTTGCAGTTGCCACATAGCCTTTGGGTTAGTGGGGAATATTAAACATACTGTTGTGGATTCTCATTCAGTTTATCTCATACTATGATCAACATTCTTAGATTTTGATTTGGTTGGTCTAGAATGTTTCCTAAATATAACATAATTACATTCAGTGATTGATTTCAAAGCAGATCAAAATTTTAGGACTATTGCTGGGTACAGTGATGCATGCCATAATCCCAGTGACTCTGCAGGCAGGAGGATTGGGAGTTTAAAGCCAGCCTCAGCAACTTAGGCCCTAAGAATTTAGCAAGACTCTGTCTCAAAAAATAAAAAGGGCTGGGATTATAGCTCAGTGGTTGAGCACCCCTGATTCAATCCCTAGTACCAAAAAGCATTTTTTCAGCACTATTGAATTTATTACTCCCTTAATTAACTTAGTATATTTCTCTTGTATACAAAACTAGGAAATAAAATATATTTCTTTTCTTTCAGACTTGGCATCAAAAGCTGACCCCAAGAAGTTATCTCCAAAAAGGGACATTTATGAAATAGAATCATCCCCATGGGCTATTGTGGAAAATTTTATTCCTGAGGGATCCATTTTCAGGGATATTTGGGAATGCAAATGTCATTTTGAGCAAAAGGAGTGTTATTTCAGGCAATTTATGATGTACCATGAAAACGTGCCCATTTTTATTCAACATACTTTACTTACTCAAAATGGAAAGAAAATCTCTGAATGTGAAAAATGTAGAAAAAACTTCTATTATCATTTATTCTTTTGTCAACACAAAAATCATTCTAAAGAACTTTCTGAATGTAAAGAGTACACAGAAATTATTAATACCCCGTTCCTTATTAAACAACAGATAATTCAATATGGTAACCAATGCAATGGATGTAAGAAATGCTGGAAGACCTTTATTCATTGTTCACAACTTAAAAAACATTTGAGAATTAATAATGGTGAAAAACGCTATGAATGTAGAGAATGTGGAAAGGCTTTTAATTATGGCTCAGAACTAATGTTACATCAGAGAATTCACATTGGTGAGAAACCCTATGAATGTTAGGAATGTAGGAAGGCCTTTAGACAGAGATCACAACTGACTCAACATCAGAGACTTCATACTGGTGAGAAACCCTATGAATGTGAGCAATGTGAGAAAGCTTTTATTTGTGGCTTTCAACTTACTGAACATCTGCAATTCCATACTGGTGAGAATCCTTATGAATATAAAGAGTGTGGAAAGACTTTTAGGCATCGCTCACACCTTACCATACATCAGAGAATTCTTATGGGTGAGAAATCCTATGAATGCAGGGAATGTGGGAAAGCCTTTAGCTATTACTCAAGCTACTCTCACCATCAGAAGATTAATTCTGGTCAGAAGCCTTATGAATATAGTGAATGTGGAAAGGCCTTTCATAATTGGCTTAAAACTTAACCTACATCAGAGAATTCATACTGGTGAGAAACCCTATGAGTGTAAGGAATGTGGGAAGACTTTTAGACAGTATTCACACCTCAAAAGACATTAACAAATTCATACTCATGAGAAACCCCATGAATGTATGATATGTGGTAAAACCTTTAGACTTCATTCACACCTTATTCAACATCAGAGAATTCACACTGGTGAAAAACCCTATGAATGTAAGGAATGTGGAAAGACCTTTAGCTATCACTCCAGCTTCTTGCATCATCAGAGAATGCATTCTGGAAAGAAACCTTATGAATGTGTCAAGGTCTTTAATCATGGCTTACAACTCAATCTACATCAGACACTTCATACTGGTGAGATACCAGTAAAGTTTCCTCTCCTCCCTCCACATCCAAGTTTCACTTCATAAAATTATTTTTGGAGAAAATACACCTTTTCCTCTCTAATTTCCATATAAGAGAAAATGTACGACCCCTGACCATCTGAAATGGGCATATTCCCTAAACTAATGTTCTTAAGTTCCATCCATTTTCCTGCAAATGATGTAATTAAAGTTTTCTTCATGGCTGAACATAACTCCCTTATGATATATACCATATTTTCTTTATCCAGTAAGCCATTGAAAGATTCCTAAGCTGGATCCATAGTTTGGCTATTGTACATTATGCTGCTATAAATATGGGTATGCATGTATCCTATAGTATGATAACTTTAATTCTTTAGGATAAATACAAGTTCTATTCCTAGTATTTTGAGGAGCTTCCACATTGATTTCCATAGTGGTTGTATTATCATCCCACAAGAGCTTCCTTTTTCTCCATATATCCTCTCCAGCATTTTTTTTTTTTTTTTTTGGTACTGGGTACCAAACCCAGAGGTGTTTTACCAGTGAGCCACATGCCCAAGCTTTTTTATTTTTTATTTGGAGGCATGGTCTTGCTAAGTTGCTTAGGACAGCCTGGAATTTGTGATCCTCCTGCCTCAACTTCCTGAATTGCTGGGATTACAAGTGTGTGTCACTGCACCTGGCCATTGTTTGTATTCTTGTTGGCTGCCATTCTGACTGGAGTGAGGTGAAATCACAGCGTAGTTTTGATTTTCATTTCCCTGATTGCTAACAGTGTTGAATCATTTTTCATATATTTGTTGGCCATTTTTATTTCTCCTTTTGAGAAGTTCTGTTCATTTATTAATTGGATTATTTGTTGGTATTAAGTATTTTTGTGTTCTTTATATATTCTGGATATCCTCTGTCAGAAAAGTAACTAGCAAAGATTTTCTCCAATTTTGTAGGCTCTCTCTTCACATTCTTTTTTTAAAAAAAATTTTTTTAGGGCTGGGGATGTGGCTCAAGCAGTAGCGCGCTCACCTGGCATGCATGTGGCCCGGGTTCAATCCTCAGCACCACATACAAACAAAGATGTTGTGTCCGCTGAGAACTAAAAAAAAAAAATAAATATTAAAAATTCTCTCTCAAAAAAAAATTTAGTTGTTAGTAGACCTTTTTGTTATTTATATGTGGTGCTGAGAATCAAACCCAGTGCCTTATGCATACAAAGCAAGCAATCTACCATTGAGCTACATCCCCAGCCCATCTTCACACTCTTGTTTCCTTAGCTGGACAGAACCTCTTTAAATTGATGCCATTCCATTTATTAATTGGTATTTCCTGAGCTTCAGGGTCTTTATTGAGAAAGTCATTGTCTGTGCCTGTGTTGGAATGTTGCTCCTATATTTTCTTCCAGGAGTTGCATAGTTTCTGGTCTAATTTGTAGATCTTTGATCCATTTTGAGTTGATTTGTGCAAAATGCGATTTATTCTTCTACATATGGATAACCAGTTTTCTAAGCACTATTTGTATAAAAGGCTGTCTTTTCTCCAGTGTGTTATTGACACTTTTGCCAAGAATCAGATGATTGTATCTATGTGGGTTTGTCTCTGTATCTTCTATTTTGTACCACTGGTATATGTGCCTTTTTCAAATTTACATATATATATATATATATATATATATATATATATATATATATTCAGTAGAATATATATATTACACTAGAATGCATTTTGACACATCATACATAAATGGAGTATGACTTCTTATTCTTCTGGTATTATATTATATAGAGTTACACCAGTCATGTAATCATATATGCACATGGTGTAATAATGTCCAATTCATTCTATTATCATTCTTACCCCCATACCCCCTCCCCTCCCTTCACTCCCCTCTGTCTAATCCAAAGTACCTTTATTCTCCCCTAGCCCCCCTTATTGTGAATTAGCATCTATGTGTCTGTTTTTATGTCAGTATCATGCACTTTTTGTTACTATAGCTTTGTAGTATAATTGGAAGTCAGGTATTGTGATGCCCCCAGCATTGCTTATTTGGCTTAGAGTTACTTTGGCTATTCTGGGTCTTTCACTTTTCCAAATGAATTTTAGGACTGTTTTTTCTTAGTTCTAATGAAGAATGTCATTTGGTATTTTGATCGGGTTTGCTTTTGATCTGTATACTGCTTTTGGTGGTATGGCCATTTTAATGACATTAATCCTGCCTCCATGAAAATGGGAGGTCTTTCCATCTTGTGTCTTCAATGTTCTTACTTTTTCTTCAATGGTCTGTTTTTTTTTCTTCAATGTTCTGTACTTTTCATTATAGAGGTATTTAAATTCCTTGGTTATATTTATTCCTGGATTTTTTGAAGCTTCTGTGAATGGGGTTGTTATTCTGTTATCTTTCTCAGAAGATTTATTATTGGTATTTGGAAAGTTATTGATTTTTGTATGCTTATATTGTAGCCTTCTAGTTTGTTAAATTTGTTTATTAGCTGTAGCAGTCTTTTATAAAAAATATTATTTCTAGTTGTAGAGGGATGCACAATCTTTATTATTTTTTTATGTGTGCTGAGGATCGAACCAGTGTCTCACACATGCTAGGCAAGTGCTCTGCCACTGAGCTACAGCCTCAGCCCCTCTAGCATTTTTTTTTGCTGGACCTTTGGAGTATAGGATCATATCTTGTATCATATCACTTCAAAGTGATAATTTGACTTCTTCCTTTCTCATTTTTATCCCATTTATTATTATATTATTAGGCAACCTTCTCTTGCCTAATTTCTCAGGCTGGAATTCTTAATACTGTGTTAAATAGGACTGGCAATAGACATCATTGACTTGTTCTAGATTTTAAAGGAAATGCTTTCAATATTTCACATTCAATATGATGTTTGTTCTGGGTTTTTCATATATACCCCTTATGATGTTGAGGTGGGTTCTTTCTATCCCTAGTTTCTTCACTGTTTTTATCATGAATGGGTTTTAAAGTTTGTTGAAGGCATTGTCTACAACCATTAAGATGATTAAGTCATTTTTACCTTAATTCTGTTTAAATTATGAGTTGCATTTATTGATTTTCAGGTGTTAAACCATCCTTGCATCCTATAACCAACTTGGACATGATGTGAAATTTTCTTAAAACGTTGTTTAATACAAGTTACTAACATTTTTTGAAGGATTTTTGCATTTAAGTTCATCAGTATTACTAGTCTGTATTTTCTTTCCTTCATATGTCCTTATCTGGTTTTGGAATGAGTGTGATATTGACTTCATAGTAATCAATTTGGAAGTTTTCATCTTCTATTTCATGGACTAATTTGAGGAGCATTGGTATTAGTTATTATTTAATGATCTGGTAGAATTCAGCTGAGAATCCATTCGGTCCTGTACTTTTCTTTCTTGGAATTTTTTTATTACTGCTTATCTGCTTTATATCTAATTGCTAGTTGTTTGTATGTTCTCTTGATTAAATTTTGGCAGGTTATATGTATGTATAAATATATCTATTTCTTCTAGGTTTTCCAATTTATTGAAGTATAAGAGTATAAGTTTTCAAAATAGTCCCTAATGATCCTCTGGATTTCAATGATGTCTGTTGTGTTTTCTCCTTTTTCATCTCTGATTTTATTAATTTGGGTCTTCTCTCTTTTTCTTTGGTTATTTTGGCTTAGGGTTTGTCAATTTTATTTGCTTTATCTTCATAAAGAACCAACCCCTTTTTTAATTAATTCTTTGGTTTTGTTTGTTTGTTTGTTTTTGTCAGTTTCGGTGATTTCAACTCTGGTCTTAATTATTTCCTTCCACTGGTTTTGGATTGGTTTGTCTTTTTTTTAATATTTATTTTTTAGGTGTAGATGGATACAACACAATGCTTTTATTTTTATGTGGTGCTGGGTCCCACCCGTGCTAGGCAAGCGCTCTACTGCTGAGCCACAATCCCAGCCCCTGGTTTGTCTTTTTCAAAGACCTTGAGATGCATCATAAAGCTGCTTATTTATGATCTTTCTTATTTTCTTTCATAGGCACTCATAGCTATGAACTTTCCTCTTACTTGCCTTTGTGGTGTCCCAGAGGCTCTGGTATGCTGTATCACTATTCTCATTTGATTCTAAGACGTTTTAATTTCTCTCCTGTTTTATTCTGTTGCCCATCATCATTCTAAATGGTATTGTTTGCAGCTGGGATTGTGGCTCAGAAGTACTCGCCTAGCATTCATGAGGCATTGGGTTTGATCCTCAGCACCACATAAAAATAAATAAAAAAATAAAGGCATTATGACCACCTACAAAAAGGGGGGAGGATTGTTCAGTGTCCATGCATTTAGTTTCTGTAGGTTAGTTTGTGTTATTTTCCAATTTCCTTCCATTATGAAATCAACCTTTTGTATTTGCTAAGTGAAAGAACGAACAAGGCTCGTCATCAGAGAAAATGCCCCTTTATTGAGGAACAGCTCTGCATATTTATAGAGCTGGGGGTGGTTTGACAGTTATGACAGTTTTATGGTTGAATGGTTTGACAGTTGGCATGGGGTGCTTTCTGATTGGTGGGTAAGGATCATGTGAGTCAGCAGGGCTAGTCTGATTGGTGGGTAAGGATCATGTGAGCCAGCAGGGCTAGTCTGATTGGTGGGTAAGGATCATGTGAGCCAGCAGGGCTAGTCTGATTGGTGGGTAAGGATCATGTGAGCCAGCAGGGCTCACCGTTGGGCGGCTCTTCTCAGGGGATGGGGAAATTAGTCTTTGGGTGGGGGGACTCACAACACTAAGAGTTGCTTTATGGCCTAAAACATGGTCTGTTTTGGAGAAGTTTCCATGAATCACTGAGAAGCAAGCTTATTCAGTTGTTGTTGGATGAAATATTCTAAAAATGTCTGGTAAGCCCATTTGATTTGCAATATTTTTCAGGTCAAAAGAATCTTTACTGAGTATGTTTTGATGACATATGTATTGGTGGGAGAGGTGTGTTGAAATCACTCAGTATTAATGTAGCAGGGCATATCTGAAGTTTTAATTGAAGTAATTTATCTTTTATCTAATTAAATGCATCAACATTTAGGGCATAAATATTTACGGTCATTCTATTTTCTTGTTGGATTGTTCCTTTTAGCAGTAGAAGTGACTTTCCTTGTCTCTTCTGATTTTAATTGAAGTCTGCTTTGTTGGATATGAGAGTAGCTGCACCTGCTTGTTTTGGGAGTCCTTTCACATGATATACCAATTTCCATCCTTTGACCTTTAGCTTGTGGCTGTCTTTGCCTATAATGTGAGTCTCTTGCAAAAAGCATATAGTCTTTTTCTTTGTTTTTTAATCAATTCTGCTAGCCAATGTCTTTTAATTAGAGAGTTGAGACCAATAACATTCAGTGTTATTATAGAGATGTTTATTAATTCCTGCCATTGTTATTTATTCCTAATATTTAATTTGATTCTAAATTAGCTATACTGCAAATGAGATTTGTTCATTTGTGAGCTCTGGGGTTTATTTTATATTTTTTCTGTGTGGAGTATTTTCTGTAGTACCAACTTTAAATCATGAAAATTCCACGCTTGTTCTTTATGTTAGGCATTTTAATTATAATGTGTCATGGAGAGGTTCTTTTTTGATCTTATCTGTTTGGGGTTATGAATGCCTCTTATATCTAATATCCATCTCATTCTCAAGGTTTGGAAATTATTATTTCCCTTAAGAGGTTATTGATTCCAACAGTTTGTATTTTGCAATCCTCTTCAATTCCAGTGATTTTTAAATTTTGTCTTTTAATGTGTTCCCAGAGTTCTTGTAAACTCTGGTCATGGTTACTTATTTTCTTTAATATTGTCTGAATGTTCAAGGCTTGTCATTCTGTTTTCCAGCTCAGATTCTGTATTCACCATGGTTTACTCTATTAGATTGTCACCTGATCGTTTTATTTATTGTGTCGTTCATTTCCAATATTTCTTTGGTTCTATTTGAATATCTCTATTTCCTTATAGAATTTATCTTTCATATTCTGTACTGACTTTCTTAATTCATTCAGTTGTTTTTCTGTATTCTCTTAGATTCATTGATCATTTTAATAATATTTTTTGATTTATTTATCTTTTATCCATTTCAATATCTTTGTAGTCAGTTGCTGACTGAATTATCAACTTTAGGAGGTATCATGTTGCTTTTTAAAAATATTTTTTTGTTCTCCTGTGTTGGATTTTATGCATCTGTTTGGATGAATTTCTCTTTTATTATCATGTGTGGGTCTTTTTAACACACAACTTTTTCTTGACAAATTGCCCTAGAGTGATCTAGATTGAAACCCCCTCTTAGATATGGTATCCAGTCTCTGTGTTAATTCTATTTTTGCTGTAGGAGTGGATATCAATGAATGAGACCTAAAGGCCCACACCTAGCTATTTCTATTTGGGGCCTGGTCTTTAGTTTGGGTTTTTGTCTCTTCTATTTTTTGTTTTAAAGTAGAGCGGAAGTTTGAGGTTTGAATGTACTGAATTTTTGGAGTAAAGAGTGCTGTCCTTTGGCTGGGTTCAGTAGCAGAATCTACCTTGTGAACTTTTCATGTCCTTAAATATTCCCAACACTTCACAGAAAAGAGGAAAGCAAATACTAGCAACAACTGATATAATATATAGCACTACAATAAATACCCAGTTCCTATGACATCTACAATACTAACTACCACAGAAATAGGAATGGTTGGGTCATCAGTTGCCAACAACAAAATAGTAATTAACCACGAACTAGATCTGGCATTAAAGCAAAGAGTAGATGTCTGTTGTATCATTCATAGCAGTTATAATTTCAACAACATGAATGGTGAGGACCAGAGTTACATAAACAAAATAGTCCTAAAAATGGTAAAAATAACAGTTCATTAAGAGAAAAGAAAATGTAATGTGATAGGAAGGTAGGAGAGCTTAAAATGTTCATAATGTGAACAGAGAGAATGCAGAAGAGATATAATAAGTGATGGCTATAAAGGAGGAGGAGGAAGAATATGAAACACTAAATGGAGAGAGAAAGAGAAGACAAGAGAATTTGGCTGTTATCAGAAAAAGAAAGGAGAGAAAGAGAAACAAAACAAAACCCTAATCCTGGGGGCTGGGATTGTGGCTCAGTGGTAGAGCGCTCGCCTAGCACAGGCGGGACCCGGGTTCAATCCTCAATACCACATAAAAAAAAAGGCATTGTGTTGTGTCCATCTACACCTAAAAAAATAAATATTAAAAAAACTAATCCTCAAACTACAAGGCAAGTAATAATAACTATCATAAGAGATGCTAAAAATGAGAAAAAAACCAAACATGTATATATGTCCATGAACCAATCAGCACAGCAAGAACACCAAAAAAGAAAAAGGGAACAATGAAAGAATCATTTCTATTGAGGGGTCAAACTGCTCAATCAGACTACATAGTGATTATCTTAAGTCTAAGTATCCTCCTTTCTGTTTCTTCTTGGGTTATTCACTAAGAGAGAGGAAGGGTAGCTCTTATTAACCTATACTTCTGTGTTGCTCACTGGGAAGGACCCAGTGAGCACTTAGAAGGACCTAAAACTGAAGATGGTTGCAATAGCTTTCATGTTCCCTTCTCACTGGTGTAAGGTAGGATGGAATGGGAAGTACTGTCAATTGGAGGTTTTTCTGCATAGATCAGATTTATGCACTCCAAGGGTGGGATCGCTGCAGAGTTCTATGTGAGGGGTCCCTGTGACTGAGTCTTAGGTCTAATCAGGCCTTAGGTGATATATGCACTGAAGAGATTATATCAACCTACCCCTAGATTTGGCAAATGCTGATTTCTGCTAAGAATCTGGATCTCAGGAGCCTCCCAAGAATTCTACTTATGGAGCTGGGGAACCAACCCTCCATATATTTTGCTGCCTGTGAGGACAGCCTTCACACATCCTTAGTCCCTGAATGTATTCACAACGCTTGTTTAATTTCCTGGCCTTCTTGAGATGGTCATATTAACCACCAGACTCAGAGGGAAAGGAGTTGGACTCTCCTTCATTTTCTGATTTGAATCCCCCAGGGTGCAATCTTTTCTGTGCCTGTTTTACTCACATTCTCCTAGGTACACACTAGGCCACACATTAGGCATTTGCCAGAGTAGTATGGCGATATTTGCTATTGACTCAGTTCCCTGGCTGGCAAGCCACACAGCCAGCCTACTGATTCCTGCCAAGAAGTGTCAACAGAATGGTGGAGCCATGGAATGGTAACCCAAGTGGGTTGGAGTGTGGGCAGCAAGTGCAGCCTGCAGTCACATAGAGCCCACCATGGAGGCTTAGCAGGCCTGAGGTACACAGAGCCAAGGTGTGCCAACCTGTCACACTTTGTCAGTCAGGTCTGGGCACAGAATGGTTGCCTGGAGCAGAAGCCTGCTCCGTGCAGTACTACAGCCCCATAACCTGTGAGTATAGACCATCCAATGACCAGAAAATAGAAGTGGGGTAGATCTGAATAGAAGTTGGGCCTCAAGAGTTGACTAATAGCATTAGTATTTTTCCAAACCCTAATTAGCATATGTTTGGACCAATAGCTTTGGTACTTTTTTCAAACACCAATTAGCAATAAGATGGGACCAATAGCAATACCAAGTGCTATATAAACAAGCACACTTAAATGAAGAAAATCTGCCATTAGGTCCCCTTATGCCGCAGTCTGTCTGGGAACAAAATAACTGAGCTGCCACACAGCCTTGTAGGTTCAAGACAGGAACTCTTTTATTCTCTGTACTCCCGCGAATGCCACGCACGCGGCCTTCTCAGAAACCCCCCACACCGGAAATCCCTCCTCTGGCACTTCCCCAACCAATGGGAACTCTCTGGGAATCCCTGTGAGAACTCCAAAGTAGCGCGAGAACTCCAAAGTAGCAGGCACGAGAACTCCAAAGTAGTGCGAGAACTCCAAAGTAGCGGGCACCCGAGGCAGCAAGAGCCGCCCTATTGCCCGACAGTAAAGGTTAAATGTGCAATACAATCAATCCAGCATCACAGCAATTATATATAGCTTAACTCAAATCATCATCTCAATGGTTCGCTGGCATCACCTTTCAAACATTCCCTCTGGCAAATGCCAGGCGTCATTCTGACCAGCTGTGGCTCTCAACATCTCCCCCCTTTGATTTATGCGTGTTGATTTTATATCCTGCCACTTTGCTGAATTCATTTATTAGTTCTAGTAGTTTTTTTGTAGACCCTTTTGGGTCTTCTAGGTATAGAATCATGACTTCCGCACATAATGATAATTTAAGTTCTTCTTTTCCTATTTTTATGCCTTTAATTTCTTTTGTCTGTCTAATTGCTCTGGCCAGTGTTTCGAGAACTATATTGAATAGAAGTGGTGATAGAGGGCATCCCTGTCTTGTTCCAGATTTTAGAGGGAATGCCTTCAATTTTTCTCCATTCAGAATGATGCTAGCCTGAGGCTTAGCATAGATAGCTTTTACAATGTCGAGGTAAGTTCCTGTTATCCCTAGTTTTTCTAATGTTTTGAACATAAAGGGATGCTGTACTTTGTCGAATGCTTTTTCTGCGTCTATCGAGATGATCATATGGTTCTTATCTTTAAGTCTATTGATGTGGTGAATAACATTTATTGATTTCCGTATATTGAACCATCCTTGCATCCCAGGGATGAATCCTACTTGATCATGGTGCACAATTTTTTTGATGTGCCTTTGTATCCGATTCACCAGAATTTTATTGAGGATTTTTGCATCTAGGTTCATCAGAGATATTGGTCTGTAGTTTTCTTTCTTTGAGGTGTCTTTGTCTGGTTTCGGAATCAGGGTGATGTTGGCCTCATAGAATGAATTTGGAAGAGCTCCCTCTTTTTCTATTTCCTGAAATAACTTAAAAAGTATTGGTATTAATTCTTCTTTAAAGGTTTTGTAAAACTCTGCTGTATACCCATCCGGTCCTGGGCTTTTCTTGGTTGGTAGTCTTTTGATTGCTTCTTCTATTTCATCCATTGATATTGGTCTGTTCAAATTGTGTGTATCCTCCTGACTCAGTCTGGGCAAATCATATGACTTAAGAAATTTATCGATGTCTTCACTATCTTTTATTTTATTGGAATATAGGTTTTCAAAATAATTTCTAATTGTCTTCTGTATTTCTGTAGCATCTGTTGTGATATTGCCTTTTTCATCCTGTATGTTAGTAATTTGAGTTCTGTCTCTTCTGTATATCAGCGACAAAACTTCTGAAACGGAAATGAGGAAAAACACTCCATTCACAATATCCTCAAAAAATAAAATAAAATACTTGGGAATCAACCTAACAAAAGAGGTGAAAGATTTATACAATGAAAACTACAGAACCCTAAAAAGAGAAGTAGAAGAAGATCTTAGAAGATGGAAAAATATACCCTGTTCATGGATAGGCATAACTAACATCATCAAAATGGCGAAAAAAATGTTCTCTATAGGTTTAATGCAATGCCAATCAAAATCCCAATGGCATTTCTTGTAGAAATAGATAAAGCAATCGTGAAATTCATATGGAAAAATAAAGACCCAGAATAGCAAAAGCAATTCTAAGCAGGAAGAGTGAATCAGGTGGTATAGTGATACCAGACTTCAAACTATATTACAGAGCAATAATAACAAAAACAGCATGGTACTGGTACCAAAACAGGCGGGTGGACCAATGGTACAGAATAGAGGACACAGAGACTAATTCACAAAGTTACAACTATCTCATATTTGATAAAGGGGCTAAAAGCATGCAATGGAGGAAGGATAGCATCTTCAACAAATGGTGTTGGGAAAACTGGAAATCCATATGCAACAAAATGAAACTGAATCCCTTCCTCTCGCCATGCACAAAAGTTAACTCCAAATGGATCAAGGAGCTTGATATCAAATCAGAGACACTGCGTCTAATAGAAGAAAAAGTTGGCTCCGATCTACATATTGTGGGGTTGGGCTCCAAATTCCTTAATAGGACACCCATAGCACAAGAGTTAATAACAAGAATCAACAAATGGGACTTACTTAAACTAAAAAGTTTTTTCTCAGCAAGAGAAACAATAAGAGAGATAAATAGGGAGCCTACATCATGGGAACAAATTTTTACTCCTCACACTTCAGATAGAGCCCTAATATCCAGAGTATACAAAGAACTCAAAAAAATTAGACAATAAGATAACAAATGACCCAATCAACAAATGGGCCAAGGACCTGAACAGACACTTCTCAGAGGAGGACATACAATCAATCAACAAGTACATGAAAAAATGCTCACCATCTCTAGCAGTCAGAGAAATGCAAATCAAAACCACCCTAAGATACCATCTCACTCCAGTAAGATTGGCAGCCATTATGAAGTCAAACAACAACAAGTGCTGGCAAGGATGTGGGGAAAAGGGTACTCTTGTACATTGCTGGTGGGACTGCAAATTGGTGCAGCCAATTTGGAAAGCAGTATGGAGATTCCTGGGAAAGCTGGGAATGGAACCACCATTTGACCCAGCTATTGCCCTTCTCGGACTATTCCCTGAAGACCTTAAAAGAGCGTACTACAGGGATACTGCCACATCGATGTTCATAGCAGCACAATTCACAATAGCTAGACTGTGGAATCAACCCAGATGCCCTTCAATAGATGAATGGATAAAAAAAAATGTGGCATTTATACACCATGGAGTATTACGCAGCACTAAAAAATGACAAAATCATGGAATTTTCAGGGAAATGGATGGCACTAGAGCAGATTATGCTTAGTGAAGCTAGCCAATCCCTAAAAAACAAATACCAAATGTCTTCTTTGATATAATGAGAGCAACTAAGAACAGAGCAGGGAGGAAGAGCAGGAAGAAAAGATTAACATTAAACAGAGACATGAGGTGGGAGGGAAAGGGAGGGAAAAGGGAAATTGCATGGAAATGGAGGGAGACCCTCATTGTTATACAAAATTACATATAAGAGGTTGTGAGGGGAATGGGAAAATAAACAAGGAGAGAAATGAATTACAGTAGATGGGGTAGAGGGAGAAGATGGGAGGGGAGGGGAGGGGGGATAGTAGAGGATAGGAAAGGTAGCAGAATACAACAGTTACTAATAGGGCATTATGTAAAAATGTGGATGTGTAACCGATGTGATTCTGCAATCTGTATTTGGGGTAAAATGGGAGTTCATAACCCACTTGAATCTAATGTATGAAATATGTCAAGAGCTTTGTAATGTTTTGAACAACCAATAAAAAAAATCTCCCCCCATCTGTTTAATTAAACAACAAGCAATGTGGCTTAGGGACCGTGCCTGTTAGGTTGTCCAATACTACATATGGTCCTTACCCGTCATCGGATGAGCTGACCTCAAGGCGTCAGCCTCCTGTCTTAGGTTGGTACCACTGTAGTTGGATCTTATCTGTCACTGACTACCTGTCCAGCATACAGCCATACTTGTGGATAGGCCTATGCACCAGTGTGTGGGGGGGTGAGGTTCTTTGCCTCACCTCTGTTGGCCCCCAAGTTTGGCCTTGGTATCAGTGGAGGGGTGAGGTTCTTTGCCTCACCTCTGTTGGCCCCCCAATTTTAGACCATCACTAGCAGAAGGGAGATGGATACAGAAATGCCATGACACCAAGCCAATTGACAGCTCCTTTGGAAAAATTGTACCACCAGTGACACCATCAGCAAAGATACTCTAGCACTACCACAATTCGCTGCACCAACAGATAGTTCACAATGTATACAAGTAATACATAGTCCAGGCAGTTCTGCAAGCAGTTCAAAGCAGAGGAATCTATCAATATGTCCATTTCCTCTCAAAGTAAATCGACTCCTTGATTGAGCATTACTTGTTGAGTTATTATTCATTGATGCATCAGTTTATACAGTTTACTGTGATAGCTATCGAAGAAGCTGTAGTTTGGTTTTATCTTTGTCTTCATCGGCACTGGGATGAAGATAGGAATTCTGGCAATGATGGCTAAAAAAGAAAATTATGTAACATTCCAACAGGTACTAAGAAAACAATTTTCTGGACAATTTACATTATCCTGAACAGAATTATTAAATATAATGAAAAGGAAAGGTGAAAGAAAACAAACAGATCTGTTAACTTCCTTATTTGTTCACATATTAAAACCATCCTCAACAGCTGTTTACTCAATTTAAATTAAACCATTTGAATCACGTGAATAATAAAAATATTTGGGTCCATTTTTTCATGAGCATTCCTCATATATATAGACATACGCACATACAGACATACAACACAAAACACAAGTGTGCACACATAACATACAACACATAAGACAATAGTAAAGGCCTTGTAGCTTTACACAGGTGAAATCTCCATTGCAATGTTTAAAAACTCCACAGTCAAAAAATAAAACTGATCAGAAAAACATTAACCTAGGTCTGTATGAGCTCAAAAAATAAAGTAGAACTTTATGATGTGGGAAAGGGCAATAATAAAATAGATATTGAAAAAAGACATCCTGGTTACCACCTGGGTTTGACTCTTTTTTGGATATCCCATCCTTTTTCCTGTAACTTGCATAATGGGTCTGAAGGTATTCCCAACAAGCAAGCCCCAAGTTTTTTTACATTTGAAATAGGCTTTAATGGTGTTCATTATTCATTAGTCTCCAGGTGTGGGAGAACCACTGTTGCAGATGTAAGAATAGCCAAGCTGGAGGTCTGGATATCAGCTGTTATGGATTTGAGTCAAATCATCTTCTTTTTGGTTCTCTGGCGTCACCTTTCAAACATTCCCTCTGGCAAATGTCAGGCGTCATTCTGACCGGCGGTGGCTCTCAACACCCTTATACTGTAAGAGTTCTGTCCCTGTTTCAATTTTTCAATTCATCCTACTCTTACACTCACTCATCCTGGTCTGTTGATTTCATTCTTCAAATTCACAAAACAAGAACCTGGAAAGAAGAAGAAATTGATGGTGAACTGCCTCACACTTGCAGTCCTCCTTCATCAGCCTCCCTGAGTCACTGGGCTCACAGATGTGTGCCACTGTTCCTGGCTGGAAACTAATTCTTGGTCTTAGAGTAGCAAACCCAAATAAAGAATATGGTGCATAAAAAAGCTAATTAGATATGGTAGTTATATTTTTGTTTTATGTGGGGGCAGATGGAAAAATTCACTTTATAAAGGCTCTCTCAACATGCACCATGCTACTGACCCCAAAGAAATTTTTGCCAGACTTCCCACTCTCTAACATACAAATGTCTTACCAAGGTGGGCATAGTGGTACACACCTATAATCCCAGCCACTTGGGAGGCTGAGACAGTAGGATCACAAGTTTGAGGCCAGCCTGAGCACCTTAGTGAGATCCTGTATCAAAAAAGATTGCAGAAGCAGTTCAGTGGTAAAGTGCCCCTGGGTTCAATCTCTAGTACTATCCCCCCCAAAAAAGCCTTACCAATATGTCCAGAGTACTTGTTGCTTCACGTTTACCCTGTTTACCTGGTCCAGTAAGCATGATATCATCAATATAATGGACCATTATGGTGTCTTCCAGAAGGGAAACCTGATCAAGTTGCATGTAGATTAGACAGCAGCATAGGGCTGGAGAATTAATACATCCTTGTCATTGGTATACCTATATTTTGTCAAACATTATTCTAGTTATTTGCATATTTTTCTTATATAAAATTAACATTAAATCAGGCTTTGAGTAAGCAGATTATGCTCCATAACCTGAGTCAGAATCATCCAACAAGTTGAAGGCCTTAAAAGACCTACTTCTCTCAGAGGAGGAAATGCTGCCATCAAACTGCCTTGGGTTTCAATTATAACATTAACTCTTCCCTGAGTTTCCAGCCTGTTGGGCTACCCTGTAGGTTTTGGACTTGCCAGCTTCCATAATCGTGTCAACCAATTCTTAGAAAATAAATCTCTCTGTGAGAGCATTAACTGATTATGGAATATAATCCATCTACAAAGTCCCTTCATAGCAATACCTTTATTTGTTTCTAAATAACGAGGGACTGTAGCCTAGTCTAGCCAATGCATAAAATTGACTACCACAATGATATATGAGGTGTAAAGGCAAATAGATGGACATATGAAATAGCGGGCATGATGTGTGAAGATCTTTGTATCAAAAAGTCACTAAACATCCAAATGTGTAAAATGACTTAGGTTGTTATTACCCAGCCTTAATAACCTGTCCTCCAGTTTAGGCATTATAGCACATATATAAGTTGGTGGTAACTGCAAATAATGGAGAATATGGATGACATCTATATCATGGACTCCAGATACTGCTGCCTCTGACTGTCCAATCTTCTAGTAAGAGACATCAAAAATAAACCTTCATTGGCAGTATTCTTTGAGAAAATAAGCAACCACATACTATCCAGCTGGGTTCACCAAATTGGGTCTCTTCTATCCTGCAAGAGCCTGCAATTTATTCTTGTGAACAACTATTCTGGGTATGGGTCTGCTTTTTGTGCCTACAAGACCTCAGCCAACACCACCATATGAGTGCTTAAAGAATGCCTAACATGGGGAATGGGGTTGTGGCTCAGTGGCACAGTGTTTGCCTTGCACGTGTGAGGCACTGGGTTTGATCCTTAGCACCATATTAAAAAATAAAGAAATATAATAAAGGTATGCTGTTAAAGAATGCCTGACATGAACTGAGGTTGTAGCTCCATGGCAGAGTGCTTGCCTAGCATGTGTGAGGCACTGGTTTTGATCATTAGCACTGCATTAAAAAAAATAAAAGTAAATGCATCTACAACTACAAAAAAATTATAAAAATAGAATACCTGACACAAAGGCATGATATCTCACATACCATAGCATCTTATTAGGAAATGCACTTTTGCAGGGAAAAAAAATTGCAGGGGCTGGCTCATACCAATGAAATGAACTACTGGTATCCCCTACTGCACCATCCATAAATACCCCTGATAAATCATTGGAATGGCCTTCTCTAAGTACAGCCAAAATGAAGGCACAAAGGACATATTCTGCTGGGATGTAGTGTCATCCTCTAGAATTCAGACCTTTATGTTGTGTTGTAAAAAAGAATATCGATGAGGGCTAGGGTTGTAGTTCAGCGGTAGAGAGCGCACCTTGCCATGCACAAGGCCCTGGGTTCGATCAGCACCACATGAAAATAAATCAGTGAAATAAAGATATTTTGAAAAAAAAGAATATTGATGAGAACCAAGGTATAGAAGCATATTGGCCACTCTTTTTTTTAAAAGAGAGAGAATTTTTTTTAATATTTATTTTTTAGTTTTCGGCAGACACAATATCTTTGTATGTGGTGCTAAGGATCGAACCCGGGCTGCACGCATGCCAGGCAAGCGTGCTACTGCTTGAGCCACATCCCCAGCCCCATATTGACCACTCTTAATATCATTCTCAATGATTGCAAGTGCACTTCTAGGTATATATTGGCTGGTAGGCCATCTATTGTCATTTCTGTTGGAGAATGCCCAATACAACACACCCCATTTTAGAGGTGAGCTCTCTAACTCTCCCACCCCAGAAATGGAGTCTGCTACTCCAGCTGTGGGCTGATCATGTGGATGGAGATTACAAACATGAGTCAAATGCATTGTATTCCTTGTGTTGTAGTTGACAGAGAAACAAGAAATAAGGAGATCATGCGGCAAGGCCTGTGTGTGTATGTGAGAGTGTGTGTGTGTGTGCCCGCATTTGTGCATATGTATACATGCATACACATGTGCTTGCAGGCTATTGAACATCCAAAATTTTTTGTGGGGCAGATCACAAATCACAGATTCTGCTGATAATGGAGCTGGAGAACAGATCTATAGTTTTAAAATTTATTTATAAAATTTACAAACAATACAATTCACTGTGTGCATGTATACTTCTACTTGTTTTTTAAGCATGCATAAATTTTTTCATCTATGACCACAAATAGGATATAAAACAATTCCAACACCTCAATTTCTTTGTGCATGTCCTTTGTAATGAGATCCTCCCCTATCCAAACACTTGGTAAACACTGATTAGTTTTCTGCCTTTTCCAGAATGTCATATAAAAGAATCACATGGCATATAACTTTTTGGACTGGGGTCTTTATGTTAGCATAATGAATGTGAAGTTCATCCATGTTGCTGCATATATCAGTAGTTCTTTTTTTAAAATTGGTGAATAGCATTCCATTTTGTGAATATATCCATTAATCCACTGAAGAACACTTTGGATTATTTCCAGTTTTTTATTTTAAGTGATACTATAAACATTCATATACAGGTTTGTATGTGAATATAAGTTTTAATTTCCTAGGGTAAATACTTAAAGTGAGATTGCTGGGTCACATGGGAAGTATATGTGTAACTTAAGAGACTGAAAAATTGGGTTGGGGATGTAGCTTGGTAGTAAAGTGCATGCATGAGGATCTGGGTTCAATCCCTAGTACCACTACAGAGAGAGAGAGAGAGAGAGAGAGAGAGAGAGAGAGAGAGAGAGAGAGAGAGAGACTGAAAAATTGTTTTTGAGAGTAGCTTAGCCATTTTGTATTTATATTAGCAACATGTGAAAGTTACTCCATATTGTCATAGAACTTGGTACTGTTTATACCTAGGGTTTTGAAGAAACCAAGATTATATAAATTTATGACTGTTTGAAATGGTTGAAATAGGTGTATTTTGTTTTATTTTGTTTTGCTGTTGTGAGTTGGGCATGGCAAGCCTGATTCTAGTGCTAGACTGGAAACTGAGTGGAGAAATATAAGGATTACCTGGCTAAAAGGCTCATGTTTAAGATGCACTTAACACTGACACTGGGGCCATAGGGAATGAGGTAGGCTTGATCACATACTCTAGGAGAAAATACACAAGAATTGAAGAACTATATTTAGAGGATGGAGTTGATTTACAGTTGGATTCCAAGTTCTAGCATTACCTCCCTGATGCCTATATGTCTAATTTTGATTCCTGGTAGAGATGAGGGCAGTGAGATATGCAAGGTATATTTAAAACCTGATACTGCCCTGGAGGCAATTTTTTTACTGATGATTTTCAATTTGCTAGTCAGATAGCCTGGCTAGACTATGTAATCAGTGAACAGAGAACACTTGCAGAGAAATTTTGAGTGCTCTCAAAGGCAAGTTTCATATACATCTTAGTATTTAATCCCAGAGGCAGTGTGCAGTCTTTTGTGAATAAGGACACTAGAGTTTAAACCTGGATTATTCACAGACACCCCCCCACCCAACGCTTGCATGCCCTTTGCTTTTAAATAAAACCATTACATGGATATGCTCTGTGGAGCCCTTTGAGTGAATAATTATCTTTGTACATGTCTGTGATTTTGCAGTTGGGTCTACGACATATGAATCTGCAAAATTATACTTATATGTTTAAGTTTATACATAGATAGAATATTATATTTAATATATATTTATAATATATATTTATTAAAGTGTTTTGAAATATATATTTTATAATGTATGAATTTATATAATATATAAATGTATAATTATATAACATATAAATGTATCATATATGTTAAATATAATATATATAAATCCATGTCTTCTTTACTCCTAAATAAATATATACATATTTAGAAGTAAGCAGACTCGGATGTTAAAATCATGTTTGCTCCTCACAGCTGCCCACACATAATATAGTAATAGTTGAATTACATGAAAAATCCTCATGTTTATCAATTCATAAATGGAAAATTAGTGTCAAAAAATCTCCAACTTCAACAGAGATCTTCAAGCAGGATTCTGGAATTTAGTCTAATGCTGCCTCATGACAAAATATAAACTAATTGACCCAAATTTTCTAAGAGCAGCTTAAATATAAGTAGCTACTACAAAATAAAAATTCAATTAGGCTTTCTTTGAAGCATTCAAAAGTACCTCCTAGGAGGATGTGAGTGTACTTATATTTGTTGTAATCCATTTCTTTTTTCCTCTTTGCTCCTTAGTTTGTGGGACTTCATGAGAACTGACTCTGTATAGAACTGTTTGAAGACAGACATTTGGGGCCATTTTCATTTTTGCAAAATTGGGAAGTATGCATTTGAATATGTAATTTAACTAGGTTCTCTTAACCAAATAATCAAATTTAATTTAAAAGTATCCATTCTTTACTTTTTTTTTTTTTGGTATGAATTCTTTGACATTGTATTAGGAGCTATGGATAAAGTCATTCTTCATTTTTTTCTAAACTTATTCTTACAATCATTTCACTTGAATAACTCCTATCCAGATGAATTTCCCAACGTTTAAGATTTAAGTTTTCCATATTCAACATTTACAAATGACAAGTAATATAAAGTCCACCCACCTTCCAACTTTCATATTCTCATAAGATTTTTTCTAGTTAGAATTCTCTGATGTTGAGAAAGGAAAATGTTGAGTATCTTTCTCTAGTATAACTTCTTTTAAATTTTTTTAGTTGTATATGGGTACAATACCTTTATTTTATTTGTTTTATTTTTTGTAAATAACTTTTATTTATTCATTCATTTTTTATGTGGTGCTGGGGAATGAACCCAGTGCCTCACACATGTTAGGTGAGCGCTCTACCACTGAGCCACACCCAGTCCCTATTTATTTTATTTTTATGTGACACTAAGGATCAAACCCAGTGCCTCACATGTGGTAGGCAAGTGTTCTACCATTGAGCCAGAACCCCATATCCTCTAGTATAACTTTTCAAAATTTCAAATAAGTCATTAACTATGGCTAAAAGTTAGCCCTGTATTTATTATATTTGTCTGGAATTGTATTAAAATTAGAGCTGTTGCTAAAAGCCTTTCTACATGCATTATATTCATGTTCCCAGTTTTTCCAACATTGATTTAATTTTTCCCCTAGCATGAATTCTGTGGTTTGAACCACCACCATGTTGATAATATACATAGTAGTTTCCCTTTAGAGTAAATTATCTCATGCTGTGAAAATTCTGAGTTGTTTGGCAGTTATTTACCAAAGGTGATTGAGCATACAAATTCCCTAAGACCCAGAAATTCCACTCCCTAACTATATACATAAGAGAAGTGCACATATGTACACAAAAAGACTAATGTGTTCTCAGAAGCATTATTTATTATGACCCTAAGCTGTAAGAAATGTAAGAGGCAATCAATAGGAAAATGGATAAATTGTGATATACTCATATTAATGGAATTCTATATAGAATAAAAAGAAATGAACTTCTGTCACATGCACTAATGATTACACTGAGAGACAATGATGAATGAAACAAGCCAATTCTGAATGAATACACGGTACATAATCCAATTAATATAAAGGTTTATAATATGGAAAAACAAATTTATAATGTTAGAGGTCAAAGTTATGGTTAACTTTGAGGAGGTAACTAATTTTTATTCCATTTTTGCAAGAAGAAATAAAAGTTCTCACCTCCTTTCTCTCTTTATTCTTTTTGTTGTTGTTGTTGTTGTTACTGGGGATTGAACCCAGGGGCACCTTGCTACTGAGCTATATCCCCAGTCTTTATTTTTTTTTTATTTTGAGACAGGGTCTCACCGAGTTTCTTTGGGCCTTGCTAAGCTGCTGAGGCCAGCATCAAACTTGCAATCCTCCTTGCCTCTGCCTCCCAAGTTGCTGGGATTACAGGTATGTGCCACAATGCCCAGCATACCTCCATTATTCCAAATGACTTCTATTCACAGTGTATTCATGGGCCACTGCCAGCTGGCCAACTGTTTATTATTAGTTCATAAAAAGTATTGAAACTACTTTGTATCGAAATTGAAAATAATTTTAAATGTTCATAGCAATTTAAAGAGGACGTTTTGGTCCAGTGAATTTAATAAAAATTTAGGCTTTTATTTTCAAAGATTTTTGTTTAAATTTCCAACAATATTGTGTGTGTATATGTGTTTTACAGGCTACCAAACAGTAAATACATGGCATATTATCTTAAATTACTAAATATTATTACACTTGCAAGCAACATTAGGTACAGGGTTGCTATGACTTGAAAAGCTTTTATTAAAAAAGTCACATCACTTACTGAATTCTCATAGTTTCTACTGTGTGAGTTTTCTGGTGGACAATGAGGTTTGACTTACAACTGAAGAATTTCCCACATTCTTTACATTCATATGGTTTCTCTCCTGTGTGTGTTTTTTGATGGCGAATGAGGTTTGATTTTCTACTAAAGGCTTTCCCACATTGAGGACATCCATTGGATTTTTCTCCCGTATGTATTCTGTGATGAACAGTAAGGATTGCCTTCTGGCGGAAGGACTTCCCACATTCATTACAAATATAGGGTTTTTCTCCTGTATGAATTCTCTGATGGAGAGTGAGGGTAGTCTTTTGACAAAAGGATTTCCCACATTCGTTACAAATATAGGGTTTCTCTCCTGTGTGAGTTCTCTGATGTACAGTGAGGGTTGTCTTCTGGATAAATGCCTTCCCACACTCATTACATTGATATGGTTTCTCCCCGGTGTGAGTTCTCTGATGATCAATGAGGTATGACTTCTTTCTAAAGGCACTTCCACACTGAGTACACTCATAGGCCTTCTCCCCTGTATGTGTTTTGTGATGTCTAGTGAGGGTTGCCTTCTGGCGGAAGGATTTCCCACAATCAATACAAAGATAGGGTTTCCCCTCTATGTGTGTTTTTTCATGAAGAGTGAGGGCTGTCTTCTGGCGAAAGGCCTTTCCACATTGACTGCAAACATAAGGTTTCTCACCTGTGTGAATTCGTTGATGTTCAATGAGGTATGACTTCCTTCTGAAGCCATTCCCACAGTAAGGACATTGAAAGGGTTTCTCTTCTATTTGAGATCTCTGATGCATAATAAAAACAGACTTTCTGCACAGGAATTTCCCATTCCCATATTTGTTGTATGCAGAGGACTTCTTTTCTATAAGATTATGTGGATGGATACCAAGATCTGACCTTTCTAGGAAGGCAATTCCATCTTTATTGAATTCAAAGGTTCTTTCTCCTCTGTGAGCTTTAGTCTGTGTAAATAACATTCCTTTCATAAGGAAGGATTTGTCACGTTCATTACATTCAAATGGCTGCTCTGGAGTTTGAACCTTCTGATGTTGAGTAACTTCCTGTTTACCATCAACATCCTTTTCTGTTTGTTTATGGAAATTTATTGATGGTTGAATTTTCTCATGCTTAGTATTGAGGACTGATTTCTCCCAACCATTACTCTCACCAAACTTCTCTCTTGCAGGGTTTATATTTCTAATAACTAATTCTGAAATATTTTTCAAAACTTTTCCATCAGGTTTATTATATTCACATAACATTGTTTTTGAAATCATGCGGTTCTTGCCTGGAGTAAGGATTTTCCCATACATATTACTTCTTTCCTTAATAAGTTTTTTGTGATTGATAAACACAACTGATCTAGATTGCTTGTCTTGGAATTCTTTGAACTTCACTAAAACATCTTCAGCTTTCCCATCTTCTAGAAAAGAATACAATTAACAACATTGTAAGTCTTCTTATACATACTGTGGATTGCATGTATATATGAACAACTCATATGAAACTATCCGTCTTGCTACTGTGGTCTAAAAAAGGCTAGAATAAATAACCTCTTGGTAGATAAAACATAAACAAAAACCCTGCTGTGCCACCGAAATGAGGAAAAACTGGCATAAACAAAGAACAATTATATCTTTGGCATGCTGCAATTGTCAGCTGCATGGAGATGGTATAATAAACACAAACAGAGGTGAACAGTAGATAAGAATTGTGAAAGAGTAATTGTTCTTAGATGGGAAAATTACGAGATAATGAAATGAGCCTAGCAAGGGAACCAAATAGTAAGTAGTGTAACAAGGAAAATTATTTAGGCAGAGATGAAAACCTACATATTTATTTCCTCATTTCTTATACAAATATTGTAAAATGCTTCCACTCATTTCTTCCTCATTTCCACTTATTCAATCCATAGCAAATGAACTTTCTCAAACTCATTTCCTAATGTACAGAAACACTGATTTACAGTCCTGGCCCTCACTGTCCATATGACTATGATTTATTTTCTCTTGAAGTAAAGAATCAAGAAAACATATTTCCATGAAGAATTATAAAGTTAACAAGAAGACAAATTATACTTGCAACATGAATATAATCATTATTGTATTATGATTGTTGCCACCATCAATTTATTCTCCCAGAAATGGTCAGTAATAAAATTCTCCTGACCATCAATTTAACATCTTCTCTTTTCAATATGTTGAATTACTGTTTTTCAGTTTTAGAGGAAAAGGATTCAAGTTTTCCTCCCAATGTAGAAACATACATCAGCTTTGTTATTCTCTGTAGGGGTGTGAAGGAATAGATTCTTCAATGAATATGTAGGGTACTAACTGACCTTAAATATAATTGTTTTTTGGTTACTTGGGATTGAACCCAGAGGTACTTTATCACTGAGCCACATCACTAGCCTGTTTTAATTTTAATTTTGAGACAAGGTCTCACTAATTGCCCAGGCTAGCCTTGAACTTGTGATCCTCCTGCATCAGCCTCTCAATTAGCTGGGATTCTAGGTGTGCAGCAGTACATCTGGCTTAACTATATTTTTTCTATAAGTTCTTGACTATATAATAGTATTATTACCTATCATTCACATTTGGGGGAGCAATTTCAAGGGTAGATTCAGCTTACCTATGATACATTTTTATTTATAATAGCACTATACTGGAAAAAATTTCAAATATCCATCAAAATGTAAACAGATAATAATGTATTTTGTATACACACACAATGGAATTATACCTCAGCAAGAAAAAGGAAACCTATAATATATAATGGCCAACAGGGATGATTCTCATTTTTCAGAGTGTAAGATTTATGCAATAAAGTACATATATGATATAATTCCACTTATGTGTAGTTCTTAAACACGTAAGACTAGGCTATTTGGTAATTGAAGTTAAATTGTCTTCCTCAGAACCTCAAATAGCTCCAAGATATGCTACTATCCATTTTTTTTCCCCAAGGCCTTCACATGGTCTTTCTACTTTTCAGCGTCTAATTTGTCTGAAATTGGCATAAAAGTAGGGTCTAGACCATCCATTTCAAGAAATCTTTTAAAAACCTGATATTTTAACATGACTATTCCATTTAAATGCTCAATTTGATAATTTTGCTTTCCCAGCCCAAAACATGTGCTTTTATTAGTCAATAATTATACAGTCAACTGACTATCTGAGATATTCTGAGTACACATTAACATGTTGTTATACGAGGTGAGGGAATGTTATTTCAGCAGATATATCTAAAAAGAACTTAACATTAAATGATTTCTGAATGAATTCACTGCATGGCACCATAAGATAATGAATAAGGTAACTATTAAATACCTAGTCTGCTACAAGCTATAGTAAGGAGAGGCAAAATAAAGGACTTTAGCTAGGTATGTTGATCCATTCCTGTAATCCCAGAGACTCAGGAGACTGAGGCAGGAGGATCAGAATGCTGAGGAGGCCAGCCTGAACCTGTCTCAAAATACAAAATAAAAAGGGCCAGAAATATAGGAGAGCACTTGCCTACCATGTATGAGGCTTTGGGTTCAATCCCCAGCATTAAAGGAAAAAAAACTAACAACACTAAAAAGACTCCAATGGAGAGTGACTATGATAAAAGGTGAATGTTGATATATTTTGAAGCTCTGTTAAAGACTGTTATAACTTTTTGTTTGAACTGGAGATTTAACCCCAGCATCACTTAACCACTGAGTTTCAAACCAGATACTTTTTAAAACATTATTTTCGGGCTGGGGATGTGGCTCAAGCGGTAGCGCGCTCGCCTGGCATGTGCGTGGCGCTGGGTCTGATCCTCAAAACCATATAAAAAATAAAGATATTGTGTCCATCTAAAAATAAAAAATACATATTAAAAAGTAAATAAATAAAACATTATTTTCATTTTAATACAGAGTCTCACTAAATTACTGAGGCTGGTCTGAAACTTGCAATCCTCCTGCCTCTGCCTCCCAAATCTCTGGGATTACAAGTGTATACCATCACTCCAAGGAAAGGCCAGAAGACTGTTATAAGTTTTGATATTATGTGGACTTGGGTTGTGACTCAGTGGTAGAACACTTGCCTAGCATGTGTGAGGCACTGAGTTTGATTCTCAGAACCACATATAACTAAATGAATAAAATAAAGGTTCATCAACATCTAAAAAAATTTTGATACTATGTCCCTCTTTATTGCTATAATATTCCATGTGCTGAAATTTGCTGTCTGATACATAGTCACTACATTTTCTTTTACTAAGCATTTATATGTGTAGCAGAGTCTGACTCCATTTTTGATGCCTTACTGCTGCTACCTTTCTAGACTTGTCTTTATTTCTCTCTTTTTTTGGCAATATTAGGAACTGAACAGCAGGGCTTTGCACATGCTAGTCAAGCACTCTACCACTGAGCTATATCTCCAAACTTTTCCATTTTTTAAATTTTGAGATAGGGTTGTACTAAGTTGCCAAGGCTGGCCTTAATCTTGTGACTCAAGGTTCCTGAGTTGCTGAGATTATGGGAATGTGCCACCCAACTCTAGCCTTTTATTTACTTATTTTTAAATTTTGAGACAGGTTCTCACTAAACTGCCAAGAATGTCCTCAAACTTGTGATCCTTCTGCCCTAGCCTCTTGAGTAGCTGGGATTACAGGTCTGCACCACATGCCCGACTATCTTTCCCCCTTTTTTTTAAACCATCCTACTTTACACAGGTAAGTCAATATAAAACACTCATGCTCTGTGATTAAGGTGTGTGCCACTGTGTCCAGAGACAATGAGGTAACTTATGATGGTGTTTTAACATCTTAGTCTGCAAATTCTATCACCTCTATTTATTTAGGCTTGTTCCCTCTCTCAAAATATTTATTATATTGTATACTCACCCTTCTTGTGATAATAGGAGATGATATAAAGCCCATATGATGAGAAGAATGACTTAGGCATTGTGATATAGTTAGGCTACTACCCAAGAATCACTTGAACACAGTATTGAGATACTGATATTATGACAGTTGATCTGACAACCAAGAGGCAACTAAGTGATTAGTGAGTTGCTGGACAAAGGGATGATGTACATCCCAGGTGGGACAGAATGAGACACTATGAGATTTCATCATGCTACTCAGAGCAGTGTGCATATTAAAACTCATGGATTACTTATTTCTGGAATTTTCCATTTAATAGTTTTTGGACTGTAGATGACCCTGTAAGTAACTGAAACCTTGGTTAAGGCATATTACTATATTAAACAGTAATAACAACAACAATAAAACCTAACACAACCATAAATATGAAAAGTCAATATATGAAAATTGTGTTTATATAAATCAGCAACAAACTAGAAGAAGTAAATTTAAAAATCCTGCCTTGGGCTAGGAGTATAGCTCAGTGGTGCATGCAAAAGGCCCTAGAATTCCGTAGTCAGAGCACACAAAAAATCCTACTATTTACAATATCATAAAAAATATTAAAAATATAAACTTAATTAATAATGTACAATAATAAAAATAATAAAACACTCCTTATAGCAATTTGGAAAGCTACTAAAATGGAAAGCTAAAGTATGGTTACAAACCAGAAGACTCAATAGTGCTAAGATATTAGTTCTCTCAAATCCTGGGACATTTACTTAAAGAAATAAAGAAGTTGATTGAAATATGTACTTGAGAAGAAAATGACCTAGAATGCCAAAACAATTTAAAAGGGAATAAACTTGGAGGACTTAAATTAACTGTCCTCAAGACTCATTATAAAATCACAGTAATCACAGAACAGGTAGTATTGGAAATATGACTTAAAATATATCAAAGGAAATAATAGAGAGTTAAAAAATGGAGTGACACAAATATGATCAAATAATTTTCTATATGATCACCAGAACAATTTGATTCAATTTAACAAATAGTGATGGAACTAATTGAGATCCATATGGAGGAAAATACCCTTGAGGACTTACCTCATATCATAAGTGAAATTTAACATGAGATAGATCATAAAATTAATCATAAAAACAAAAATATACACAACATTCTCAGAAGAAAATATAGGGAACTACCATAATAACTTGGACAGATATTTGTGAGATCAAAGAACTAATTATAAAAGAAAAAATGGCTAAACTGGACTTCCTCAAAATTAAATACTTCTGTTCATAAAGATACCTTAAAAATGAATAGGTACACCCTGGGCCAAGCCACCATCTTCCCTTGCCTGGATCAATGCATTGACTGGCCTCCTACCTGACCTTCCTAGATCTATATCTATCTTCCTCTCAGTCAATTCTCAACCATGCCACTTTCAGCTACTATACTACACCAAGGAACACAATTTTAATAAATTCCAACTGAAGTTGAGCTGGGCACATTTGTTCAGGTCCATAATCCCAGCTATACAGGATGACTTCAAGCTTGAGTCCAGTCTTGTCAACTTAGTGAGGAGACCCTGTCTCAAAAAAAAATTGTTTTTAAAGGGTTGGGGATGTAGTTCAGTGGTAAATTGTCCTTGAGTTTAATTCCCAGTATTGTAAAAAACAGACAAACAAACTGATATTAGATCATGAATGCCTTGTTGAAAACCTTCCAATGGCTCCCACTTAATATAGCCATAATAAAAGTCAAAACCCTCACAGCGCCCTCCAAGGACACAGGTGCCTCAGGCCTCTTAACCTTCAGGCCTCTTCTCTCTTTTCTCCCCTTCCCCCGCCATTCACTCTGCTCCAGTCACAGATGACAAACAGAACTACCCTCAGTGCTTTTCACCTACTGTTCTGCATAAAAGGGACCTGCATTAAAGGTCCCTTCCTAAACTCTGCTAGGTCCACTTCCTCTCTTCCCTTAGGTCTTCACTCATATTTTCTTTTTTTAAAAATTAACTCCCTGCCTTGTAAAAAAAAATTCACAACCTCCTCACCACATTCTCTTCCTCTGCCTCACTTTTCCCTCCTTTCCACTTTTCATATTACATACCATACTATTCTACGTATACCTCTTTATGGTGTTTCTGGCATGGATCCCCCAGCAGAATAAGTGCTTTATGAGGCAAGAAAATTCAGCTGTACACACAGTGCCTTGAACAGTGACTATCACACAGTACAACAATGGTAAAATAAGAAAGATTATAAAGTATCAGCTAATATAATATTTTTCTCTTTTTCTTCTTTGGGATCCTGGGTAGGTTAAAACGCTAAATACTTAAGAAAATGAATAGGCACACTAAAGAATAGAGGAAATATTTGCAATGTGTACATCGAACAAAAGATTCCTATCTAAAATATGTAAAAAATTCCTATTACTCAATGAAAAATATATACTACCCAATAAAAAATCAACACTTGAGTGAACACCTGTAACATAAAAAGCACTTAAAATTTTTTTCAACATATAATTTATAAGAGAAATCTAAGTTAAATTGGAAAGATATACTATCAGGAAGTAATGTAGAAGAGAATGTGGGATAAAGTTCTTATACATTGCTGGCAAAAGTCTAAGATGGCACAGTAACTTTAAAAAACTGGCAATTAACATATACCTGATTTATGAATCAACAGAATCACTGTTAGGTGTTTACTGAGGAGACATAAACACCTATGTCCACAAAAAGATTTTTATAAGAATGTTTACAGCAGCTTTATTCATAATGTATCCAAACTAGAAAGACCCCAAATGTCTATTAATAGAACATAGAGAAACAAACTGGTATATTTGTACAATTGAATACTATCCCACAATTAAAGTAAGAAACTATGTATAAATGCAAACAAGTGTAAATTTCTCAGACATGGAGCCCATATGACAAAGGTCTATAAAAGGCAAAACGAATCTCTGCTGGTGGAAATCACAACTGTGATTATCCTGGGGAGGGACTGATCTGGAGGAGACCTGACAGAACTTAATGGGATGTGAGAATATGGGTTGCTACTTTTGTACAACTCAAAGAAATTACTGAAGGTCACTTTGTATGAAATACCTACAAATCTTGGAATGGATTCTTGGTAAGTTAACAGTGAGCCAATATTTCTATAAACAGAAGGCAAACAAGAAAAACATTTATATGAGAAATGATATTGAAAACTAAAATTTAGATTTTTAGAGTATGACAGTCAGCCACATATGGACACTTCACAGATCTCAGGTCTTTTTTTTTATTTTAGCTGTAGATGGACACATGCCTTTATTTATTTTTATGTGGTGCTAAGGATTGAACCCAGTGCCTCATATGTGCTAGGCAAGCACTCTACCATTGAGCCACAACTCCAGCCCAGATCTCAGGTCTTTAGAAATAGATCCCTAATTAGATAGTTATCATAAAAAAAATTGATCTGGGCATAGCGGTGCACACCTGTAATCTTAGCTACACGGGAGGCTGACATGGCAGGATTCTAAGTTTGAGGCCAGCCTGGGCAAATTAGCAAGACACTATCTCAAAAAAAAAAAAAAAAAGAAGGTGAGGGGGCAGGCATACAGGTGCATGCCTATAATCCCAGCAGTTTGAGGCCAGCCTTGGCAAATTAGTGAGACCCTGTCTCAAAATAAAAATATAAATAAAAAGGGTTGGAGATGGAAGTAACTTAGTGGTGGACCACCCTGGGTTCAATCCCCAGTGTGGCAAAATAAATAAATAAACAAACCCAGTAACATAATGTGAATCAATATATAAAAATGGCTGGGAATGAAACTTAGTGGTAGAGTACCTCTGGGTTTAATTCCTAGTAACACACACACACACACACACACACACACACACACACCTAGAAAATAAGTGTTGGTGAAAATGTGAAGAAATAGGAACCCTTGCCCACTATGGTAGGAATGTAAAATGATGCAGCTGATATGGAAAACAGAATGGTAACACCTCAAAAATTAAGCATAGAGTCTTGACAGGATCCAGGAATTCTATTTTTGGGAACATACCCAAAAGAATTAAAACCAGAGACTCACGATGATACATATGCTTATACATAGCAGCATTATTCATAATAGCAACTCAACTCATTCATGAATGAGTGAATAAGCAAAACATAGTATATGTATATGTAAACAATGGAATTTTTTTTTAAAGATAGAGAGAGAGGGGAGAGAGTTTTTTTTTTTTTTTTAATATTTATTTCTTAGTTTTTGGCCGACACAACATCTTTGTTTGTATGTGGTGCTGAGGATCGAACCTGGGCCGCACGCATGCCAGGTGAGCCACATCCCCAGCCCAAAAATGGAATTTTTTAATTGTAGTTGAACACAATACCTTTATTTAAATTTATTTATTTTTATGTAGTGCTGAGGATTGAACTCAGAGCCTTCCATCTGCCAAGCAAGCGATCTACCACTAATCCCAGCCCAACAGTGGAATATTAATCAGGCTTAAAAAGGAAGGAAATCCTGAAACATGTTCAACATGGAAGAGCTTTGAGGACATTAAGTAAAATAAGCCAGTCACAAAAAAGGAAAAATGCTATATTATTCTACTTATAAGAGGCACCCACAGTAGTCGAATTCACAGAGTCAGAAAGAAGAATGGTGGTGGCTAGGGGCTAGGAGTTCTAGTAATGGGAAGTTATTGTTTAAAGGGTACTGAGTTTCAGTTTTTCAAGATGTAGAGTTCTGGAAATGGATGGTAGTGATGACTGCATAAAAATGTGAATATACTTAACACTGCTGAAGTATATGCTTAGAAATATTTAAGATGGTAAATTTTCTGTTATGTATATTTTACCACAATTTTTAAAAGTAGGTCCCTAAAAACATGCAAAGGTATCAACTACCTGAGTTTTGATGTCCACTGGACTTTTGGCTGTATAGACTCACCTAGGTAGCTCTGACTTGCAAAAATTCTCTCTGACCATAGTTCTTCTCCTTGTTCCAACTTGCGGATCATATCAGGCTTAGTTATGTGAAATCCTGAAAATGAAAAAGAGACTTGGTCTAAACTGGACTCCAAAATATTGAAGGAAAAGAAAGATATAGCATCAAGGTGGCAGATGAGGGACATGCTAACATCTTATTAAGTTAATATCTTGCCCTCAGCAAGATTTCTGCTAACAAAAAGAAATTTATCATTTTTGATACCTGCAATCAAAATTCTTTATATTTCAGGATGTTTTTCCTGTGGTGCTTGGATCCAACCCAGGGTCTTCTGCATCTAAGTATGGGCTTTTCCATTCATCCCCACCTGTTTTAGGAATTCTTGAAAGGAAGTATATGATATTGAAAGATTCAAGGAGGGTCCCTTACCCACAGAAATGAAGTGGCAATAGTTTTCCAACATCACATCCCTGTAGAGGGCCTTCTGAGCAGGATCCAGTTGCTGCCATTCCTCCTGGGTGAAGTCCACAGTCACATCCTTGAATGACACTGATCCCTGTAAGGGCATACTCTAGTTCATCCTGAAGTGATCGGAAATGGGTGAGAACTAGATATTGGAAACCTAGTTCTAAAAATGTTCAGTGATCAGACAGTTTTTAAAATTATTTTATATTATAAAATTTCTCTCTGAAGATATATTTATCGAAATTATTGTCTCATGCTAATATGTATATATATTACATATGTGTACATATCTATATACATGTATGTATGTATCTATATAGAGTGATCACATTATTTGACCTGAATGTGACTGGCTATCTGGTGGATCAAAATGAATACAATCCTGATTCTGCTCATGAGAAAGTACAGGCTAAGAGAGAGGCATACATGCACTCAATAGGTATTACATATGCAATGACAGAAATACATACAAGGGAAAGTGTCATAAAGCAAAGAAAATTTTCATTTTGTACTCTGAAACTTCACTGAGGACATAAAAGTTTTGTACTCACAATAAATTTGTTTTGTAGGAATACAGGGCATCTGCTTTTAAAAATTCATGGGGAGAAGAAAACCAGTTAGTAAATTCAGGAAATAGCAAAAGGTATAGTATGTTAGGAAACAATTTTTGAGCTCTGAAAAGGAAAAGATATGGAAGAAGGTAGGAGTTTTATTATGGAATAATACTGAACTTTTTTTCCTTTATAGCAGTGGTCTTTAAAATGTAGTGAATACATTCCCAAAATATTCATGGTTACATATAAAATAACAAATAGGCATTAATGGCAATCCATATTGTTAATGATAACTGCTCTCAAATATATACTGTTAACATTTTCTTCTCTTCCAGTATAATGTCTTATACATTCCACTATGATGCAAGCCCCATTTTGAGTCTCTGTTTTAAGGAGTATAAAGAACATGAAAAACATAAGTAAATACATGTTATATGATAAAATTTTTACTTTTGAGGCAACACTTTCAATGACTGGCAAAGATGCTTATGGTGTGTTAGGTAGGAAAGGCAAGAAACCACTTAGAAATTCCTCATAGGTTAAGATCATAGTAATGAACTGAGAGAAGATAGGTGGTTACTAGATGATGAAAATCAACAGAATTGGTCACAAATTGGCTTTAGAGTGGAAAAAAGAAAGGCAGGACTATCAGATTATCTGAATAGGCAAGTGTATAGGTGCTAGGACTAGTAAATAGAAATGGGAAAAAGAGAGAATAGGCTGAGCAAAAGGAGGTTATAAGGTAACCTTAGAAAGATACTTAAAGTGAAGTAACATATAGGGGGTGATAACTATTGGATGTTGAATATATGGTTCAGACACTTAAGAGGTCAAAGTGAGACCCACTGAAATCAAGAATGTGTAGCCTTCACAGTGAATCTGACATGTACAGAGGAAAAGGCTGTAAAGAGAAGAAAACCAATTAGCACCTGGGGAAAACCAGTATTTTAAAGGTTGGTAGATGAGGAATTTTCTGTAAGAAAAAGAAAAATAGGACAGAGTACCACTTTTGATTTAAGTGTAGATATTTCAGGAGTGCACTAGCATATGCATTTCCTTCCCCTGTACAAACATAAAAAATGAGAAGAAACTAAAAAGAATAAGTCAATAACAGCACTGGAATACTGGAAAGATTTTTCACTGGCAGGCCACAATTTGTAGAAACTGTTGGCAGACATGAGTAAAATAGGAAGACAGGAGAAGAGGAATACAAAACCTGAGTTTTCACTGAGGTTGTGGCTCAGTGGTAGAGTACTTTCCTAGCATGTGTGAGGTACTGGGTTCAATCCTCAGCACCATATAAATAAGTAAAATAAAGTTTAAAAAAACCCCTCAGTTTTCTATACAAGTTCATATCAAATCTCCATACTGAAAAACCTCACAAAACATGACATCCTTCCACAAAGTAATAATATGAACTACCCATTCTACCTCCCACCATATCATTGCAAAAATCTTGATTAGTGGAGATAAGCAAGGTTTTTCTGTCTGCTCCTTGACTAGTTACAACTTGGGTGTAGAAGTAGGGTCAAGAGAAGGTAGATTCATTCCAAGTAATATATTTCCATTAAATCAAGACAATAGCTTTCTGTTACAGCAGTATGTTAGTGAGAAGACTGAGAAAGGAGATGATGAATGATATATCCAATCACACTTGGGGAAGGCTTCAGTTTATCTGGCTGGAAGGGAGAATTTGGAAACAGGGTTGCAAATAGGATAAGGTGGGTGAAACACTGAGGGTGCAAAATTTAGGAAGGCATAGCACTAACAGTATGCCTTAAAAATCGTACCTCACGCCATTTGCTTGCCTCACCCTAATCTGGGTCCTGACTGAAGACATTTCATGAAAGCAAATCTCAACATCCAGGAAGTTTAAGTAACATTGCTAAATAAATGTTCATATTCCCTGGGGAAAAAAAAAGAGAGGAAATATCATCTCACCTTAGACATAGCTTTGAGATTTGTAGGAGATGAAACTTCTCTTTGAACTCTTCTTTTGGTAAGGAAAGAGTCCTATTGAGGCAAAAATAGAGATATATAAGGAGCCATGTGAGTACATACTTGACTTAGATCTTCCAGAATAACTAGGTAAAGCTATATTAATTTTCACAGTTTCATCACTTGCCCACTGCATACACTTCAGAAATACAGGCTAGAGGTTAGTGGGAACATGGGACAAATTCAGCTTTTCCCCAATTCTAGAACCCTAGTCTCTTGCTGAAGAAGAATGGATTCTAGGAACCTGTAAAGCCTGTTAAGCTTGGAAAGGAAACATTGTTTTACACCCTGTGACTCTACCTCCCATCTCCCATGGAGCACAGGTTTGTATGTTTCCAAATTGTTTTTCATGGACTGTCCATTTACACTGTCACCAACAGTGCATGAGACTATCTTCCCATGCCCTGACAAACAAGTTCAGAACTTTTCAATCTTTGCCTATTGGTAGTTCTAAAGTATACACTTACTATGATGAAAATAAGCTTATTTCAATAAGTTAAAAGCCATTCCTTATTTCTTTCTTAATGCATTTCCTTATGATTATTTTATTTACTTATTTATCATGGGTTTTTAGGTTTTATTGTTTTTGTTTTTTGTGGTGCTGGGGATTGAACATAGAGCTTTATGCATGCTAGGCAAGTGCTCTACCACTGAGCTGTACCCCCAGCCTATATCTTCTGTGTTTTTTCTTTTTCTCTAATTTAGGAAATTAACCCTTTACCTATTTTAAGTTGCAAACAAATTTTCTTGGTTTGTCATATGACTATTAGTGTCTTTGCCTTTTGAATATTTTTTTCTCCTATAAGTTTTATTTAGTAGGAGCTGGGGATATAGCTCAGTTGGTAGAGTGCTTGCCTTGCATGCACAAGGCCCTGGGTTCAATCCCTAGCACCCCCTCCCAAAAAAAAGAAATCCACTTTTATTATCTGTACACGTGGAAAAATAAGATTACGTACCCCATTTGAATCAAATATGATATGTGAAGATCATTGTAATATTTTGAGCAATAAAAAAGTTTTATTTAGCAATACCACATACTATATAATCTAAATAATTTCAACTGATGGTAAATGTGATCTTTATCACACATTCAATTTCCCTAGGTGACTAAGTCTGAACATTCTGTTTTTCTACTCAACTTTTTATTGCTTTACCTGAAGAACATTACTTAAGAAGCAAGGTTGCTGAAATTAAGTATTCTGTTGTAGTACATGTATGGGAAATAGAAAAGTAACTGTTTAAGCACACTTTGTACTCTGTAGGGTTCCAGACAGAAGGAATATTATTTTGCTAAGCAAAGTTTGAAATGTTGACTGCTGCAGTGAATATTTTAGTTACCAAAATAATTATTTTATCTGGGCACAGTGGGGCACACCTGTAATCCCAGCCACTTGGGGACTGAGTCAGGAGGATTGCAAGTTTGAGGCCAGCCTGGGCAAGACCCCAAATAAAAAATAAAAAGGCTGTGGAGATAGCTTAGTGGTAGAGTCACCATGGATTCATCCTCAGTAAAAACAGCAGGGAAAAAATTCAATTATTTTAAGTACTAAAATGAGACTGGTCTTGTAATTAGAAGTGTTATCAAAGACTCTTAGAATGCGTGAAGACGCTATCAGCCTTGATTGAATCCATGAGCAAGAAAATTCACTAATATATGTGTTAAAAGTGGTAGTTATGGGTAAAAATTATTTTTTCCTGCATGCTCTCCATGAAACACTGTTCGACACATTGATTTTGGTTATTATGGTGCTTACAGGACACGAATCTAACCTCCTGGGAATTATGAAAATCTTACTATTGCTTTTTACTACTTATACTTCTATTGTATTTGCAAAATTGCTATTTAGTTAAAATTCTGGAGGTAGGCTTCATGGCTACTATTCAGATAATCAAATATAACACAACCAACTAGATGTGCTCTTACAGAATTCTTCAATCATTTAATATTTAGGTTACCATAGTCACAAAACCATCAGAAATAAACGGTAGGTCATACACACATAGTGATCTTCAATTAAAGATTCTTCCGAAAACCACCAACCCATAGCCCCCCACATGTCATTCATAGCCACATAAAGCACACTATGCAATTCCAGGTAAAGTCACAATCACATTCACAAATCACTTTCAACTCTCCACATGCAGTCTCGAATACTACTCACACCTAATCTAAAACTACACACACGCAGGGGAAACCTCATGCAGCCACACAGCTAAGTCTATCTTTCACACAATCGGAGGGTACATCCTAAAGAGTGGCACGCACCCAAAAGGCAGCAGGTTGTGTACAGGGGAACACCCCCAAACATATATACACACTCGCAGCACCCGCTATGCGCAGGGACACGATTTGCGCGACAGAATTCCTCTGGGTTGTCAAACAGGCAAAATCCCTCTTCGCAGGGCTAGCTCCAGGTCACTTGACGGTCATCCTCAGGGTCACGCCCACGAACCACGCCCGAGGCCCTGCTCTTACAGATCTGAGCGTTCGAATACTGCGGTCCTGGTTCCCTCCCCTAAACTGCTAGGCTGGGATCGGACTCCGGGTTTCCTCCCCGATCTCCCCTCCCGGATCTCTCCTCTCCCTGAGTCTGCTCTCCCGGCAGGACTTCAAAGCTCCTTCCTCGGCCTCCTCCGAACCCCTAAGACCCACCAGCCTCACCCCCGGCCGAGCCTGTTGCCTGCGCCTGCGCATTCGCGCCGTGGGTTTGCGCTCCCAGGAGTCTCCGGGGCGGCCCGTTAGTTGCTGCGCGGTCCTGGTTCCCCGCGCTCCGCGGTTTTATCAACCTCTGCTCGGCTCCGGGGTGGATAGGTTTACCCCAGGTCCCCAGGTTTGCCAATGAAATGCGATCCCTGCTTCATTTTCTTCTGGACTTGAGGTCATTATTTTCTGTGTGGTGAGTTGAGGTGACCCGGGTCCGGGTGCGAGAGGAATTCGCAGCAGGAGGCTCCGAGTTCCCGGGATGTGGGTGGGGAGCGTGGAGGCGAAGCCGGAGCCAGCTGCTGTGGCGAGTGTTTGTGGTCGTGGTCACGTGTGCGCGGTGCGGAGGGGCCCGACTGCTGATTGGGCTCGCGGGACCGAGTGGGGGCGGGGCCGCACGTGTGCCCCTAGTTAGCGGCGATTGTGAGGTATGTCATTCCGTGACCCTAGTGATTCTGTGCCTGGCTGTTGTGACCGACCAGAGACTGTGATCAAAACTGACCTGTAGTTTTGTTTTGTTTTCAACTTTTAGGAAACTAGAGATTCATTTGGCAGTTCAAGACCTGCGGATGTGAACCAGGTCCCCAGGCGACTGGAAGACTCCAGGGTATGGCCTCTGTTGCTTTCATACAGAATGAGTGCATTCGGTATCCATTGTTCAGGGCTTAATACACCTTAGGCATGCAGTGGAGCCCACCCAAATTCCAAGGAATTTGTTGCACTGGGATTTCTTTCACTGCCATTTCACTTTATAGCCACACTGCGGAGCATGCGGTCAAATGGTTACCAAAGGGAAGGTTGGATATTTGAAACCTAGAATTTAAAAAAGGAGCCTTGTGTTGGTACGGAGAGTTTAGGACTGGAGTTGTCCCCAGTGCAGAGTCCTGGGAAGACAAGATGTTGAGGTTCCAAAACTACAATTCGTTCCCCCTGGTAATCCCTTTTTAGAAGCTTTGTGGGGGCAATTTGCATATCCACAGCTTTTTCATAGCTCTATCTACAGAAAACAGCTGTGAACGCAGAAACAGATTCCAGTCTCAGACTTCAGAGAACCGAATCACCTCCCTTCTTCATACTGGATATTGAACCTAAAGGTTGCTCTACTGCTGAGCTACATCCCCAGCCCTAGTTTTTTGGTTTTTTTTTTTTTTTTTTTGTTATTTTGAAACAGGTTCTCACAAAGTTGTCCAGGTTGCCTGGAATTTGTGATCCTCCTGCCTCAGCCTCCAGAGCCCTTGGAATTACACGGATGCACAACTGGGCCTGACTTCACAGGAAAAATCTTAATATTGAAAATGTCATTATATTGGTGAAATATGGTAAAAGAATGTACAAGACTTGGTGGGCTTATTATTTCAGTCATTTGGTTTTAGTACTGTTCCCTGTCATTTTGCTAGCCTGTTTCCTTAGTTTTTGTAATAACTAGACGAGCTTTCCTTCCGAACTTTTCAGAAAAATGCTTTAAATATATGTAGGTTTTATTGTATGTCCCTGATGATGGAATTAATGCAGTCTTGTTGGAAAAAACTCAATAACCTAAGTTGATTTATAAAACTAAAAATATGTAAGTACTAGCCAGTCAATGGTGCACTCCTGTAATCCCAGCAACTCTGAAAGATGAGGCAGAAAGATCTCAAGTTCCAGACCAGTCTCAGAAATTTAGTGAGACCCTGTCTCAAATTAAAAATAAATTAGGGCTAGGGATGTAACTCAGTGGTAGAGTGCCTCTGGGTTCAATCTCTTGCACCACACACAGGATACATAAGTAATTATAGTGTTAGCATCTAGAAGCGTTCATTATTGATATTGTAGTATATATTCTTCCAGATTTTTTTCTTTCAGTGTATGTTTAAATGTTGTTTTTTTTTTTTAGAAAATTTACATGAATTAGTTATTTAATGAGAAAAGACTTCTCTACTTCTCAGATTGGAAAGAATTCATCCCAGTCACTGGTTTTGCTCTCTTCCCTGCATGTAAGGAGAAAAAGGAAGTGCCAGTGATACTTAACTGATTTCATAACCCTTCTGAGTACCTATTGGAATTTACTCATAATTATCAGGAAAACAGAATAGGTAGTTAGCTAAGTAAGGCAACTACTGAGTATTATATTTATTATTAGTAGTAGCAGTATTTTTAACAGATTTAAGTAACCTTTCATAAAACAGCACTATTCTCTCAAGACCAGTTGTCTTGGGAGACCTCATTATATAAATCACATGGTCAAGGGTAAGTTTATAATATATGATAACAGAATTAGGTGTTAGTAGTTATACATGTGCATAAAAGTATGATGGACAGTGAACAAAATTGATCTTTTAATTATGTTTGTTATCTAATTAGATTTTTTGACCTATGTTTGTTTGTGAGCAGAATTCTCTTTTTCTTCCTTGTCTTTCTGAAAAAATCATTGTGGATAATGTTAATGAAGGGGCTACGCTTGCAGGCTATACCCTATATTAGCTTTATAAGGAAGAGCAGACCTAAGAAGCTGAAATTTTCTGTCCCAAAATGGTAAGGACATAAGGAAATTTTCTTTAGTAGTAATGGATTACATGATGTGAAATAGTCTATCAATAAAAATATATAATATTTATTAGGTTTTTTTAGGTACATCATAGAAGTAATTTGTTATTGTTATTTTTCTTTTTTTCCCCTCACATAATCTTGACAACTCTTTGAGTACTAGGTACTATTATTTTTCTCATTTTATTGACGAAGCATTCTTGGTAATGCAAATAATATACTTGCTAAGGCACAGAATTAGTAATGTTCAGAGTTAAGATTAACACACTGAGAGGCTGGGGTTGTGGCTTAGTGGTGGAGTGCTTGCCTAGCATGTGTGAGGCACTGGGTTCGATTCTCAGCACCACATATAAATAAATAAAATAAAGGTCTGTCAACAACTAAAAATATATTTTAAAAAAATTAACATACTGAAAGCTTAACCACATTACTATTTTTATTTGATGCTTCTGGTTTCAGAGATCTCAGTCCACAAACTACTGGCTCCATTTCTTCAAGGCTTGAGGTGAGGCAGAACATCATGGGAGAAAGGTTGGTGGAGGAAAGCAGCTGGGAATATGGCACCAGGAAGCAGAGAGAGCTTAACCACATATATTATTATTATTATTTTCGAATGTACATAACCTCCCAATAATTTTTTAAAATATTTTTTTAGTTGTAGATGGATACAATATCTTTATTTTTATTTATTTATTTTTATGTGGTGCTGAGGATCGAATCCAGGGCCTCACATTACGCGAACACTCTACCACTGAGCTACAACCCCAGCCCCGCCCAGTAATTTTTTAACCTGCTTCTCTCACTTGGTAATTCACAATTGTCATTCCTTAACATTTAATATGAATTAAGGTTATTATGATTAAAAATGAGTATACATATGAATAATAACTACCCACTATTATTTAACATTTTCTCTACCCCTAGATATTTATGGGTTCCAAAAACTATTCTGTGAAGAATATCCTTGAGTTATGTTTACTTTCATATCTATTCCTTCCCATATATGCCAGAACTTGTCCCTAGTATGTGAAGGGACACCAGAATTAAAAAGAGATGCTAATCATTTAGCAAAGATCAAATATATAAGGGAGTAAAAGAGAGTGTGATAAAAGGGGTCTTAGAGAAGTTAAGATAACATGTTGGGAATTCATAGGTGTGAGAAGTAGAAAGTCTGGTGGTTCATTTTCAAAATATAATATTTAGCTTTAATTGGGATATAAGATCCAGTGATAGCCATTTTGATTATAGTGTTTTCCTTTGTTCTACAAAAGTTTAAAATTAGCCAATTGCATTGTAATCCCGAGCTCCTCCTTTCAGAGCAAGGGGCAGTGATTACTTCAGGAATTAAAAACAGGTGGACTGCTCACCCTAGCATGCTTGCTTGCCAGACTTTGTTCAGTAATACATTCTTTCACAGAAGAAAAGTTTGCCTTATTGAGTAACTTTTGAGGATGTGTCTGATTTCTGTGGCATCCTGATATTTCTAACATAGGGAAGAGAGATTCTGATCATGGCAAGCATTTTCAGGTTATGACCAAATTATAAAGAAGACTTGAGAGCTCCAGTAAATAGATTTTATGTAATAAGCTTTTTGCCTTATAAGCTTTTACTTTTGTAATATTATATATAAATGAAACTAATAGAACAAGAAAATTAAATAGCTTTTGGGTGGGTATTGCAAAAGAGGAATGAATTAGAAACAAGTTTAAAACAATATGTCAAAGATATGAAAGCAACATTTAGAACATGCTCGTGTCTGGGAGACATCTCTTGGGGACTTTTAACCATTCTTTTCTAAAGAAAACTCCAAACATCATTAATATATAAAAATCAGAGTGTTAAAGCGGGTGTTAGGAGCCAAAGAAAAGTCATTCAGATGGCATTTAATTTATGTAGTATCTTAAGCATTTTTTCAAAGTTCAAGGAAAGACTATTTAAGACTGCCTTTTTGTGTGTGTCATGCTGGGAATTGAACCCAGGGCTTTGTGCACGTGAGGCTCAAGCACTCTACCAACTGAAATATATCGCCAGCCTTTAAGACTAATTCTTAATTTTTTTGAGGTCCAATCTTTTTGTTACTTTTCAAAATTTCTTAATTTTGACTGGACTAAGTAGAAGCTCTGAGAGAAGACAACCTGCATCTTTTCACAATCTGTTTCTCTCATTTTTCTTCTGTTGTCCAAAAGCATATGCTTTAGCCTCCACCTTATTTTTCTTTTCTTTCTTTCTTTGTTTTTTGCAGTATAAGGATTGAGCCCAATACTGCAGGGTCCTCAGTCATTGTGCTACATCCCCAGCCTCTTTAAAATTATGTTTTATTTTGAGACAGGGTCTTGCTAAGTTGCTGAAGCTGGCCTCAAATTTATGATCCCCGGGCCTCAGTCTCCTAAGCAGCAGGATTACAGGCATGTGCTACCATGCCTGGCCTTTATTTTTCTTAGGCTTTTTCTTCAGAGAAATATATCAGTGTTTGTGATGCAAGACATGTGGAATAACAAAACACTGTTTTACCTGGTTTGTTTAAGAGGGCTTTCTGATAACATATTGGTGGACATTATCTTCTTCTGGGAGATTGGAAAGTTATAGATTCTGCTAGATCTTTTGGGCACTAGCCCATGAGACACAGTAGTGTTAATCAGTTTGGGAATATTCTTTTTTCTCTCTTTTTTTCCCCCCAGAAATCAAGTTGAGAATGCTCAGATTGGCATCAACAGTGCAACCTCAGTATCACATAAAAATAAATAAAATAAAGGCATTGTGTCCAACTACAACTAAAAAAAATTAAAAAAAAAAGATCTAGGGAGATTGATGTTGTGTGTCAGTGGTTCTATAGTAACTACTGTTGAAGTCATTGAGATAAAAGAATGATGGCTCAGAATTTTTATCATGTTCCTGAATGTAATGAAAGCTAACCTCTTTTTTCAAATAACCCAGTTAGTTAGTTAAAGGAACAATGTGCATTAGGTATTTTTTTAAGTGAGAGAGAAAAGTAAAGCTACTTTAAAACTGCTTTTAAATTTAACTTTAAAGTGCTCAAGTCAGCCAGTCACAGTGGCACTACATTAGCTACAAAGAAGTATTAGTAATCACTTCTACAAAAATTTCAAGTTGCCATCTGACAAAATTAAATACTACATTTATTTTAAAAAACCTGTTTTCCCTTGAAATTTGAGTAAATGGATTCACCTTGTTGATATTTATGGCAACTATCCTAAATATGTACTAGAAGATATTGAATCATCATGAAAAGAAGTCGACTTCCAGCCAAACCCAAAATGTTTATATTCTTTTGTAGTTACAAAGTGTTTATAGTTTTGTTTTGATTTTCAACTTTACTACATTGTGTTGTTGAGATAATGTTATTTGACCTGAGCACTTTGGCTTTGTTTGTTTGTTTGTTTGAGATTGAATCCAAGGGTACTTAACCATTGAACTACATCCTCAGCCCCTTTTATTTGTTATTTTGAGAGAAGGTGTTACTTGCAATACTCCTGCCTCAGCCTCCTGAGTCACTGGATTTACAGGCATGTGCCACTGCGGCTGGCTGACCTGAACACTTTTAAAGTTAACTCTTATGATTTTCTGAATATTACAATAAAAATATTTTGTGTTGTACCTAAGAATGTCTCTTCTGCAACTAGTAAGTTTTTGAAACCTTAATTTGGATTCAGTGCAAACTGTTCCTTTGGTAACCAATAGTATTTAAAGAACAAAACTAGTCAATAAAATGCATTAGTTTTAGCATAACAGCAAAAAAAAATCATGGCCAATGTTTGACCTTAGTTATGCTAATTTGGATACATGTTTATTCTCATCTAAATGAAAATATTATAGGAAAGAAGATACTCAATTACTGTAGTAAGATCAGAGAAGGATGGCAGGCAGAGGAAGAAAGAGGATAACTATTGCTTAATTCTTGTGGTTAATACTTATTTTGATATTCATCTGTCTCTTTCAATGTTAATTTCTTATATTCCTAATGTTTACCTGTATTCTTATTGAAATCTATTTGGTGAAAAATTTGTTATGTAACCAACTGCATTGTTCTAGGAGCTTTTTGTTTAGTGATATATGAATAAACTATTGTTTCTGCCCTTGTAAAGCTTTAGGAATAAAGAAGTAAATGCATTAATTTAAATAATAAATAATTATTGAATAACAACATAAAGAGAAATCAATGTGTGATGAAAGCAAGGAAATAGGTGCTGTAATAGAAAGATATAAACATGAACTTCTTTGAGTAGGTCAATTGTTTTATTCTTTTTGAATAAGAGACCTTAAAATTTGAAGGATAAAAAGGAGCCAGGCCTACACGAAGCCCATCTGTGAAATGAAAAATTTGGGTAGCTCCAGAAGATGAGAAATGAATGCATGGTCTGGAAACTTGAACCAGATTTTAGGGTACAGGATATAATGGGAAAATACATCTCGTTAACCATGAGGGTTTATTTGCATTTTATTCTAAAGAAAAAATGAAACAATTAAAAAATGTTGAGTAAAGACTACATGACCTTCAACATGTATCATATTGTACAAATATTAAAAATATAGAGGTAAAGACCCTGGATTTGATCTTCAACACTGCAGTTAGTTGATAAATAAATATATATGTTTAGGACCTATCCTCTAGATGCTGATGTAGTTAATTTGGGTTGGTGGCTTTACATCAGTACCTGCAACAACATTCTCAGTTGATTCTGGTCAACACCTGAATTTCAGAACTATGGACTTAATTTTTGTCCTCTCATAACCTCCACATCTTATATATAACCTCATTCTCTATTTGTTGCCTATGTTCAAATTTCATAATATTATATTAATTTTGATTCATTATTTTCAGTTTTCCGTCACTTAATTTTCTGGTACAAGAGAAATAAAATACTTTGTTTTCTTTCTTCTGTTCTTTCAGATTTGGAGTCCAGATGGGCGATAAAAACATTTTTGAGGAGGAAAAAATGGTTCCCAGTGTGAGGTAATGGATAGAAGTAAAGTACACGACCTTGAGGACTCCCTTTTCAGAAGTAACTGGGTACAAAGAGTTTTTTTATAGGGATAAAAGGGAGGAACAGGGCAAGAAGGCAATGTCCTGAGCCAAGTCTTTGTCATCCTGGGCATGTCTCCCTTATTTTCATGCCCAATAATTAAAAATCTCAATGATCCTGAACTTCCTGGGGCTACTTCCTATAGTTGATGCAGAGAACTGAAGACTAAAGGCTGGGGGGTGGGGGGTGTCACCAAGGATAGCAGGTGGAAATCTGAAGAAAGATTAGTTAGCAGTTAACATCTTCACCACATAGGTGGGGCTTCTCTTTACAACTTATAATCACAGCAAAAGGGAGGTGGTATAAACCTTGAAGAAGGATTAGGGAGTGGGACAAAAAGGGAAATGGAGGGGACAGAAAAGGATTGGGGAGGGAGGTGAACATAATTCTGCTAAAGACAACTTTCTAAAGGGACTTCTCTGTAATAGCACCCTTGGAAATCCTAAGCATAACATGCAGTAGTCAGGCCATACAGGTATAGTAGTTCAAGGACTTAGAGGTAAATTAGGAAAAAACTAGACCACAAGAGACAGTAATATACAGTCAGCTTTATTAAGTGGCACTTCACAGATTCTTGAAAGGGGTGTCCCTCCCAACAGAGATGGCAGCATGAGACCACTGCCCAAGGGAATAAATATTATCTTCTAGGGGAAACAAGGGTATTATGCACGTAGGTGATGATGTAGCAATGAGTAGGGAGTCTCAAGAGTTCTGAAGGGTGTCAGTGGGTGTTTTGTTTGTTTATAGTTATAGCATTTGTCTAAACTATTGTTAACACATGTTGGTGCTTCAGGGGTATGCAAAGTGGATGGGCTCTAAATGGCCAAAAATATGTTTATGTGATGTATAACTGTAATGCACCAATAAAAAATGTGGAAAAATGTTTATGTGGGTATAATAAAACATATTAATTTGTGAGAATTTTTGTTTGCCTCTAGTGGGCTCTGAGCTAAAGGTCCTAGCCTTCTGTGAAGAAGTAAACTGCTTTGGAGCCAGTTTTGCCTAATAAACAGGAGCCATCTTTGATCCATTTATACAACAAAAGATTAAGAAGGCCCCTCATATGGCCCTCCAATCACAGTCTCCCACCCAAAAATTCAGTTTGGTTTTTTGGCTTCAGAGAAACTTCCTGAAGGCAATTGGTTTCAAATTGTTTGCTTTGTCTATAACATCATTTCATCTACCTCAGGACTATGAACAGCATCCAGAAGGACTGCATGGAAAGTACCAGAGTTGGGGCCACCTTGAACATCTTACTGATTTTACCCTAGACTAAGTAGCCAGCTGAAATTCTGAAAGTTTGTAGTGTCTTTGAAAGGCAAGCTACTTTCTCTTTGTATTGGGAGAAAAGGAAAACTTCCAAATGCAGTTCTGAAAAAATACAGATCATTAATGTTCTCACCCCTTAACCCCAGGTTTCCCCAAATGCGGCTTTTGTCTTCTTTATCTGTTACTACAAAATCAGTATGTCCCCATAACTTTAAATTTTACATTGTTCTCATTATTTTTTATTTTCATTCCTTTTGTTTATGAAGGAAAAAAAAGCATTTTCATATAAAAACATGATAATATAATATAACCATAAAGATACTTTAAAGAAATAGTTGGGACAAAATCCTGAAGCTTATTATTTTGTTTTCACATAGCCTTCCACCCATTTTATCCTATTTATCCAATAAGTAGCCCAGGAAAGAGCAGTTTCTTTTTGGGGAAATTTGCATTTAATAATTAAACTGCTTTACTAAGGTATGTGTAACAATGAAGACAAGAAAAGCAGAGTTAGGGGGCTGTGTTTGTAGTTCCGTGGTAGAGCACTTGCCTAGTATGTGTAAGGAACTGGGTTCAATCCTCAGCACCACATAAAAATAAATAAAATAAAGGTATTGTGTCTATCTAAAACTAAAAAAAAGAAGGAAAGTAGTGACAGACTGTTGCCAGTCTGTCTTTAAAAACTTCATTTAATATAGAAAGCTGAATGCTGGGGCTAGGGTTGTGGCTTGCCTAGCATGTGTGAGGCACTGGGTTCGATTCTCAGCACCACCTATAAATAAATAAAGATCCATTAATAACTAACAAATTAAAAAAAAAAAAAAGAAAAGAAAGCCGAATATAACAAGTTAAGAATGGTGGGATAACTCCAAGAAAGTTGAGAGTTGAGTCTGTTGAGACATTCCCTGTGACATGGCCTCCCATAACTTGAAACATTCAGAATGAATCATAAGTCCAGAATGAATCAATCTCTGCATCAAAAATATAGAGTTTATCAGTAACTCAATTTCAGATGGTCTCTCCAGAAAACAAGCCCTTTCCTTATGTACCTGCAAGTGATCCAGCCAGTCCAGCTAGCATTGATGTTTTTCGTAGTTTATAGTTCCTAAAAGTGCTGTTCTAAATCTTCAATAGTTCTAGATTCTGAGTCCCACTTGTTGCATAGAATCTTGTTGTGCTAAGGCTGAAACAGGTCATTGTCCAGTTTCAAATTAGAGTCATAAATAAACAATTTTTATATGTGAATTCAAGATCTCCAAAAAATCATGGTTTTATTTATTTGACCGCTACAAAGCCTACACTGCTTATCAGTTTTAGAGTCTAAATTGACCCTCTCAAAAATGTGTACATTAGGACCCTAGGAGGCACAAGACCCTGGGTTCAATCCCCAGCAGTGGGCGAAAAAAAAAAAAAGAATGCACAGCTAAATGCCCATTAGCTGGTGAATCGACCCTGTCCATCCACTGGAACAGTATTCAGTCATATAAAGAAAAGGAAGTGATGAATCATGCCACAACATAGAGCAAAGTGTGGTGGTGCAGTCCTGTAATTCCAGTGACTCAGGAGGCTGAGGGAGGAAGATTGTAAGTTTGAGGCCAACCTCATCAACTTAGTGAGACCTTGTCTTAAAAAAAAAAAATGGTTAAAAAAACTTGGATGTTTCTTTCTGGAGAAATTTGCATTTAATATTCAAACTGCATTACTAAGGTATGTGTGAGTCAGACTATTGCCAGTCTGACTCACACATACCTTACAGACTAGATTCAATCCCTAGTATATGATAGATGGAGGGAGGGAGGGAGGAAAGAAAAGAAAGGAAAAAAAACCCAGGGGCTGGTGACAAGGAAGAACTGCCATTGTCTGTAGTGTTTCTTATTCTGGTGTTAAAATGTACTAGAGTAGGGTTGGGGGTGTGGCTCAGGACTCGCCAAGCTTGTGTGAGACCCTGGGTTTGATCCTCAGCACCACATATAAATAAATAAAATAAAGGTATGGTGTCCACCTACAACTAAAAGTGTGTGTGTGTGTGTATTTTTTTAATGTACTAGAGTATTAGATGGTGGTGATGGTTATACATCTTTGTGAATATACCAAGAACTACTGATTTCTGTACCTTAAGAGAGTAAATTTTATGGTACATGAATTCTCAACTTTACAAAAGAGACTAAAAGAATATGTACACAGCTGAAGAGCATCACCCGCTAAGGGTCAGGCATTTGATTTTCACAAGAGCATTAGCAAGATGATTGCTTTCTAAAACATTCAAAGTGTAACTCCAGTTCACTACAAAAATCGGTAATATAAATTATACACAGGGCCTTTAGATTTTGTAAAGACTTTAAAGATCATTGAGCTTGGTGCGGTGGCACAAACCTGTAATTTCAGTAACTCCAGAGGCTGAAGCAGTTGGATTTCAAGTTCAGGGCCAGCCTTGGCAACTTAGTGAGACCCTGTCTCAAAAGAAAAAATAAAAACGGCTGAGGTTGAAGCTCAGTGGTAAAGCACCCTATCGGTTAAGTCCCCTTTAGAATAAAAAACTGAGGGTTGTGGGGTGGAGATCATTAAGAAATCGCTGTTGTGAAAGCACATTGTTAAGTGGTATAGGAGACTCTTTAGAGAATTCATACTGGTAGTTAAGTCATAAAATTATGGAATATGGGAAGACCTATACTTGGAAAGAATACTTTTATCAGAAAGGTTTCTTGGTAAGAAACACTATGAAATATATTTAAAATTGGATAACAATAATATTTTATTCAAGGGCTGGGGCTGTAGCTCAGTGGCAAAGCGCTTGCCTAGCATGCGTGAGGCACCGGGTTTGATCCTCAGCACCACATAAAAATAAATAAAATAAAGTCATTCTGTCAAAAAAAATTAAAAAAAATTTTATTCAAGTCAGGTGCGTTGGTGAATGCCTGTAATCCCAGAGGTTTGGGAGGTTGAGGCAGGAGGATGTGAATTCAAAGCCAGCCTCAGCAAAAGTGAGGCACTAAGCAACTCAGTGAGACCCTGTCTCTAAATGAAATACAAAATAGGGCTGGGGATGTGGCTCAGTGGTTGAGTGTCCCTGAGATATCATCCCTGATACTGCCCCTCCAAAAAAGATTTTATTCACATGATGATTAGATAATTTATATCTTGAGAAAATGCAAATATAAGAAATGTATTAAGGTCTTTATAGCAATATTCTCTATCAAATAATTTTTTAAATGTTTAATTAACATAATTAATGACTTTCACTTCTCTCCTAAATATTAGGATGTTTATACCATAGAGAAAAATTATGTGACTATAAAAATTGCTTTTTTCATGAACTCTAATAATTCAGTAAAAGCAATTTCATATGCCATTTGTTATTTTGAGCAATATAAAGTGGTGTCCAACACCATTCAATTATTCTTTAACATAATCAAATTTATGTTAGAAAATGACTTCTTTGTGTAATAAGTGGGAGAATGGAAATACTTTGTCAATCATTTATATACCTACATTTCTATTTTTAAATATGTAGTAGTTAGAATTTTTTCACTATTGTAAAGGATAAAGATATCCTTTTTATGTAAGCAGAATTTTCTCTAAGATATGTATGTCTTTATAAGTAGCATTAAATCTGGACACAGGTGAATATAAATTGTTTATATTCTATTCCAACAAAATACATATTTGATGACATACAGTTTGTTGTGTTTCATTACCAATATATGGTAATGAGATAGGGATTTAGGATAGAGAAATACTGAATTTTAAGGGAAATGCTCACAAGCTACTGAGATGCAGAAAACTATCTTTTGCATATTACATACACAAATGAAGCAGGCTTAATTTCTAAAAATTATCCGTGTATACTGATCTCATTGCTGTTCTTAGCATATGAGAATATAGAGGGAAAACCAATTGAGATGAAGAAAAAACAGTTGTAAATCTTGAGCAACATGCCCTTGTAGAATGAGGGAAATTCACAAGGGCAAGGGAAACTCCACCCTAAATCCACTTCTAATCCAGCTCCTGATATAGCCCTTCTATAAATATTGGATTGTCAGCCCAAGGCAGGTCTGCTCACTCTTGGGATAGCCTGCATTCTCCCTTGAATGTGTGTATGACTTCCTAAATAAACCTGTCTGTTGCCTTTGTCTGGCTTGTGTTGAAATTCTTTTCCGTCTCCTATGCCAAGAACCCTGCTGGTCCTGAGTTGAGTTCCCCTCTTCTCTGGGGACTCTTAACCCTTCTCCTGACAGTTGCAGGTGCTATTGTAGTATAACAAACTGCCTTAATACAGTATTACCCATCAATTCCTTTGTGTAAATCTCCATCAATCTCTTCTTGTATATCTGATTTGTTATGTTGTCATGGTGGTTTGAGTATTGATTTTCACTAAGTAAAACTATCTTTTGCATACAGTGTATACAAATGAAGCAGGCTCAATTATCTGTGTGTTCTGATCTCATTGCCATTCTTAACATATGAGAATGTAGAGGAAAAACAACTCAAAACTGTTTTTGTACTATATTTCCATAATACCAGATATATGGGGTTTCCCCACACACCAAAAAAGCAATAGTTTTTTTGTAACAGCAAGTGTCCTTTAATACAGTCCTACCTAGACTGCATACATCCCACAAATCGAGGGCTAAGTACCAAAACTACCCCCGACTCCTTTTTTTTAAGCCTGTATTTTATTTTTATGTGGTGTCAGGAATTGAACCCAGTGCCTCATGCATGCTAGGCAAGCGCTCTACAACTGAGGCACAACTCTGCCCCCATACTTTTGATGGCTATAAATCAGGGTTACCACAATTCCCTCTAAGGTTTGATTAATTTTCTGGAGTGACTCAAAGCTCAGAAAAGTTTATCGTTTATTATTTTATTATAAAGGATATTACATAGATGAAGAGATGCATATGGATAGGAATGGGGGAAGGGACTCAGGTCTTCCATGTCCTCTACAGAAACAGTGCCCTTCAGGAACCTCCATGACTTGTCACTTGTGAGCTTTTATGGAAACTTTAATACACAGGCAGGATTTTCTATCAGGGACCACTGGTGATGGACTTAACTTGCACACATAGCCCCACCACCAAGGCTGAAAGTCCCAACCCTCTAATGTCTTTCAGGTGAGTATCCTCCATCCTGAAGCTACGGAAGCCATCAGCTAACTCATTAGCACGCACTCGGACACTGAAGATTCTAAAGATTTTAGGCCTCATTTGCAAGGAAACAGGAAGAAGACTACATATTCCACAGTATATTTTGCAACACAAGTAGAGTGGATGGCTCAGTCATAGGGAACTTTATTAGATAATGCCAAATTGTTTTCCAGTTTATACCTGTGTTCTAGTGAGGGAATATATTAGTCCTAGAACCTTATTTCTTTTTTTGGGGGGAGATTTATCCTTTTTTAAAAATTTGTTCTTTTTAGATCTACATGACAGTAGAATGTACTAACATATTGTGCATACATGGAGTATAACTTATTCTAATTAGGATCCCATTCTTGTGGTTTAAAATAATGTGGAGTTACACTGGTCATATATTCATATATGAACATGGGAAAGTTATGTCTGATTCTTCTACTGTCTTTCCTATTCCCATCCATGTCCCTTCCCTTCATTTCCCTTTGTCTAATTCAAAGTACTTCTATTCTTCCCTCCCCCTTGTTATTGTGTGTTAGCATCCGCATATCAGAGAACATCTGGCCTTCGGCTTTTGGGGATTGGCTTATTTCACTTAGTCTGATACTCTGATTCCATCCATTACCAACAAATGCCATAATTTCATTTTTCTTCATGGCTGAGTAATATTACATTGTGTATATATACCACATTTTCTTTATTCATTCATCTGTTGAAGGGCACCTAAGTTGGTTCCATAGCTTAGCTATTGTGAATTAAGTTGCTATAAACATTGATGTGCTGCATCAGTGTGGAGTGTTGATTTTAAGTCCTTTGGGTATATATTAAAGAGTGGGATAACTGGGTCAAATGGTGGTTCCATTCCAAGTTTTCTGAGAAACTGTCATACTGCTTTCCAGAGTGTTTGCACCCATTTGCAGTCCCACCAGCAATGTTGCACCAATTTGTAGTCCCACCAGCGATGCAGTCCCCACATCCTTGCCAACATTTTTACTTGTATTTTTTTAAAGTACACAAATAGTGCACACATTTTCTCTGGTTGTACACAAAGTAGATCTTCATGTCTTCACACATGTATCTAAGGTAATGATGTCCATCTAATTCTATTCCCATGCCCCCTCCCTTCCCCTCCTGGAACTTTGCCCTATCCAAATTCCTCCATTCTCCCATGCTCTCCACCACCAACCCACATTATGGATCAGCATCCATTTATCAAAGAAGACATTCAGCCTTTGTTTTTTGGTGATTGGTTTACTTCACTTAGCATGATGTTCTCCAACTCCATCCACTTACCTACAAATGCCGTGATTTTATTCTCTTTTCATGCTGAGTAATATTCCATTGTGTATATAAACCACAGTTTCTTTATCCATTCATCTATTGAAGGGCATCTAGGTTGGTTCCACAATTTAGGTATTTGAATTGGGCTGCTATAAACATTGATGTGGCTGCATCACTGTACTATACTGTTTTTAAGTCCTTTGCATATAAATTGAGGAGTAGGTATCTGGGTCAAATGGTGGTTCCATTCCAAGTTTTCTGAGGAATCTCCATACTGCTTTCCAGAATGGTTGCACCAATTTTCAGTCCCACCAGCAATGTATGAGGGTACTTTTTTCCCCACATCCTTGCCAACATTTTTATTACTTGTAGTCTTGATGAATGCCATTCTGACTGGAGGGAGATGGAATCTCAGTGTAGTTTTAATTTACATTTCTCTGCTAGAGATGTTGAACTTTCCTTTAAGTACTTTAAACAGTTTGAAATACTGATTTTTACAGAATATATTTTATTTAGGAAATGATTTTTTAGATACTATGAGTTGTATCTTGTGATCAGAACTATTTCCGTTGACTTAGAATGTCTAAAGATGTTAATCACCCACAATTTCATTCAGTAGTAACAAGAAAAAAAATAATTTCAACCAACTTAAGTGGTAGGAGCAAAAGTATTTTTCTTCTGTTCTATAGATAATATGCAACTGCAACATATTGGCTTTAATTTGTATGGTTTTTCTAGTTATACAATCCTGTGATCTAGAAATTATAATTTTACCTCTTTCAAGTTTTACTTGCTCACTAGAAACAATTCTGCAAGCAAAATAACATATATGAAACATGAATTTCTCAATAACTCATTAGTATTACACAAAGTGATCCACTTTTAGTCATCATGAAATGTACAAACAAAACCATAATAAATAGTTGGTATAGACTCATTGATTTTCCTGTGATCTCATGTCACAAACCCACAATCCCACAGACCCACCATGACATTCCATTTACAAATCCAAGGAATCCATCACATAACCCTATATAGACATCAAACCAAACTCAGAAAGCAGTTGCCTCAAACACAACTCCTTTACAATTAATTATCCTAAAATTTTATCAGTTTCTTAGAAAGTTAAACTTATCAATTACCCAGCAATTATTTCTTCTAGATTTTACCCAGAAGAAATGAAAGTATTGTTAACTTTACAATGTTTAAGACCTGTAAATAAACCAAATGATATTAAGAGAAAAAATGAATAAACAAATTGTGGCACATTAGCACAATGGAATGTTCATCTGAAATTTAAACTACATTAATATAGTATAAACTACATTAAGAAGTATATAAATAAAATATAAACTACATTAAGAAGTATGAGGGCTGGGGTTGTGGCTCAGCAGTAGAGCACTTGCCTAGCAAGTAAGTGCAAGGCCCTGGGTTCAATATTCAGCATCACATAAAAATAAATAAAATATTGTTGTGTTGTGAACTGATAAATACTAATCAATAAGAGTATAATAAAGGTTATAGATTAGTAAAAAAGAATACAGATTATGGATATAAGATTTTGATAAGTGAGATAAGATAATTATAAAGCAAGAACAGTCACAGACAGGCCTGACTCCATTTTGCTGCCTCCTGTAAAAAAAAAATGTTACAAGAGTTGTTTATGAGAAAATGAAATAAAAGCTGTTTTCTTATAAAAATTATTTTTCTGTACTTTGTACTCCACAAATTGTACCTTGGTGTGAGTGCCCTTGTGGGTCTACATGACTTTGAATTGGTTTCTCGCCCCCACCGACCCCTATCCCCCAAATTCAGGATACCACTGTCTAGCACCTGCTTGAACCCAGGAAGATGGTCAACTGAACTGCAAAGGTAATGCTCTTTTTTAGCTTCTATTTATCGCTTGATTGTTGACCAGAAAATTCCAGTCCTGCCTAGAGCCCACAAGTCCCACTTATTAATGTTTTAATTTCTGTGATTGGCTCGCTTATGTGGGTCACTGAGTTGGGATTTTTGTGCTTATAGTCTCCTTGGATGGACCAGGAAGCTGCTATCCTCTCATAGAGCTTGAGTCTATGCTGTGGGTGACAGTCACTGACCCAGTAAATAAAGCTCCTTTTTGATTTGAAATTCGGACTTAAAAGAGTGGTTTCTGGAGTGGCTGCCCATAACATTGTATCCAACTACAATTTAAAAACAATATTTTTTTTTTAAAGAAGTAGTATGAGATACTATGATCAGCTAAAGGAGACAGGGAATTCTCAATTGAAAACTAAATTATGGTGACAGAAATTCGAACTCTGTAGTGAAACTGATTGGAAAAGGACAGCTGGTAAGTTCCTGGCCACAAACTGAGCGTCTACAAACACGTCCGACGCCGCCCTGGGCGCTGGGGCGTTCTTTTGGGGAATAACTAACGAAACCCTCCAGCAACCCTCGGTCCTGAGCACGTCCCACGCCCTGGGGCTCTGCACTTTCAGGCCCGAGTAGAGCGAACCTCCCTCCTACCCAGGGTCCCAGTTCTGACCTCGGCTCTACTCGGCCGAACTCAAGATACCCCTTTTAGGGTTCGGGGTTCCAGTTTTCCAGCGGGTGGGGGCAACTCGGTATTCCGGTGTACTTCCGGCGCCAACCCTAGCAAGCACTTCCGGGTTCCTTTGCTCGGCGGCCTGGGTTTTCATTATTTTCTCCGCCGGCTTCCAGACGACTGGCGATCCTCAACCCTCCTCCGAGTTCCTGGGAACTCCCGGGAGATTCCCGAGCCTCGTGGGGTCTGTGTGGCCGGTGGGTTCTGCCTGAACGTTTGGACATGCCGGCGTTGGACTCCGTTTCCCACAGGCTCAGAGCCACGGATGAACCTGGAGCGTTGGTTCCCCTTCCGGTGTGGTGGTGTGCCGCACTTCCTGGGGAATTGAGGCGGCTGAGGTCAGGCCCCGGCTCTCCCGAGGCGGGATGGATACTGTGGAGCCCGAAGCTACAAACCTGCGCAAGCCGCGAACGTTTGTGACGGCGACCCTGCAGGGTGTGGATGTACGAGAGGGAAGGGCTGAATGTGTTTGTGACGACGCCCTGGTGTGCGCCCTGATTGGTTTCTGATTGGACTCGTGTGACCGTTTCACTTGGTGTTTGGTGATGTAGGTGTTTCACTCTGTGACCTACTTGCCGAGCGTACCAGATGAAGTTTTTGTTTTCAACGAGTCCGTAGTGTCCCTTCTTCTTTTTTGTGATATTCTCGGTACCCAGCTTGGTGCATAACATAGAAGGGCATTGTGGCGTGAGTGACCACCCACCCCAGGTTCTAGTTGTGGGTTCCGTGGTTTTTTTGGAACATGTTTCCGGAATTGTCTTTTTCTGTCCTCACAGCTAGCTGTAGAGAAATAGTCATCACAAGAGAAGTCGTGTATTTCGGCCCAGAGTGGAAGTTCCAAGCAGAAAAGAACATTCTAAGTCATGAGGTGTGAATTGCATTGGCCTCCCAGATATGCTCCGGCGAAGATACTGAGGGGAGGGAGTTTTTCCTGGGAGATGGCCCCTTGAATACCCTGTGGAGGCATTTACACATTTCCTAACCACAGTATTTCCTGAGCTGTGTCCCCTAGAAGCCTATGTGAACCCCGAGGACAGGCTCTAGGCATTGATGATTCTGACACGGAGAAGAGTCTGTAGTTTTCTAGTTTCCCCTCTTCCATCTGGGTTTATGGGTTGTGTATGATGGGTGCTTGTCTGGTGGTGGACAGTATTATTTAGCCAGTCCAAGATCTCACAAGTCAGACTGATCTCACAAGTCCTTTCTTCTTGGTCATGTTATTCCTCAAGAGAAAGAAGGCTCCTGAAGTGGAAAGGAGCACTGCTTTTTAACGGCCATCTCAAGGTCAGTTTGTATTTATTTTTGTTCTGTCAAATGCATTTTTCGTTTTTTTGTTTTTTTCGAGTGCTGAGTACTTGAAAAAAGTACTCAGGCCCTTGTGCATGCTATGTCAAATATATTTTTGTTTTATGAAAAAAACTATTTGCTTTCCTTCTCCTGAATTGCTTTGCCTTATTGTGACCTATCCTTTTATCTAATTCCTAGATTTTCCCTTCCTAAGTAATAACATAGAGATGGATCCCCTTTTCCTCCAGTGCCATTTATTTCTTCAGTTACTGTGTGTTCCTAGGGCCATTTCCAGAGGCCTTAATTTTTTTGTGTTGTTGCGATAATATTTTACCAGTTTCACTGGGGAACATGCCCATCGAGCTTTACCCACTCTTATGCCAGAAGTGGAATTTCCTGACCGGTTCTTCACAGTTCTAACCATGGACCATGTGAGTAATTTCTCTCTTCATGAATATTTCCTTTTTCTGAATACACAACAGCTATAATAGAGAACGAATACCACATCCTCATCTTTTTCATTTTCTAGTGAGGGCTAGAATCAATCAGTGTCCCTTCTGTGTGCCCATCTGTTCTCCAAATGATGTTCAACACTCCCTATGTCTTCAGTCTACTATAGAGTAAGAATGGAATCCCTGGATTTTCCTTGTCATATTATTGAATATGGGAAAAAAAACAGACAAATATTTGATGACATGGGCAAACTCTAAAATTCTCCACAGACCTGAGTTTCCAGATGGATTTGATTTGGCCCCAAGTTATACAAAATGATAAGATTAAAATTAGAAAATATTGGCTGGGGATGTGGCTCAAGCAGTAGCGGGCTTACCTGGCATGCGCGGGACTCTGGGTTTGATCCTCAACACCATATAAAAATAAAGATGTTGTGTCCACCTAAAAAAACTAAAATAAATATTAAAAAAAAATAATTACAAAATATCTCATCTAAATGCTTAAGTGTAAGTAAGTCGCTTTTGAATAGGTAGTCTATTTTGTAGCCACTAAAAAGCATGTATTAAATAATTTGTCATCAGAAGTAATAATTGTAAAATATGAAATGATACATAACATATAGCATTGAACTGGGGGCTTCAAGAAGTATGTAAGTTTTATCTTTTGAAGCACTGGAGATAGAACCCAGGGTCTTATACATGGTAGGCAAGTGCTCTACTATTAAGCTATTATACCTTTAGTTCCTGTGAGGGATTTTTAATTTATTTTCTAAGTTAGATATTTTTCTTATGCAGAGGAATGAAGATACAGAAACTTAATCTTTATTGATGATTCATGAAGTGGACCCATAGCAACATGCAATGGCATGTAGACACTATCTCATTTAATATGTGAACTGATTATTTTATTAATTCCCAGACATGTTTGGCTACTTACAAAATCCCACATTGTTTCAGATTTCTCTGCATTAAATGGATTCTTTAAAGACATACATAGCCTGATTTGGAAACACTAATTCCCTTATTTCTTAAGTCATAGGCTTATATCCACAGTATACTTGATTAACATCTAGTTCCCTTTCTATAATGCAGTTTTTTATTTCTTTTTCTTGAAAAGATTTCCTTAAATTTTACTGTAATATTTGGGTTTATTGTTTCAGGAATTGGTGACATTCAGAGATGTTGTCATCAACTTCTCTCAGGAAGAGTGGGAATACCTGGATTCTGCTCAGAGGGATTTATATTGGGATGTGATGATGGAGAACTATAGCAACTTGGTCTCACTGGGTAAATTTATCTGCATCAAATAATTTAGAATATGTTCTCTAGAATATAAACTAATATTCAGTGAACTCAAGACTATCTTTAAAAAAAAACTACTGAATTTCTTCTCCCTGTTCCAAAAATATTGTTTCATTGTTGTTATATTCCAGAGTAATCCTCCACTAAATATCTTCCTCATATTCATACCAGGCAGTTTATATAATTTCTATCTTCCTTGATTCTAAGGGAGCTGGAATTGACTTATAGGACATATATAGCATATCATAGGGATATTATATTGTATTTGATCTCAGAATTGCTGTAGATTTATTGTGTTGTTTTCTTTTCCACTCTGTTGGACAAACACTATGACAAGTCCCAATTTTTATGACTATTAGAAGAATCTCTACAATTTACATATTGTTGGGTTGATAAACAGAATTCTTCATATTCATTTACTGCCACAAATATAGCTGCTTTTTGGTTAAAGAACTTTGCATTTAATACAGGGTTTGTTTTGGTCTTAGTCACCATTGTACAGAGCACTGTGTCTTCAACATAGACACCAAGTCAATATGTCTCAGAAAGCTACTTATTTTCCTCTTAGCTTACAAAGTTTTTGCCTCACCTTAAGCTTTAAATAATTGACTCATTTAATTTTTTTTTATTTTAGTTAGTTATATATGATAGTAGACTGCATTTCTGCACTTTAGTATATCATATAGGTGGGTTGACCCATTTAATTCTTAAGGTAACACTGTTACATACTGTTTTATAGAAGAGATTGCTTATGACAAAAAATATGAGGTATATGTTTAGGGTTATACCACCTCTTAGTATCAAGAGGCAGCTTTTGGGGCTGGGGTTATAGCTCAGTGATAGAGCACTTGCACTGGGTTCAATCCTCAGCACCACATAAAAACAAATAAAGATATTGTGTCCATCTTTTTTTTATATATATTTAATTTTTAGTTCTTGGCAGACACAACATCTTTGTTTGTATGTGGTGCTGAGGATCGAACCCGGGCCACACATATGCCAGGCGAACGCGCTACTGCTTGAGCCACATCCCCAGCCCCATTGTGTCCATCTTAAAAAAAAAAAAAAAAAAAGAGGCAGCTTTTCTGCTCAGGCAGGCTGGCGACAATGTATTCTTTTTTTCTTTTAGCTGGATTTTTATTTATTTATTTATTTATTATTTATTTATTTTAATGTGGTGCTGAGGATTAAACCCAGTGCCTCACACATGGCAGGCAAGTGCTCTACCACTGAGCTACAGCCCCAGCCCAAACACACAGTATTCTTAACTGTCACATTAAACTGGTTCTCAAGACAAAGAACCAGTATGGGTTCAAATAATGTAAGACCTGTATTAACTGTCTGGTTTCTCCGTGTTTTGTAATTCTGTGGTTATTCCCAAAGTGAAATATTCTTCTAATTCCTTCACATTTCTCTTCTATGAAGTGTTTATCATCATTTTTTTAAAAAAAAATTTTTAATTGTAGTTGGACACAATATCTTTATTTTATTTATTTTTATGTGGTGCTGAGAATTGAACCCAGGGCCTCTCTCATGCTAGGCGAGCACTCTACTGCTGAGCCACAACCCCATCCCCATGTTTATCATCATTTTGGGGATTAAGACTATAGCTCAGTGGTAGAGTGCTTGCCTAATCCCCAGTACCTCCCTCTATAATTTATATGTGTGTGTGTATATATATACATACATACATACATATATATATATATATATATATATATATATATTGAACTAATTACAATTTGTTTTAAACATACATTGTTACATTGCCTCATTGTAAGCCGAGTTTTGCATTTATAAGCCAATTATGTTCTAACTTATTGGAGAAAGGATGTTCTCTAAAGGATTTGCAAGGATGTGACAGGAAGATAGGGCCAGGTGAGTGATAGCCTATGAAGCAGAGGAAGTAAGGCCCTGTGATACTGGCAAACTCTTTTTAAAAACCCTATATACAAAGGTCTGACACTTGGGGGAAGCCAATTAAGATTCTGCTGGATACAGCTAGCTATTCTGTATACTGTTATAGATTTATATATGTCTATATTGACACAAAATATAGATATTCACATACTTTTTTGATGCCTACACTGAAGACAGCTATTAAGCTATCCCTTTTTATAATGGTGACCCAAACCAAAATGACATACTACTAGTTAAGACGTATAAGAAAACAAACAAGTAGAGAATGTATATAGCGATAAGTGTAAGAATAAAGGGTTAGAGGATGCTGGGGAATAGCTAATCCAGATATTGTAAATCAAACAGGTTCTCTTTGGTTTTAATCTATGGACATACAGTTTCTTGTCAGTGATTTACCTAATATTTTAAGTCAGCAAGTTTCTAAATTTATCATTTCTTTTCATATATTGGTTGCCCTCATGTTTTTTGTTTTGTTTTTTGTTGTTTTTAATTTTTTACTCTTTTCTTTGTTTTTTTAATCTATCATAAATATCCAGTCTTCTATCTAGGATAATGTCCCGCCAGCTTGAAAAACTTCCTTAAGTATTAGTTTTTGTAGTGCGGGTAGGCTGGAAATACATTTTTTTTTATTCAGTCTATCTATAAAAATGTCATTATTTTGCCTAAATTTTTTATTTGCTCTTTTTAGATATACATGATAGTAGAGCATATTCTAACATATTTTACATACATGGAGTATAACTTAATTCTAATTAGGATCTCATTCTTATGGTTGTACATGATGTGGAGTTTCACTGGTGGTATATTCATATGTGAACATAGGAAAGTTATGTCTGATTCATTCTTCTGTCTTTTCTATTTCCATTCTCACTCCCTTCTCTGCATTCCTCTTTGTCTAAGCCAGTGAACTTCTATTCCCTGCCCGATTGTTTTGTGTTAGCATCTGCCTATCAGAGAACATCCAACCTTTAGTTTTGGGGGAATGGCTTATATCACTTAACATGATATCTCTAGATCCATCCGTTTACTGCCAAAAGTTACATAGTCATTCTTTTTTATGGCTGAGTAATATTCCATTGTGTATTTATACTCCATTTTCTTTATCCATTCATCTCTTGAAGGGCATCTGTTGGTTCCATAGCTTAGCTGTTTTAATCTGCTATAAACATCCATGTGCGTGTATCACTGTAGTATATTGATTTTAAGTCCTTTGGGTATATACCAAGGAGTGGGACAACTGGGTAATGGTAGTTCCATTCCAGGTTTTCTGAGGAATTTCCATACTGCTTTCCAGAGTGGTTACACCAATTTGCAATCCTATCAGTAGCCCTCATGCTTTGTTGATAAACTTGAAATGTAATTCTAATAGGAAAGGCAGGAGGCAGAAACACCATATCTTTTATATTATTTTATCTAATTAATGATCTCAAATGGTGCACTTTAAATTTTCTGACTTTTCATTATGAATTTAATGATTTTCATTGGTTCAGTATATTTTAGACTCCAGTTTTTTGTTTTATTTTTTTATTTAGTATTTTATTTCTTAGTATTTTTTTATTTTTTAAGATGGAAACAATACCTTTACTTTATTTATTTTTATGTGTTGCTGAAACTAGAACTCAGTGCTTCACACGTTAAGCAAGCACTCTACCACTGAGCTATAACCTTAGCCCCTTGTTTTTGTTTTTTGGCACTGGGGATTTAACCCAGGGGTGCTTTACCACTGAGCTACATTCGCACCATTTTTCTTTTTTATTTTAAGACAGGGTCTCAGTCAATTGTTTAGGGTCTTCCTAAGTTGCTGAGGCTAGTCTGAAACTTGTGATCCTTCTTGTCTCAGCTTCCTGAGTCTGGAATGCACCACTGCACTGCACCCAGCCAGTTTTTAATTTTTTATATACAGTTATTTGAAGTTTGGATAATTCCTCATGGTGATTTCTGTGAACTTTAACTTTATTCTTTTATAAAATAATTTTTTAAGTTGTAGATGTACACATACCTTTATTTTATTTATTAATTTAAAAAAATGTTTATTTTTTAGTTGTGGTTGGATACAATACCTTTTTATTTATTTATTTATTTTTATGTGGTGCTGAGGATTGAACCCAGGGCTTTGCACATGTGAGGCAAGTGCTCTACCGCTAAGCCACAACCGCAGCCCTATTTATAAATTTTTATACGGTGCTGAGGATTGAAGCCATGCCTTATACATGGCAAGGCTAGCACTCTGCTACTGAGCCACAATCCCATCCCTTGCTTCTTTAATCTTTAAATTTCTTGCTTTTTGACACAGGCTATCTGGCTATCCCAGTACTCTCCCAGTCTCAGACCATCCACCTAAATTAGTTACAAGTGTGTTTTCTAGCCTTTTGTTGTGTTTAACGTGTTTTAGTACACAAGCTTTTTTCTCCCTCTTTTGACTCTTGTACTTTTAAAATCGTAGTCTACTTTAACTCCCTCAGGTGATTTCTGTGTCCTGTTGACATCATCCTTAAGTATTAAACTTTTCTATTTTCTGATACAACAATTCAAGGCATATCTTATACTGACCTTACTCCAGATCATAATTCAGATCTTTATTGTAGGATCCCTGCTTCATTACCTTATTTATTGTTACATCCAGGACAGTAGGCATGGTTATGATTTTTTGTTCATGGGAGTTAAGGTTCTGAAAAATTTTTTCTCTTTCTAGCAAATTAATGGTTTTCAACTTTTGTAGCTTTTGGGGTTAGTTTTAAATATCTAATTACCTAGAAATTAATTCATCATTCTACATTTTTCAACTTTATTGGTATGGGGTGGGGTATTATAAGACTTTCATAAAATGCAATCTATGGTGGTTCCTTTTACATTTTATTTTGTATATTTGTTAATTCTGTTTTTATGTTTTTATCACATTCTTATTCTGTTTATTAATTTCCTCTTTCATATTTTCCTCAGGTAAATCTTTTTTCTATTTTTATGAGTGGCATGTATACATTGGTCATTTTCATTCATTTCTTTATAATACCATTTAAATCTTTACTTTTTATGTGACCAATATAATTTTCATAAATTATAGTTTATAAAGATTTCAACATCATTGTTCTCAGGAAATATTTTTTATTTCAGTTACACTTCCACATTGACTCATAGTTAATAGAGAATTTTATTTCTAAATGTTTTTGGTTTATTGATACTGGTACTGGTTTACTGCTTTCATTAAATTATGATACTAGCATTATTTTTTATTGTTACACATAACATAATTCACTTATAGGAAATTATTCTTGATCTTTCAGTTTTCCTTAAGCTTTATCTCATTGCCAAACTTGAGTGTCTGAAAAAATATTTTGTAACAAAATGTCTTAAAATCTTGCCCACCTAATCCACCTTCTCCATGTGACTCTTTCATCATATTCTCCTTTTATTTTTTTTAAATATATTTTTTATTTGTAGATGGACGCAACATCTTTATTTTGTTTATTTTTGTGGTGCTAAAGTTTGAACCCAGTGCCTCACACATGCTAGGCAAGTACTACACCACTGTGCCACAGCCCCGCACCATATTCTCCTTTTCAATCACAAGACTTTACTCAGAATTGCATAAATTTAACAATATGGTATATTCTTATTTGTATATCTGAAATATGGTGATACTTTTGGGGGTAGTACAGAAGTGGCTGACTTTGGGTATCGGAAAATGGAAATGAGTATTTGGGAAAGATCATGAAGGAAAAAAAGATTTCACAAGGATAGATGAGTAATAGTGAAAATATTACCAATGAGAAGTATTGGTTGACATGTGAGATGAAAAAAAGCAATCAAGGCTCTGTGTAGGAGGATGAGTAATACTGGTAAAGACGTGTAGGTGGAGAAGCGTACAAATCTATGTAATTAATTTGATAATGTGCCATTTTCCATTTGACATACATTTGTATGTATACTTTCTTTTTATTTAAATTGCTTTCATCCAGTGATTTACTTTTCCTGTAATTAATTGTCATATACTATATCCTTGGGGCCTATTATTCATTGGCACATTAAAAAATTAAGACATTTGTCCTTGTGCAGTTTAAGGAATGGAGAAATTAATGGCATAATAAAAGTAAACAACTATTGAACACACAATTGAAAAATATGAGGGCGCGGCTGGGGATGTGGCTCAAGTGGTAGCGCACTCGCCTAGCATGTGTGAGGCACTGGGTTCAATTCTCAGCACCACATAAAAATAAAATAAAGATACTGTGTCCCCCTAAAACTAAAAAAAAATAAAAGGGGCTAGGGATGTGGCTCCAGCGGTAGCACGCTCTCCTGGCATGCACGGGACGCAGGGTTCAATCCTCAGCACCACATAAAAATACAATAAAGATGTTGTATCCGCCGAAAACTAAAAAATAAATATTTAAAAAAAATTAAAGGGGGCTGGGGTTGTGGCTGAGCGGTTGAGGGCTCGCCTAGCACGTGTGAGGGCCTGGGTTCGATCCTCAGCACCACATAAAAAAATAAAGGTATTGTGTCCAACTATAACTTAAATATTTTTTTAAAAAATTTTAAAAATAGAAAAAGAAAAATATGAAGGCAATGAACCAGATATTTGAATGAAGATATAAAAATTAATTTACTTTAGGTTCAGCTATCTTAAGGTAGTTAACTTTTAGACCTGAGGTGATGAAAAGGAACTGGAATACAAAGAGATTATTTGTGAGAGATAAAATGTCCTTTGAGTTGGTGTAAATGGTAAGAAATGTGTTTTTATCTAGGAGGTGAAAAGAGATTAAAAGAAAGGAAGGAAGTTGAGTAAAATGAGGTCTTATGACCAGCACCTTTTTATCCATGGTAAATTGTTAATGATAAAATTGTTGATATGTGTATATTGTCAAATTTTTATGTTTATAAACAGTAGCTCTATAAGATGGTAATTATGGATTCTACATATATATATTTTGATTCACTTTATCTAGATTGGTTCCTCAACATCAGTACTTACAACAAGCTTACAAAGATGATCAACATCTACATTTCAGATCCACTGACTTAATATGTTTCCTTATCAGAAATCTCACAATGTTATATTACACTGTTAGCACTGTCTGAATTCTCTTTCTGCAGATTTTATAACAGTACTTTAACTATTTACTTATTTATTTTGTTAGTTTTTTTGGTACCAAGAATTGAATCCAAGTGTGCTTTACCACTGAGATACATCCTCAGCCTCTTTCATTTTTTATTTTGAGACAGGATCTTATTAAGTTGCTTAGGACCTTGCGAAGTTGCTAAGGCTGGCTTTGAACTGTGATCCTTCTGCTTCAGCTCCTTAATCACTAGGATTACAGGCATCTACCACCAAGCCCAGCTAAATATTCATTTGTACTGTGAATTATATTGTTTGTTTCTTAAGTTTTCTATGAGTTCTATTATTGTGATGGGGGAAAAATTGTTTTTTCCCTTTTTTTTCAGATTTGGAGTCTAGGTGTGAGACAGAGATTTTATCTGTAAGAAAGGATGTTTTTGAAAACAGTGGTTCTCAGTTGGAAGTAATGGAAAATAGCAATCTCATTGACTTCAAAAGCTCCATTTTCAGAAATGACTGGCAAAGCAAAAACAAGATTGAAGTAAAAGGACCTGGATGGAGATGTTTCAGTAAGATGAAAATCATCTCTGACAAACAGCCCAATTATAAGAATTATAAATATCTTACATTACCTCAGAGAATGCATGGTGGTGCGAAGCCCTATGAATATAAGGAATGTGGGAAAGTGTTCAGTTGTGACTCAAACTTTGATCACTATCAGAGAATAATACATACTGATGAGAAAACCTATGAATGTAATGGATGCCGGAAAAACTCTGGGATGGATAATTCACATATACTACAATTGAATATTCATACTGGAGTGAAGCCTTGTAAATATATGGAACATGGGAATAAACTTAGTTTCTATGAAGATCTTAGTCTTTACCAAAAAATTTATAGCATTGGGACGTTCTATAAGTGTAAGGAATATGGGAGGATCTTTAGAAGTGTTGGAGAAATTACTCCCATTCAAAGAATTCATGATGGTGAGAAGCCCTATGAATGTACATTCTGTGGGAAATCCTTTAGGGTGCTTGCACAACTTACTCGACATCAGAAAATTCATACTGATGAGAAACCTTACAAATGTATGGAATGTGGCAAGGACTTTAGATTTCATTCACAGCTTACTGAACATCAGAGAATTCATACTGGTGAGAAACCATACAAATGTGTCCACTGTGAGAAGGTTTTTAGAATTAGTTCACAACTCGTTGAACATCAGAGAATTCACACTGGTGAGAAACCTTATGCATGCAAGGAATGTGGGAAGGCTTTTGGAGTCTGTAGAGAACTTGCTCGACATCAGAGAATTCATACAGGTAAGAAACCCTATGAATGTAAGTCATGTGGAAAGGTCTTCAGAAATAGTTCATCCCTGACTAGGCATCAGAGAATCCATACTGGTGAGAAACCCTATAAATGTAAAGAATGTGAGAAAGCTTTTGGAGTAGGCAGTGAACTTACCCGACATGAGCGAATTCACAGTGGTCAGAAACCTTATGAATGTAAGGAGTGTGGTAAGTTCTTCAGACTTACTTCAGCCCTTATTCAACATCAGAGAATTCACAGTGGTGAGAAACCCTATGAATGTAAGATCTGTGGGAAGGCCTTTAGACATAGTTCAGCCCTTACTGAACATCAGAGAATTCATACTGGAGAGAAACCTTATGAATGCAAGGCATGTGGGAAGGCCTTTAGACATAGTTCATCTTTTACAAAACATCAGAGAGTTCATAGTGCTGAGAAACCCTATGAATGTAAGGAATGCAGGAATGCCTTTAGTGTGGGTGAGAATATTACTTGAAAAATTTCTACTATTTTTTAATGAAATGAGTATTTATTTGAATGAAATGAGTGTGTGAGGGCCTTTTCCTTGTGATTTTGACTGGAAAAAAATTTGAGGATATAAAATATAATCAAGGATGATTCATATCCCTCTCCTTTTACAGTCTGTTCCCAGACTTCATGGTCATTCTGTGTTCCAAAAAGGAATTTTTCAATCATTGGTGACATGTATACCTTTATAATTTTGTAAATACTGCCAAAAATTTCTGTTTTTATATTAACATTCTCATTCTCTATTGACTCATGATGGTGTCTTCATCCATTTCTGAAATTTGTGGAATACATGTTCATCTAATAATTAGTGGTTTCAGTTAATTTTGTGAGTTTCTTGTCTATATATTTTCTCTTAATAGCTTTTGGTGTTTATGTTTTCATTGTTTTGTCAATTTTATCATTTGTAATATTAATAAAATATCCTTTTTGTATTATAATTCTTTGCTTCTCTATCTGATATATTTTTCTTCATCTACACAGTTAGAGCTCCCAGTTAAATAAAACATAGTTTTAAAGTCTTACGACCCTGCCTTGTTAAATTTTCTTTTGGTTTCTATTGCTTTTTATTTATAGATGTATAACCACCTCTCCATTTTCATCAGTTGTTTGATTTATTTTTAAATTTCTATTTTGTTTTGACACAACAGATTCCTTTAAATATCTATCATAAAACAATTCTGTTAAGGAGCCTTTTATCTCTAGGTGGTACCAGCCAGGATTAAAGTGAAAGGAACATCTTGATATATTTGATGAAAATTACTAAACCAGCGTTTTTTTCTTTTTTGGGGGGGTGAGTACTGGGAATTGAACTTAGGCATTTGACCATATCCCCAGCCCTATTTTGTATTTTATTTAGAGACATTGTCTCAACTGAGTTGCTTAGCACCTTGCTTTTGTGGAGGCTGGCTTTGAACTCTCCATCCTCCTGCCTCAGTCTCTCGAGTCGCTGAGATTACAGGTGTGTGCCACCATGCCTAGCTCTAAACTAGTCTTTTAAACTTGTTTAGCACCCTTAACTATTGGAGTGTCTATAATCTGATCACTGAACTTAAATTAAGGTTTACAAGTATATATTACCATGGTTTCAATTGTTTTTGTGTAGATCCTTTCTTTTTATTTCCTCTCAGAATTACCAGAGTTCAATAATCAGTAGACTCTCTTTGGGGCTAGGGGAGTAGATCAGAGGTAGAGCTCATACTTAGCATGCGTGAGGCCCTGGATTCAAATTCCAGCACCAACAAATAAGCAAATGAGTTAAATAGTATACCTTTCTTTTTTTAAGGTCTTTCTTAAAAAAATATTTTTAGTTGTAAAGGGACACAATACCTTTATTTTATTTACTTACTTTTTATTTAGTACTGAGGTTCGAACCCAGTGCCTCACACATGCTGGGCAAGTACACTACCACTGAGCTATAAGTAGAATTCCAGCCCTATTTTAGTAATCTTAAATGCCCCAAATTGTCTGTTTGACAATTGACAAAGTTATGCAATCAAATGAGATCATAAGTCACTGGTTTTTAGATTTTTTTAGAAGAAAATTTAACCATTATGTTTAGATAACTTTATGTCACCATTATTCATTAGATTTTAAATTGACATGTTTCCCAGAACTTGGGTGCTTTTCAAAGTTTCACATGATCACCAGTAGTAATAACTTTCTCATTGGATATGTTAAGCTATGTTTTCTGTAAGTATTTCTTTATGAGTATTTTATACATGTTTTTGTACATGTAGTTGGTGGCTAGTTTATGTCCTACACAGTAAGAAAATGAGTCTGTGATGTTAACTTTGGTATTAGGGTAATTTTCTACTTTGTATCTTTGAAAAGAGTGAACATTATTTATTGAATTACTGTGTGACCACCACTACTGATTTACTCTTGGATTTTATTCTTCGTGGTCATTCTGAGTTAATATCCAGGCTGCTTAATTTTCTTGGGCATAGTACTCTAGGACTACTTGTCATGTATTCCTTTGTGTATGTGTTTTTCCTTTCCAATTTAAGGAAATGAAAGCAATGAGCTGTATAAACTGTATATAGACATAAAATTGATGGTAGAAACAAAATAGCCATTAAATTTCTTGGCATTTAATTTTTGAAGTCCCTCTTGAATAAATGACAAATGAATGAGTGAAATGTATCCTTGTTGTGTTTCCCTTATTTTTTAATTATAGCCACATTTTTTATCATATATTAACATTTTTCTTTGAATTTTATATGAACCCTAAAAGCCAATAAAACTGATGCTGTTTGTGTTCATTATTGTCTTTGTTTTTACTATAGTTTGGTGCTCAAAAATATGAAACTTCACCATTTGTTTCCATTTTCATTTGTCCCTTTATCCTTTCTGAATTTTCCTTATTCTACATTTAAACTTTGTGTTTGTTCAAATTCAAGATGATACTTTCCAATTTATTGCTGTCCTGAACTTATCTATTCCTAAGAAAGTAATCCCACTTCTGTTTACTGGTGAATAGCATTAAACTAGTATGTATGTAAGGGATGCATGGAGAGTCTGTGGTTGATTGCTTCCCCACATTCCTGCCCTAACCTGCAGTGTGGCTGTATTTGGAGATAGGCCTTTTAAAATGTAACCAAGGTTGAATAAAGACATAAAGAATTGATCTTGATCTAAAATGGATGGTGATCTTCTGCATGAAGATAGTGACCTTCTAAGGGACATCCCACTTTGCATGCTCACACACCAAGGAAAGGCCACATGAGAACAAAAGAAGATGGGCATCTACAAGCCAAGAAGAAAGCCCTCACCAGGAACTGAATCTACTAGCACCTTGATTGTGGACTTCACAACCTCCAGAACTGTAAGAAAATACTTATCTGTTATTTAAGTCGTATAGTGTATAAGACTTTGCTATGGCATCTCAAACAGACTAACAAAGGTTTTGGTAATCAGAACTAGGGTATTGCTGTTACAAGTGCCTAAAAATGCAGAAGCTAGGCTTTGGAAATAGGTAATGGGCAGAGAGGCTGGAAAAGTTCTAAGACTAATGGTAGATTGATTTTCATTCAAAATAATTATTGATAGATAATATTTGATACTATTATATTACTCCCTGTTTACTAGTTATTTTGTAGATCTTTTTGTTCCTTTATTTGTCCTCCTTTATGGTTAAGTGGTTTTCTCTATCAGTAGGTTTTTATTCCCGACTTTTTGTTTTTAATGTATCAAAATTTTTTTATTTTGGGATAGTCTTATTGGGTTGAATCTGATTGGTGAACTTTGGCCTTCCTATACTAGATATTTGATATTTGTATCTTTCTACAGGTTTGGAAAGTTTTCTGTTAATCTTTAAAATAAACATTCTACCACTTTGTCATTCTCAAGCCTCTCTTTGATACCAATGACATATATATAGATTTATTTTTTGATCATGTCCCACAGATCCTATAAGTATTCTTCACTCAATTCTCATTCTCTTTTTTATTCTCTTGTGTTTTCAAGTAGCCCATCTTCAAGTTCTTTGACTTTCTTGTGCTTCATCATTTTGATGTTGGTGCTAATATGTAATTCATTTTTGCTATTGTGTTTTTCAACTTCAGTAGTTCTGGGGATTGAACCAAGGAACATTTTATCACTAAGCTACATCCCAAATGTGATGGAATATGTGAATATAAACATTCAAAAAGCTCAGTGAAATTCAAGTAAGATGAACTCAGAGACCCACATTACAATGCATTATAATCAAATTTTCAAAGTAAAAAATAGAATCCTGTTAGCAACAAGAGAGGTGACTTGTTACATATAAGGGATCCATCCTCCACAAGATTATCAGATTTCTCAAGATAAATCAATGGTGGCCAATAGTCAATGATCCAGTGATACATTTTAGATCTTAATTGTCTCTCAAAGGACATGTGTTGAAAGTTTGGTCACTGTCCTGTAGCACTTTGGGGAGATGATGCAACTTTTATGAAGTGGGGCCTAGTGGAAGGAAGTTATGTCACTAGGGGTATGCCCTTAGAGGAGATATTGGGACCCTAACCCCTTTCACTCTTTCCTTCCCAGCTGCCATGAAGAGAACAGAGTTCCTCTGCCACATGCTCGCTGCCATAATGTATCTTTATATGCAGGCAAAACTGTTTTTCAAAATTGAGGGTTAAATTTTTTTCTTTATCTAGGAAGATAAAAGTCATTACTATTATACCTGGCTTGCAAGAAATGTTCAATGGAGCCCAGCAAAGAGAAATGAAATATTACAACACAGTAACTTGAAACCATAGGAAGAGATAAAGATTTCAATAAAGGTAAATACCTGGGTAATTATAAAAGCTAGTATTATTGTAATCATGGAAATAACATGATTTATGATGCTAATTGTCAGGATCCAATTTGACATGACTACAGCCATCTTGGTGATAACCACTGTCTTGCCTATCGGGTGCTCCTGGCATACATTCCAAAACCTGTAGGATAAATAAGATAATAAGACCATATATTGTACCAGGAATTAAGGCCTGGACTGTCTCTGACAATTGCTGTGTTAATAGTTTCTGAGAAAGCCCAGGTGTATTCTGGTTGGCTAGGTTAGCATATAAGCCCCTTCCTCCTGTCCTGGGGTATCTTGCTTCTGCCTGAGTCCCTAATAAGTTGCATTTTGTATGATCCTGGATTTGCCCACCTGGTTCTTCAGTCATAGCACCTTTTGTTTTGGGTGGCCGGTTCTGGTACACTGGGTTATTTCCAGAACTCTAATATATTTGAAAATCAGAGTTGTTAGTCTGATAGCTATTATTATTATTATTATTATTATTATTATTATTCACAGTTTGTAACTTCATGTTTTGTTTTATACATTGTTTAATATACTAATGCCTTCAAGCAAATATTAGTGTAGGTTTTGGGCACACAGTATATAAAGCTGTAATTTTGTGACAAGGGAAAGGAGTGAGGTGGGGATGGTCTTGTAAGGAGCAATTGTTTGTATGAAAATTAAGCTGGTATGAATTCAAATTAGAGTATTACCTTGTTATGATGTTTAATGTAATCTCCATCATAATCATAGAGAAAACAGTTATGCACAAAAGGAAGTAGAAAAGAAATTCAAATATTTCACTACCAAAAAATTATGTCTAAAAGAAGACAGTAATACAGGGAATGAAGGACCAGAAAAGGCATTTATTCACTTTTTAGTTGTAGATGGACACAATACCTTTATTTTGTTTATTTAGTTTTATGTGGTGCTGGGGATCAAACCCAGTGCCTCACATGTGCTGGGCAAGTGCTCTATCACTGAGCTGCAACCCCAGCCCCACAAAAGACATTATAATATAGAAAACAGCAAAGAGAGAGAAGTCCTTCCTTTTCAGTAATATAAATATTTACAAAAGGCTTATACTTTCAAATCAAAGACAGAAATCTGAAAAGGAAAATTACAAAAGCAATTCTGATTACAATAATAATTGAAAAATAAAATATTGAGGGATTAAAATAGCCAAAGAGCTGGGAAGACTAATCCCAGCAGCTTGGAAAGCTGAGGCAGGGGGAATCAAAAGTTCAAGGCCATAAGCAACTTCATAAGACCCTGACCCAAAATTTAAAAAAGGAGATGGGGGTGGGGATGTAGCTCGATAGTAAAGTACCCCTGGGATGAATCCCCAGTACGAAAAATAAATACGCTGAAGAAGTGAGATTTGTACAAGGAAAACAACAAAATATTGCTGAAAGAAATTTAAGACATAAATAAATGGAAACATATCCTATTCATGAATTGGAAAACTTCATTGTTCAAAAGTAAGTGAAATGAAATTTCACTATCCAAGGCAATCTATAGACTTTATTCCATCTCTATTAAAACAGCAATGGCTGTTTCTGTTTATTCTTTGTAGAAACATAAAAGCCCATCCTATATATCATGTAGAATATTAAGAGATCTTGAATAGCTAACTAAGTAGGCTGGGGATGTAGCTTGGCAGTAGGAGCATTTGCCTACTGTGTGTGAGACCCTGGATTCAGTCTCCAACACTGAAAAAAAAAAAAAGGAGGATGTACACTTCATGATTAGTATAGAGGTAGTATAATCAAAATCTTGTAATACTGCAGTAAAGACTGGAGATGAAGCTCAGTAGTAGAGCACTTGCCTACCCTCTGGGTACTGGGGTCAATCCCCAGTACCCAGAGAGTAGGGGAAGTACAAAAGTTTGAACAAAGGAACAAAAGAAATATGCAAAAAACAGCAAAATGACAAATATGAATCAATCATGTCAATTACATTAAATGTTTAAATGGCAGCCTTTACAGAAAAATTCATCATATCCCTTTGCAGAAGAGGCAAAGATCTAAAACAGTAAGATCAGATTAGTGAGTATTAGACAAGCTACTATTGTGTGTGCTGTCAACATTCTGGAAAATTCTACCATTGAATTTGCCCTTGAGGATGTTTTGGAAGGTAAGCTCAATAGGAAAATGGTGAAAATAAGCATGGGAGCATGTTTCTTCAGACATAAAAATTTGGCAGATAGGGGAGGCTGAGGCAGGAGGATTGCAAATTCAAGGCCAGCCTTAGCAACTTCACAAGACTGTTTCTCAAAATAAAAAGGACTAGGTAGCTCAGTGGTAAAGCATCCCTGGGTTCAATCCCCACCACCATAAAAAAAGAAAAGAAAAAAAATTGGTTGGTAAAGATGAATTCATGACTGCAGATTCTAAATTTCTGGTATTGCAGCAATCCACTGGCAAGAAGAGGAGAGTTGTCTCAATCTTGTGCAGAGAAATGTTAATATTTTCAAATTCATTACTCCTCAGATTGTCAAATACAGTCCTGACATTACATCATAATTGTTTCTAACCCAGTAAGCATACTTATATGTGTTACCTGGAAACTGTTACCCAAACACTCTTGATTGAATGTGGGTGCAAACTGAATTTTGTTAGATTTCACTATCTTTTGACTGAAAGATTTGGCATTAATTTCAACAGCTGCCATGGATGGATTTTGGGAGAACATGGCAAATCGAGTGTGCTGCGAGTGTGGCTGGAGTGGAGTAAACATGGCAAGTGTTCCTCTCCAGGATCTGAATGTAGCAATGGATAATGATAGTAAAAACTGGAAGTAAGTACATAAGATGGTTGGTTGGCAGTGCCTGCGAATTCATCAAGCTAAAAGGATTGATCAACTGGACTATAGGATTAATAAATGTAGTTCTCATTGAATCCCTATTCAAAAACCTATCCAGGATTCATCCAAAGTTAGCAGTGACAAAGGAGCTGTATGGCATTGAGAGTGAAATCTTGAGTTTTCCATGTATTCTCAATCCTGGGGGATTAGCCAGCATTATCAATCAGAGCTGAAGAATAATGAGAATGCTCAGCTCAAGAAAAGTACAGATACCTTGTAGGACATCCAGAAGGACCTAAAAGACCCATGACTTATGATTAACCCTGAGCTTTTAATTTCTTTTTGAGAGAGAGAGAGAGAGAGAATATTTTAATATTTATTTTTTAGTTTTCGGCAGACACAACATCTTTCTTTGTATGTGGTGCTGAGGATTGAACCCAGGCCGCACGCATGCCAGGCGAGTGCGCTACCGCTTGAGCCACATCCCCAGCCCAAAGCCTTTAGTTTTTATCCATGTACATGGGTCATAGTTTCCCTCTTCCTTAATATGTGATGTGGAAAATTCCTGCAATTAGTCTTTACACAAAATTATCTCTTGGGTACTTCTTTTTTTTCAATTTTTTTTGCATTAATTGGTTATACACAATAGTAGAATGTGTTTATGCACTTTGATATTATTTATCATTTTTCTGAGTGTACATGTTGTAGAATCATATTGGTCATGCAGTCACACATATACATAAAGTAATAATAACAATAATAATAATAATGTCTGTTTCATTCTATCATCTTTCCTATCCCCACATTCTCTCCCCTCCCTTCCCCTCCCTTCACTTCCCTCTACCTAATCTAAGGTAACACTATTCAGCTCTAGTGCCCCCCCCCCCACGCTTATTGTGAGTTAGCATCTGCATATTAGAGAAAACATTTGGTGTTTGGTTTTTTGGGATCTTGGGTGCTTCTTAAAAAAAATTAAAAGTAGAATTATAATAAGTAAAGGATTTAATAATTATTCACTTAAAATTTTCCAAGAAGAATACTCACAACCAGATACTCAAAACCAGATAAAATGTAAGAACTATTTAAAGAAACAATAATACCAATACTTAATAATTTATTTCAGAAACCAAAGGAAGAGGGGGAAACACTTCCAAATTCATTTTATGAGAATCAGTGTATGCTGGTACTAAAGGCAGATTAAAAAATATCAAAGAGGGGCTGAGATTGTGGCTCAGCAATAGAGCACTCATCTAGCATGTGTGAGGCCCTGGGTTTGATCCTCAGCACCACATAAAAATAAATACATAAAATAAAAGGTATTGTTTCCAACTACTTCCAAAAAATAAAAAATGTTTTTAAAAATATCAAAGAAATATACAGACTCTGATGAATAGACCCCAAACCTTTACCAACCCAAAAGAGAACTTGTCAAACTCCAAAACATATTGATTGGTATAAGCTCTGAACATATTCAAAAGTTTAAAAAGATGATCTCAGTGGACACAAAAAGATATTTGACATGGTCTAATATATTTCTCAACTTAAAACTTCCAAAACATTAGGAATACAAGTAGGAAAAAAAAGAATTCTTTAGGCCAGGTATAGTGGCACAGTCTCCAAAGCTGCTGGGATTACGGAAGGCTAAGACAGGAGTATCACAAGTTCAAAAGCACCCCAATGAGGCACTAAGCAACTCAGTGAGACCCTGTCTCTAAATAAAATACGAAATAGGGCTGGGGATGTGGCTCAGTGGTCGAGTGCCCCTGAGTTCAACCCCTGGTACCCTCCCAAACATTTCTTCATCATGGTAAAGGGTATTATGGCAGTCAAACCAGAGAAGCAGAGCCAATAGGAGATAAACACGTATCTACATATTAAAGGATTTGTTAGACATAATCGACTTGTCCAATTATGGGAGTTGATTAAGCAGTCTCTATAAGGTGCCTGTTTAAAAAAAAATGGAAGGTATCTTAATCCCAAAACTTTGTTCACAGAATTAACCATATCCCAAATGTCAGGAAAGCTGAAGGAGAGTCAAGAAAAGGTAGAACAGTTGCAGCCATAAATGCTGCTTGACAGTGTCATCAAACTATGTCATCAAACTGTGTTGCCTAGCTTATACAAGGCCCTGAGTTCAGTTCTCAGCCCTGGGCAAAACAAAATATACAAGGAAGGCAACCCTTTGAAATTTATTTTAGCCTACCTAAATGAAGGCAACATAACATTTTAAAGATATCATAAACACCAAAATAAAAGAAATCCAGCAACTAATGGTGAAAACTGAATTTTCCTTCAAATCACACCACATCACAGAATGTATGTCCATTCTTTTCTCCACTGTTCAAAAGTGGAGAAAAGAATGGACATACATTCATAAAAAAAAAATTACTGAAATATTTTAGTGCAATAAGTTTTTTAAAAAATTGGTGCATTCATATTTGAAAGGTAGAAATACAATTACCTTTATTTGAAGATGACGTTATGGTGTATGTTTAAAATCCACAATAAAAAGGTATTTTATTAAAGAAGATAAACATGCAAAAATAACAGTATTCTTTTTTTTTTTTTCCTTTTTTTGGTACTAGGGATTGAACCTAGGTGTGCTCCACCACTGAGCTCACACCCTAACCTTTTTTTTTTTTAACATTTTTTTAGTTGTTGATGGACCTTTATTGTATTTATTTTCATGTGGTGCTGAGAATCAAACCCAGTGCCTCACACATGCTAGGCAAGCACTCTATCACTGAGCTAAAGCTCCACCCCTTTAACCCTTTTTATTATTTATTTTGAGACAGGGTCTCACTGAATTGCTTAGGGTCTTACTAATTTGCTAAGGCTGGAATTCTCCTGCCTCAGTCTCCAGAGTTGCTGGGATCACAGGCATGCACTATTGTGCCTAGCAGATACTGGTATTTCTATACATTACTATAAGCCAGCCAAAGTGAAATTTAGTAAATAATTTTATTTATAATATAATCCAAAAGAATAAAATAATTGGAAACACATTTAACAAAACCAAGACTTGTACAATAAAAGTTCTAAAAACATTGCTGAGAAATAAAAGATCTGAATGGGGGAGATATTCCATTTTTATTATTGGAGGATTCAATATTATTAAGGCTAAGACAACTCTCTAAATTGATAATGCTAATTTAATAAGTCTCTATGAAATTTTCAGCAGGGTTTTCTGTAGAAAATTGGTGTGCAGATTCTAAATTTTATATAGAAATGCAAAGGACCCAGAATAACCAAAATACAATTTGCAGGCAGAATACTAGGGATGAAACCCCCCGGGGCCTTGTGCTTGCTAAGCATGCACTTTAAAACTCTAGCCCTCAAAATAATTTTGAAAAATAGGATCAAGGCTGGAGAACTTAAGACTATTCAATTTCAATATTCCCTATCAAGCTGTAATAATCAGAAAGTACGGTACAGACCAGGTTTGGTGTACACCACGTCTGTAATCCCAGCAGCTTGGGAGGCTGAGGCAGGAGTACCACAAGTTCAAGGCCAGCCTCAGCAACTTAGTGAGGCCTTAAGCAACTTAAAGAGACCCTATCTCAAAAAACAACTAAGGGCTGAGGATGTGGCTCGGTGGTTAAGAGCTCCCAGGTTTACTCTCCAGTACCATTAAAAAATAAAAAAATAATAATTTCTAATTTTTTTCTTTTTTGGCACTGAAGATTGAATCCAAGGGGTACATTTACCACTGATCCACATTCCCAGCCTTTTTCTTATTTTGTTTTTAATTCTGAGACAGGGTCTTCCTGAGTTGCTTAGAATCTCACGAAGTTGCTGAGGCTGGCCTCAATCTTGCAGTTCTCCTGCCTTAGCCTCCCAAATTGCTGGGATTACAGGCATGTTGCAAGCTATCCACCGGCTATGGGTGTGAACTATGAGCATTGGAGCTATATAAGGGGGCAGGTCTGGCGTTGTGCCCTGATTGGGCTGTGTGACATCAGTGCACTTTTCCTCTTGCTCTGCTGTGATCCCACAGCACCTAAGATGCGTGACTTGCCAAGATATCCATCTGCTGACTGCAAAACTCCACCTTTTAAAACCATATCCCCTGCCTTATTTGGTGAAGAACATTCCATCGAAGCTCCTTTGTGTGTCCCCCCCTATAAAATAGATTCTGGATGTACGCTCCCTCTTTCTAGCACTGTCCAGCATGGTAGAGCACTTGCCTAGCATATGTGAAGGGACTCAGAGCAGTCCCACCCTCAGTCTGAGAAATTCATGTCTGTGTGGTGCATGATTTCTCTGCCATTTTCTTTGTCTAATGTTGCAGCCAGCTTCTTTGAACCCAGTTCATCTTATCAGCATAGGCAACTAAAGAGACAAGTATAAACTACCATGCCCAGCTGTAATTTCTTCTCTTGTGCACTTTCTGCTTCAGTCACTATGTTCCTACAGTCGCTCATTAAGTCAGAAAAGTGAAGAATCCCTATTGGAAAAGAGTGAATTTCAATGTGGACCAATATAGAGGAGCAATATAGTGAGGAAAGGTGACAAAGACTCTCAACATAGATTTCAGAATATAATGGACTGTGAGGACATAATCCATGTCTAAGGAAATTCAGATGGAAAAACTCTTGACTAAATAACACTGGGGAAATGAATTCTTGTTCTGATTTTCAATCTGAGAAATTTGCAAATACTTAGATGATTTGAATCCAAGTTACAGCATCAAGTTCTTACCTCCAGAAAGTATGACCAGTGTTCTGTTACCTACTCCTCTATCCTTTAAATTTTTATATAAAAATAAGAGTCTTAACATTAAAGAATAGCTTGTGTGATAATCATTAGAAAGATTCAAACTCAAGACCACATAATAGTTACGAGTTACTTTACCTACTTCAGGAGAGAAACCAGAGGTGTCTGGCATGCCAACAGTCCTCTACTAGGTAAAGTGACCCCAGCAGATACAATTTGCATGTTTCTTTGGCTCCTCCTTTGTACCACTTCTAATCAACTTAATTACTCAGAAACCTGAGTCAGTTTTCATTCTCCATTTCTTTTTTATATTTATTTTTTAGTTTTAGATGGACACAATATTATTTCTTTTTAAAAATATTTTTAGTTGTAAATAGACACAATATCTTTATTTTTATTTATTTATTGAACCCAGGGCTACATGCGTGCAAGGCAGGCACTCTACCACTGAGCCACAACCCCAGCCACAATATTATATTTCTATGTGAGGTTCAAATCCTGTGTGTCATGTATGCCAGGAGAGCCCTCTACCATTGACCCACAACCCCAGCCCTCATTCTCCCTTTTCTTACATCTAGTCCTTCAGCAAGTTCTCCCATTTTACTCTCAATGTATCTAAAATCCATCCATTTCTTCCCATCTCTACTACCAACTCACTCGTCTAGATCATCATTATCTCTTCCTTATTATCCCTTCCACAATTACCTTTTAAAAGTCTGTCCCTACTTTAAAAAAATATTTTTAGTTGTAGATGGATACAATACCTTTATTTAATTTATTTATGTATATGTGGTGCTGAGGATTGAATGCAGTACCTCACACATGCTAGACAAGTGCTCTACCACTGAGCCACAACCCCAGCCCTGTCCCTACTTTTTATACCTTCTTCTGATCTTTTCTGATATTTCCATGTTTAAAGTATCCAAAAGGGGCTGGGGTTGTGGCTCAGTGGTAGAGTGCTTGCCTAGCATGTGTGAGGCACTGGGTTTTATTCTCAGCACCACATAAAAATAAATAAAGGGCCACCAACAACTAATAAATTTTTTTTAAGTATCCAAAAGAATTAACCTTGGGGGGACTGTGGCTCAATGGGAGAGCACTTGCCTAGCATATGTGAAGCACTGGGTTCGATTCTCAGCAACTCATAAAAATAAATGAATAATATCATGGTCCATCAATGTGTCTTAAAAAATACTAAAAAAAAAAATAAGCCTTCTTAAATTTGTAAGAGAACTTTAAATATCTTAAGGTATACATATTAACCAAAACCAGTAATCAAATTTGAGTGCTTAAGAAAAAAATTAGAAATATTTTATTCATTTAGCTTAGAAATTTAATAAAGGAAGCATAAAAGAAAACAAAAGTACACTGAGGAACAGTGAATATCTTTCATTCCTTGTAAAAAAGTCCTGTGCCTGGGTACATGGCTCACACCTCTAATCCCAGCAGCTTGGGAGGCTGAAGCAGGAGGATAGCAAGTTTGAGGCCAGCCTTATCAACTTAGTAAGATCCTGTCTTAAAAAGAGCTGGGGTTATGGCTCAGTTGTAGAGTGCCCGCCTAGCATGCAGGAGGCACTGGGTTCAATCCTCAGCACCATATAAATGTAAAATAAAGATATTGTGTCCACCTTAAAAAAAAACAAAAAACTTAAGAATAAATATTTAAAAAAAAAAAAAGGTCTGGGGATGTGGCTCAGTGGTTTAGTGCCCCTGGGTTCAGTTCCTGGTACCAAATAAATAAGTCCTCTAGATTATTAAGAATTCATACCTAGTTTGAAGAATGCTTACTATGCCACACCCGAGGTAGAATTAACATAGAGACAGTAATTTCAGAATAATGCAAACATCAGGCAATCTGTGCATGTTTCTTCTGTGCAACCAAAAACAAACTAAATAATACTACTATCATTTATCACATGATCATTATTCTTTCATCAATCAAATATTTACCAACAGCAAAACCACAGGCTAGCTATTGTGGTAAATTGAACATGGAAGAAACTAAACAAAAAGACAAGGAAACACCGATTTGAGTTTAATTACAATGAAGAAAATTAAAATTCTATACATTTCATGTATATATAGGTAGAATTTTTTTTTTTTTTGCCAAATTGCTTTCACAAAATAGAAACTTAAAATCTTCTATTTTAATTTAATATAGCAAACTTCCTATTCATCCTTTCATGGTAAATGCATGGTTTTAAGATAAATGCTTCAATGCTTCACATGTGGCACCACATCCACATTCCAGATGGAAAGTGGAGAAAGGCCAAAAGAATACCTGCTTACTGAGTCTGGCCCTGCCCTCACCCTGCATTTTTAAAGAATTATCTGAGAAACTCAATCTAATAACTTTTGCTTACAACTACAGGAGAAGTTAGAACATAGAGTTTTTTGTTTATTTTTCTTAAAACAAGGTCAGGACTTTTTTAGCAATAAAGAAGAGGGAATGGATATTGGATTGGCCACATATGTGACAAAAGTAACTGATTCAGATGAAAACATTATACATATATGTACCTATATTTACATACATGTGCATGTTTGTGTATATATGTAAAAAGAAAATAGCATAGATATACTGAAACATATGCCACATTAATAGGAGAAAATTTGGGAGTACAAGGAAGATATTTCCAAAGAGTAGATTCCAGCTTACTTGATAGGTCTGTCTTAGACATTTCTAAGAAAGAAAAAGAAAATGTCCTGAATAAATGAAGCATCTCAGGAATAAAAAGAAAACATTAAACAACATAACACACAAGTTTCAGATGTTAAAAACCATTATTTCCTCCCCCTCTGGATACCTCTTTTTTTAATATTTATTTTTTAGTTTTAGGTGGACACAATATCTATTTTGTTTTTATGTGGTGCTGAGAATCAAATCCAGTGCCTCACGCATGCTAGGCGAGCGCGCTACCACTTGAGCTACACCCCCAGCCCCTGGGCACCTCTGCTGGAGGACAGAAATAGGAAACGAAACAAGGTACAAACCTTCCTGAGTCTCAGCTCACGGCAAGTTTAGAGCTTAGTTAGCCTGCCCCTCACCGTGGGAGGGCTATTAGTAGTGGACTGGGGCTTCTACTCAAACTTGGCGTCACAGAAAAGTGCTCCTTTACTGTCGAGGGGCCGAGCGGTCATGTGCTCCCACGTATGCATCTCCCACGCAATGCTGCCGTCACCATGCCCACAGACACAGTCACAGCCACAGCGTCACAAAGCTCCCTCCTTATTCCTTCCCACAAAGAGGCGCAATCAATTGTGCGAGCGGGCGCACACAGTCGCTTTCCAGTTATCGCACACCTATAGGTACAGCGTTACATACGGCCACACATTTACAAGCATACCAAAGGGACTTAAAGCACGCCCACATAATACTTCTCACATCCGCACAAAGGGTGTTACAGCCACGCTGGGGGAAAATAAATAAATAAATATCACACCACTTCACAACAGCTCATCTCGCATTCACCCAACAGGCTTTAAGGCTCGTTCTAAATCCCCGCCCCGGGCTGTAAACTCCATCTTTGGCCTCCCCAGGAACGCGTCGGCTTGCAACTGCAGAGAACGGTTCAGACACTAAGGCTCGCGCGAGGAGGGGCAGGGGCCAAGGGCCCAGCGCCCTCTGGGAAATGTAGTTCGGAGCCGCGCCGCGAAAGACGTGAGGGCGCCAGCCTCGAGCCGTCCAGGGAGTTGCTACATCACCGAACTGCGCCTGGAAGACCCCAGGAGCCCCTTCTTAATGTTGGACCACCCTGTCCGAGCTGCGCTTATTGTTGGGACACCACTGCCCTCTCCCGGAGGTAAACGCAGGTAGAATTAGCTGAGTCCTGAGACTCGGTCTGCTTACACCCCGCCACCGGGGAGACAGTCCCACAAGCTCTGGCAGAAAGAGTTCGCGGAAAAGGCTACTCGAACCACCGAAACTAATGGGAAATGTAATCCACGGTTTAAAAAAAAAAAAAAAAAGGCAGACGACCCGCCAAAATCGGTTGGTCCTGGCGGGTTCAGAGCCCGGCGTGGCGGAGCCCAGGGGCCCTCTGGGAACGCTAACCCGCCTCAGGAGTGCGCAGGCGCAGAACTTCTGGCTCGCCATCGTCGTCTTTGTCTGCTGGTGAGTTTGGTTTCGGCCTGGTAGGACCTGGGTTTCTAAGTCCTGAACCCGGCCAGGGAGGCTTTTGGGGAGGGTTCGCAGCGCCTGCGAAGGGCCTGGGGAGGCTGAAGTGACAGATGTCGCCTCCTGTGACTTGCTGAGTTCAGAGCTTTTGCGGATGGGGGCAGGGGGAACTGGAGGAATCTGGGATGTATTTGAGGGTGGGTGACCAAGGGTGTGAGGGTTAGTTTGGGGTTGCAGAGTTGGAAATAGTTCCAAGTTCGTGAGGATGAAAATTAACCGCTAATCCTCCCTATTCTCGTTTCTAAAACAATAAAGGTGCGCTTTTCTGGAAAATAAGAAAGGGAAAGGGCTAAGGAACTAAGTTGGTAATTTTAAAAGTGTCATATAAAAACAGACCCATTGTGGAGTAGAAGATGAAATCAACATTACCTTTTTAAAAAAGAAAAAAATATTTCAGAATAATGTGCTGTTGGGTGCTTAGATTCCTAGTAAGAATTTCTTAATACTTTGGAGAAACTTTGGTAGACCTGCTTTGAGAAGTCTTGAATTAAGGAATAACTTTAAAAGGTAGTTTGCACAGCACAGAATTGGAAAGCTAGTTGTCCTGCCTTTAGTGAAGAAAGGTCAAGGAACCTGTTTAAAGACTCCCTAGTTTGTCGCAAAGGGCAGGGAAGTCTTGAGTCCTAACCAGTTTTTCCCCATACCAAATGACCTATGTAAATGTAGTGAAACAAATTTTCTTCTACCCACAGTCTCAATTAAATGAAAAAGTACCAGGGTACAAAAACTCTTAAAGAAACAATAGTTTTGAAATATTAAAAAACTAGTAAAAGCTATAAAGAAGGCAGGTCTTATTTCTCCTTGTCCATCTGTTATTGGTGTTCCTACATTTTTGGCCTTGGTCATCTTTTTCACCTCAAAGTACTTAATCAGCAGCAACAATTCCAGTATTAGGGGTCCATTTTTATGCACAGGAATTTCAGAGTCTTTACATCCAAAATATTTTACTGATATCTGCCTCTTACAATCTGCCTCCATTCATTCTCCCTTTTGTATTCTCTGTTTCAGCACTCATAGCACTGTCAAGCCAGGTTTTAAGGCTCTCACCATCTGAGTAGGAGAAAAGCCCCTGAGTAAGTTTGACCTTTTTCTCTGTCATAACCCATTAAAAACTGAAAATCAAGTTTTCTTCATAACATATACTAGATAAATGTATTTGCTGAATCAGTGAATGGGCATATAATTATGGGACACTTACTACATTTAATTTCTCCTAGGGTAAACTAACCTAATAAAACTTAGGCCTCTAAAATTTTTAAGAGCTCTGAGCTATGAATACTATCAGAATAATTTCCTTAATATTTTGTCCATATTGCTCAAGGTTGATGACTTCACATTTATAAGAGAAATGTTGTTAATGGTACCCCAAAATTTGATTTCAATCAAGAGCAAGGCCTGGGGTGATACCTGCTTAATATTGTTGAGAGGGCTGTAGCTCAGTGGTAGAGTGCTTGCGTAGCACATGTGGGGCACTGGGTTTGATCCTTAGAACCAAATAATAAATAAATGAATAAAGGTATTGTGTCCATTTATAACTAAAAATATGTATATTTTTTTAAAAACCTGTTGAGGTTGTGATTCTGAAGACTATGATAACTCAGACTCATAGTTTCTGAAAATAAGTTATCTTCTGTTTTCCATATCTGAAATATGTAGAGCCTTGTTTTATATTATACAACTAGGGATTGAACCAGGGGTGCTTATCACTGAGCTACATATCCAGACTTTTTTACTTTTTATTTTGAAATAATGTCTAAGTTGCTGAAGGTCTCGCTGAGTTGCTAATCCTGACTTGGAATCCTCCTAAATCGCTGGGATTATAGATGTGCACTACCATACCCCCAGCCCTTTTTATTTTTTGAGACAGGGACTCCCTAAATTGCCCATACTGGCCTTTAACTTGTTATCTTCCAGGTTCATCCTCCCAAGTAGCTGGATTGCAGGCATGTGCCATCACACCCAGCATATGTGGAACTTTTTAAAATGGAATAATGGGTTTAGCCTGAGATGGAAATTATAAGTACTTTTAATATGTATACGTGCCCAAGCCTTATCATAATGTGTTAGTCAGCTTTCATTGCTGTGACTAAAATATTTGACAAGAATAACTTAGAGGAGGAGAAGTTTTATTTTAGTTCATGGTTTCAAAGGTTCAGTTCATGGTGGCCTTATTCTAATGATCTGGGCCCACGGTGAGGTAGAACATCATGGGGGAAGGGCATGGTAGAGGAAATCCTGCTCTGCCCTTGGCACCTAGGAAACAGGGCATGATGAGCCGTGAGTGAAAAATATAATCCCTAAGGACAGTCTACCAGTGACCTATCTCTTCCAGCCACATCCCACATGCCTACAGTTAACTACCCAGTATAGTAATCCTTTCAAGTTATTAATCCATTGAGTGGATTAATTCACTGATTAGGCTACGGCTCTCATAATCTAATCATTTTACCTCTGAACATTTCTGCATTGTCTATCACAAGGGCTTATTGGGGGGAGTGGTCACTTCATAGCCAAACCATAGTAACCTTGTTATCTATTGCAGGCCAGATATTTCATGAATCTCCAGGAGCTGCATTCTCTTTATCTTTGAAAACCTTTGAGGATTTTAAGAACTCAGCTTGAATTCTAGCATGCTGCTTTGACTCCCAACCATAATCGCAGATTCTGTGTCACTTTGTCTCTTTACAAGTTTAAAGTCACCAGTTAAAACAAAAAGATCAATGGATAATCGAGAAGAAATATAAAGAGTTCTCTAGGTGAGTGAGAACCTGGCAGTTATGAATCAGATAAAGGCTCATTATAGTTATTCAGGGAGGGTTTCCAGATTCTTTGCTTCCTTTTGCTCGGATTCTAGAAGATTTGTTGCCTCTCTAACCTCTAATTTAGAGACTAGTCTCTCAATTATAGCCTTAATTTTATGATTTTTTTTGTTGTTGTTGTTATTGAATTCAGGGGCACTCGACCACTGAGCCACATCCCCAGCCTCATTTTGTATTTTTATTTAGAGACAGGGTCTCATTGAGTTGCAAGTGCCTCAAGTCTGGCTTTGAACTCGACAATCCTCCCGTCTCAGCCTCTCCAGCCACTGGGATTACAAGCGTGCACCACCACCCGCGGCCAATTTTCTTGAGTTTTATAGCCTCTGTCATACTTGTTCTCCTTTCACTGACACTCTCCATTTTTCACTTTTCTTTGGTTACTGAGACTCATTTCCTTAAGCATTCAGTTCTTCAAAAACTAGTGTGTAGGGCTGGTTTGTGGCTCAGTGGTAGAGCACTCACCTAGCACATGCGAGGCTCTGGGTTCAATCCTCAGCACCACATAAAAATAAATAAAATAGAGATGTTGTGTCCAACTATAACTAAAAAATAAATATTAAAAAAATAAAAAGTTATTGTGTCCATGTACAACTAAAAATATTTTTAATAAAAACTAGTGTGTAGATACTTTTCTTTACAATTTAACTGCTGTCTTTTTGCCCTCCTTTCACTGTTCAATGCCTCAGAATTGAATTTTATCCCATTAGTTTCATTTCCTTTTGTCTTCCTACTTGGAGTCATTATAGTTTAACATTTCCTTGCTTCTTGACTTTTAATAATATTACAACTTTGGAACTTATTACTAATCCTACTAGATCATTTCTCTGCTACTTTTAAGAAGAAATAATATAATTCTTAAAATTTAATACATACACTTGATAGGAAGTTCAGAGTATGTCTCCTTATTTATAGCCCCTCGACTCTCTGTAAGTATAGAAGAAGGCTTCTAGGTAGAGCAGTGAGTGACCTGATTTATTACTGTGACTGCTCTGTTGAGAATTGTGAAGACATAAAAGCAAAAGTAGCAAGACCAATGAGGAACCTAGTAAATAATCTAGACAAGATATAATGTGGCTTAGGCCTTGGTGGTCCCAATAAGGAGGTGAGACATGGCCAGATTTGGGACATATTTTGAAGATACAGCCAAAAAGAAATGATAGTATAATGAATGTATGATCTGAGAAAAAGAGAAGTATGCCTGAGAAACTGGGAGATTAGGTTGCTATTTAAAGATAGAAGAATTCAGGAGCAATTGGTTCGGGGAAGTAAACTAAATACCTAGTAGACATCCAACTAGAGATGTTGAGAAGGAGTTAAATATGTGAATCAGTTGTTAAAGAGAGGTACAGATCACTAATTAACATTTGTTAGGCATCTCTGAGACAGTGGGTAAAGCAGTGAGACAGGACTAATAAGTGTACTAATTATGTAAAGCTAAGTGACTACAATGAACCTTAACTATACTAGTTTAAGGAATGCAGGAGTTGATTTCTTGTCATATAACAGTCATGTGGTAAATTGTACAGATTTGTATGGTATCTTTGGTCTTTGAGGTCCTTTAAGGATTAGGGGTCCTTCTAGGTTGCCTAGTGAATAATTGTGATTAGAGCTGTTTTAACAATGCCATTTGTTTGTTTTTGTTTATTATTGTTTTTGGGGTTTTTTTGGTACTGAGGATTGAACCCAGGGGCACTTAACCACTGAGCTATATCCCCATCCCTTTTTATATTTTAGAGACAGGGTCTCACAGAGTTGCTTAGGGCCTCTCTAACTTGCTGAGGCTGACTTTGAATTTACAGTCCTCCTTCCTTGTCCTCCCAAGCTGCTGGGATTACAGGCGTGCACAACCGTGCCTGGCAACAGAGACAGTTGGAAAAGAGAGGACACACTGAGAACAGGGAGATAGCAAACTTTCTGTAAAGAGCCAGACAATAAGTGTTTTAGACTTTGTAAGCCATGGGGTTACTGTTAAAACTACCCAGCTCAGGCATTGTAGCACTGAAGTAGTCATAGACAATAAGAAAATGAATGAATTTGGGTATGTTCTAGTAAAACTCTTTATAAAATAGGTAGTGTGGTTTCTTCCCCAACCCATTTTAATAGGTCATCATTTACACAGGATACATTGAAGAGTTTGTTTTCCTTTAGAGCATTTTAATTGATATTTTGAAAATATTTTTTAAACCAGAAGAAAAATACTGTAGAAAGGACCATTTTACCTGGTACTCAGATAATGTTAGCTACTTCAGCCTCGTTACTTACAGTGTGAAAAATTCAGTTCTAATGTGTGTATGAAGGATGTTGATTGTAATGCCTATAACAATATGAGGGGCTTTAATTACAAAGGATAAGTAATCTTTTATTTTCTTATTAGGAATATAGTACATTAAGCCCTGATCTGTTGTATATCATATTTTCCCATATTAAGTAATTAGATATTTGGGAGGCTGAGGTAGGAGGATGATTGTAAGTTCTAAGCCAGCTATGAGATCCTGTCTCAAAATAAAAATGGCTGGGGTAATGTAGCTCAGTGATAGAGCACCTGTGGGTTAATTCCCAGCCCAGCCCCCGCCCCCCCCAAAAAAAGTAACTTGGGAAATTTAAAATCAATAGTAATATTATTACTATCTATTAAAACTTTAGTGAAGGAATTGGTTGTGGCTCATAGGTAGAGCGCTTGTCTAGCATGCATGAGTTACTGGGTTCGATCCTCAGCACCACGAAAAAATAAAATAAAGGTATTGTGTCCATCCACAACTAAAAAATAAAAGTTGCTGGTGGGACTGCAAATTGGTGCAGCCAATTTGGAAAGCAGTATGGAGATTCCTTGGAAAGCTGGGAATGGAACCACCATTTGACCCAGCTATTCCCCTTCTTGGACTATACCCAAAAGACCTAAAAAGAGCATACTACAGGGACACAGCCACATCAATGTTTATAGCAGCACAATTCACAATAGCTAGAATGTGGAACCAACCTAGATGCCCTTCAATAGATGAATGGATTAAAAAATGTGGCATTTATACACAATGGAATATTACTCAGCACTAAAAAATAACAAGATCATGGCATTTGCAGGCAAATGGATGGCATTAGAGCAGATTATGCTAAGTGAAATTATCCAATCCCTAAAAAACAAATGCCGAATGTCTTCTCTGATATAAGGGGGGTGACTCAAAATGGGATAGGGAGGAAGAGCATGAGAAGAAGACTACCACTAAATAGGGAAGAGAGGTGGGAGGGAAAAAGAGGGAGAAGGGGAGTTGCATGGAAGATGGAAGGAGAACCTCATTGTTATACAGAATACATATATGATGTTGTAATGAGAAAAAGAAAAAAAAAAGTGTGTCACATTAGATTGGATAGAGAGAAAGGATGAGAGAGAAGGGGAGGAGTCGGAAGGATAGGAAGGGCAGCAGAATAGAATAGACAACATGATTGATGTATGTACATTCCATGTATGTATTATATGTCAAAATACATTCTGCTGTCATGTATGACTAAAAAAAAAATAAAAATAAATCGTATGGTTAAAAAAATAAATAAATTATGTAAAAAAAATAAAATAAAAGTTAAAAAAAAAAATTTTGGTGAAATTCACATGTTAAGTCATCTCTGCCTTAGGGTTAATGAAATATAATTGTCTCTGTTCCTTTTCTTTTTGTTTACATTTTCAGTTTTAGAGGTAATTTTCACTAGGTTTTTGCTTTTATTTTTTTTTTCTCTTTTATTCTTTTATTCCTTTTTAAATTTTTCCCGAAGAATCAACTCATGAATTTTTTAAAATTTCTTTTTGTTAATTTTCTTTTTGTTGTTATATCTTCTTTAAATATTGGAAAGATTTATTCTAAAGGTTCTTCTCTAAGCATTTGCTCAAATATGTTCCATAGTTTCTACTGTACTTTGTTTTCATGAGTAATATTTGTCATTATTTTGAAGTTTATTAAAATATCCTTTTTAGCCAAAGAGTTTGTTAAACTCTTTTTTTCTTTTTCTTTTAAATTTATATATAGTGCTAAGAATTGAACCTAGTGCCTCATACTTGCTAGACAAGTGCTCTAGCACTGAGCTACAACCACAGCCCAAACTTACGTTTATTTGAGATAGGGTCCCTCTACATTGCTGAGGTTCCAGTTAAGTCGCTGAGGCTGGTTTTGAATTTAACGTCCTCTTGTCTCAGCTTCCCAGATTGTTGGGATTTAAGGTACATGTGACTGCCCCTGGCCTAAATCATTAGATCTTTAAAAAAAAAAAAAAAAGTTTTAATTTTTGTTTTGTAATTGCTGTTACTTTTTTAGTCAGAGTATTTTGCCTGTCCTTTTTTAGAATTGACCTAGTCCATAAGCCCTTTTTATTGTATTTTAATACAGGGTCTCCCTAAGTTGCCCAAGCTGACCTCAGACTTGCAATCCTCCTGCTTGACTCAGCCTCCCAGATCACTGGGATTATAGGCATGAACCATTGGACTTGGCTTATTTTTCTTTATATTCTTATTTTTTATATGTTCTTATACATTTGATTTCATAAATTGAGAGAAATTGTTTTCTCCATTATTATTTTTTTTTTAACAGGGTGTAATGGTGTTGCTACCATTTGTGTTTTTTGTTTGTTTTTTTTTAAAGAGAGAGAATTTTAATATTTATTTTTTAGTTTTTTGGCGGACACAACATCTTTGTTTGTATGTGGTGCTGAGGATCGAACCCGGGCCACACGCATGCCAGGTGAGCACGCTACCACTTGAGCCACATCCCCAGCCCCATTGTTTTCTCCATTATTAATGTGCTTTTGTATCTTCTTTATTTTATCTTCATTGTATATTATTTTCAGCATCTCTAATATATATTGTTTTAGATACGTGTCTTATGTAGCGAGAGGATAGGTGGATTTTGCAATATGAGGAATTGCTAAACACAGGCATGTAAATCATATTAAATACAGATTGTTTGGACCCCAACCTCAGATTTGTCTGACAGAAGAGATGTGGGATAGGGCCTGAGAATACTCTACATAGCTTATCATAGTGCTTTTTTATAGTCATATTTGCTCTAATTGCATTTATTGGCATGAACAATATGGCTGGTGTTGGTTCTTTTTGTTGTTATAATGCTGAGGATCAAACTCAGGGCCTCATGTCTGCTAGGCAAGTACTCTACCATGGAGCATCATCCCCAGCCCAGTTCTTTTATAAATTGTGTTTTATATTCTGTCCCATATTTATCTTTATAGAATCTTTTGACTCTGCTTGTTTTGAGCATGTCTTTTCTTCTGAAAAATCTGGAAAGCTTTCTGGGTTACCTACCTTTATTTTCATAAATTTTTTTAGACTTTTTAAAAATTTTTTAATTGTAGTTGGACACAATACCTTTATTTGTTTATTTTTATGTGGTGCTGAGGATTGAACCCAGGGCCTCGCCTGTGCTAGGCGAGCGCTCTACTGCTGAGCCTCAACCCCAGCCCCACATTTTTTTAGTCTTGATCCTTGATTTGTGGATTGAACTCAGGGCCTCAGAACCTCATCATACTAGGCAAGCACTCTACACCGGGCCACATTCCAGCCCCTAATCTTTGATTTATTTAAGCAATAGCTATTTACACTCCACTGGAGGTAATGGGGCTATTAGTATATTTTCAATCTTTTCTCTACCACAGTTGATGATTATAATTATTGTTTTATTTTAAGTAATATCATTTGCACCTTTTTCATGGGTTTGACATGAGCTTCATAGGTGGACGGGAGCTTCTTTGTACCTTTACTTTTGGTTCATCTAATAAGGTTCTATTCTTCATTTAACCTTGAGCTGCTTCTTTTTTATTTATTTATTTATTTATTTACTTACTTACTTAGTGGTACTAGAATTAGACCTAGGAGTATTCAACCGCTGAGCTACATTCCCAGCTATTTTTATTTTTTGAGAGTCTCACTGAATTGCCCAGACTGTCCTCATAATCCTATTGTATCAGCCCCCCAAGTAACTAGCATTACTGTACCCCACTTTGAGCTTCATTTTTATTAAGACATTCCTATTGCTTCTAGCCCGAACTCTCCAGTTTCTGCTTCCCATCACATATCATAGCTTCTGAGCAACTTGGATAGTAATTGTATAATAACTTATATTCATATTGTCATTTTGATGTCTGCCACATACATGAAACTCAGAGAAAAGGCAGCATTTTATCCTTCCTATCTGCAGTCTTGAGCATAAACTAGGTTATCATTAAATCATTCATGATTATTGTAGAGCACTAATGTAGAAGGATTTGCCTTTTCAACTTGAAATATAACTTACATAAAATAAGTCACCACCTTAAATATTTGATAAATTTTGCTAATTGTGTATAAACATACAACCAATGCTAAAATCAAGATATAGAACAGTTTTCCAAAGTGGCTATGCCATTTTTCATTATGACCAGCAATGTGAGAGTGTTGTGGTTGCTTTGCACTCTCACTTGGGTTGGCAGTCCTTTTAATTTTTTTTAATTGCGTGTGTATGTGCATTTTTTATTTATTTTTTATTCTAATTAATTGTACATGATAGTAGAATGCATTTTGACATTTTGTACACAGGTGGAGTACAACTTCTCATTCCTCAGGCTGTACATGGTTCAGAGTCACTCCAGTAGTGTAATCACACATATAGAGAGAGTAATAATGTCTGTCTCATTCTACCATCCTTACCATCCCCACAGTCCCACCCCTCCCCTCACTCCCCTCACCACCGTCACCACAAACAAAAGTTCTTTCATTCTTTCTCTTCTGTTAGATTGATTCCCAAGTTTAGTTTTTTGTTGTTGTTGTTTTGAGGCTCTTATGATGGGGTGGTTTTCCTAATTTCTCTTTCAGTAGATTCATCGCTTATGTATAGAAATGCATTTGATTTATGGGTATTAATTTTTATATCCTGCTACTTTACTGAATTCATTTATTAGTTCTAGAAGTTTTCTGGTAGATGTTTTTGGTCTTCTAAATATAGAATCATGTCATCTGAAAATAGTGATAGTTTGAGTTCTTTTCCTATAAGTGTCCCTTTAATTTCATTTGTCTGTCTGATTGCTCTAGCTAGAGTTTCAAGGACTGTGTTGAATAGAAGTGGTGAAAAAGGACATCCCTGTCTTGCCAGTTTTTAGAGAGAATGCTTTCAACTTTTCTCCATTTAGAATGATGTTGGCCATGGGCTTATTGTAGATAGCTTTTACAATATTGACATATGTTCCTACTATCCCTAGTTTCTCTGGTATTTTGAACATGAAGAGGTGTTGTATTTTGTCAAATGCTTTCTCTGCATCTTTTGAGATAATCATGTGATTCTTGTCTTTAAGTCTACTGATATAATATATTACGTTTATTGATTTCCATATGTTGAACTAACCTTGCATCCCTAGGATGAATCCCATTTGATCATAGTACACTATCTTTTTAATGTTTTTGTATGCAATTTGCCAGAATTTTTTTTTTTTTTTTTTTTTTTTTTTTGGTACCAGGGATTGAAATCAGGGCACTCAATCACTGAGCCACATCCCCATCCCTATTTTGTATTTTATTTAAAGACAGTGTCTCACTGAGTTTCTTAGCGCCTTGCTTTTGCTGAGACTGGCTTTGAAATCACAATCTTCCTGCCTCAGCCTCCCGAGCCACTGGGATTACAGGTATGTGTCACCACATGGGCCTTTATTAAGAATTTTTGGGGGGCTGGGGATGTGACTCAAGTGGTAGCATGCTCGCCTAGCATGCATGAGGCACTGGGTTCGATTCTCAGTACCACATAAAAATAAAATAAAGATATTGTGTCCACCTAAAACTAAAAAATAAAAATAAAAAATGGGGCTGGGATTGTGGCTCAGCCGTAGAACGCTCGCCTAGCACTGGCAGAACCCGGGTTCGATCCTCAGCACCACATAAAAAATAAAGGCATTGTGTTGTGACCATCTACACCTAAAACATAAATTTTTTGTTTCTTAAAAAGAATTTTGGGGTCTATGTTCTTCAGGGATATTGGTCTGAAGTTTTCTTGATGTGTCTTTGGTTTTGGCGTCAGGGTAATACTAGCTTCATAGAATGAGTTTGGAAGGGTTCCTTCTTTTTCTATTTCTAATTTGAGAAGTATCAGTATTTATTCTCCTCTGAAGGTCATGTAGAACTTGGCTGAGAATCCATCTGGTCCCAGGCTTTTCTTGATTGGGAGGCTTTTCATGTTGTCTTCTGTTTCCATGTTTGAAATTGATCTGTTTAAATTGTGTATGTCCTCCTGATTCAGTTTGGGCAAATCATATGCCTTTAGAAATTTTGTCCGTGTATTTGAGATTTTCTATTTTACTATTTTATTTGAGATTTTCTATTTTACTATGTAAATTTTCAAAGTAGTTTCTAATTATCTTCTGTATTTCAGTAGTGTCTGTCATGATATTTCCTTTTTCATCACAAATTTTAGCAATTTGATTTTTCTCTCTCCTTTTCCTTAGGGTGGCTAAGCATTTATCAATTTTATTAATTTTTTTAACAAACCAGCTTTTTTTTTGTGTGTGTTAATTTTTTCAATTGTTTCTTTTATTTCAATTTCATTGATTTCAGCCCTGATTTTGATTATTTCCTTGCCTTCTACTTTTGGAATTGGTTTGTTCTTCTTTTTCTAAGGCTTTAAGATGAAATGTCAGGTTGTTTATTTGTTGACTTTTTCTTCTTTTTTTTAATCTCCTCCCTGATGTCTTCTGTTATCCATGTGTCATTCAGTAGCTATTGTTTGGTCTCCAGGTGTTGAAGTAGCTTCTATTTTTTATTTTATCATTGATTTCTAATTTTATTCCATTATGGTCTGATAGAATACAGTATAGAATCTCTGTTTTTTTATATTTGCTAAGACTTGCTTTGTGGAATAACATGGTTTATTTTAGAGAAGGATCTATTCACTGCTAAGAAAAAAATATATTCACTTGTTGATGAATGAAGTATTCTATATATGCTGGTTAAGTCTAAATTATTGGTTGTATTATTGAGTTCTATTGTGTATTTTTTGTTTGGAAGATCTATCCAGTGGTGAAAGAGGTATGTTAAAGTCACCCGGTATTATTGTGTTTTGGTATATTTTCTTAAAATTGGAGGAGGGTTTGTTTGATATATATGGATGCTGCATTGTTTGGGGGATCTATATTTATTATTATTGTGTCTTGTTGATGTATGATTCCCTAAGCAGTATGAATTGACCTTCTTTATCCCTTCTGACTAACTTTGGTTTGAAGTCTGCTTTATCTGATATGCACATGGAAACTCCTGCTTGTTTACATGGTCCATGTGAGTGATTGAGTGATGTGTTTTTTCCCATCCTTTTCCTAAGCAATGAGTCTGTTGAAGGCAGCATCTTGTTGGGTCTTTTTTTTTAAATCCAATATGCCAGTCTATGTCTTTTAACTAATGAGTTTAGGCCATTAACATTCAGGTTTATTATTGAAATATGGTTTGTATTCCCGGTCATTTTGGTTTATTTTTTTTTTTTAACTTGGTTTCTTCTTTGATTGGCTTTTCCTTTAGTGTAGTTCTTCCCTTTGCTGATGTTCCTCATTGTTTTTCATTTCCTCCTCATGGAATATTTGGCTGAGAATGTTCTGCAGTGCAGGCTTTCTTTTTGTAAATTCTTTTAAATTTTGTTTATCGCTTTGCTCCCCTTCCTCCATGCAGCCAGCCAGGGTTGGTTTGTGTATTTTTCTTTTCTTTTTTTTTTTTTTTTTAATATTTATTTATTTTTTTTAGTTTTCGGTGGATACAACATCTTGTTTGTATGTGGTGCTGAGGATTGAACCTGGGCCACACGCATGCCAGGCGAGCGTGCTACCGCTTGAGCCACATCCCCAGCCTGGTTTGTGTATTTTTCAAGATTAAAGTTTTCCCAGCTTATGGCTTGCCCTTTCATTTTCTTCACTGTTTTTGAGGAGCATTAGTTTTGTTGTTGTTGTTTTGTAATGTTCTTCCATCTTTTTCTTTTATTTGTTCTAATTAGTTATACATGACAGTAGAGTGCATTTTGATTCATAGTACATAAATGGAGTGTAACTTTTTTGAGAGGGAGAGAGAGAATTTTTTTAATATTTATTTATTCTTTTTAGTTTTCGGTGGACACAACATCTTTAGTTTTACTTTTTTTTTTTTTTATGTGGTGCTGAGGATCGAACCCAGCGCCCTGCGCATGCCAGGCGAGCACACTACCGCTTGAGCCACATCCCCAGCCTGGAGTGTAATTTCTTATTCGTCTGGTTGTACATGATGTAGAATTGTACAGGTCGTGTAATCGTATATGCATTAGGGTAATAATGTCCAATTCATTCTACTATCATTCCTACCCCCATACCTCTGCCCCTCCCTTCATTTAGCTCTGAATTAGACCAAAATACCTCTGTTCTTCCCTGCCCCCATTGTGAATTAGCATCTGCATATCAGAGAAAACATTTAGCCTTTGGTTCTTGGGATTGGCTTATATCGCTTAGTATAATATTCTCCAGTTCTATCCGTTTAACAGCAAATGCTATAATTTCATTCTTCAAGGCTGAATAATATTCTATTGTGTATATATACCTCAGGTTTTGGGGGGGTGATATTTATTTTTTAGTTGTAGTTGGACACATTGCCTTTATTTTGTTTATTTTTATGTAGTGCTGAGGATTGAACCCAGGGCCTTACACAGGTTAGGCGAGTACTCTACTACTGAACCACAACCCCAGCCCTATACTTCAGTTTCTTTTTTTTTTTTTTTTTTTAGAGAGAGAGAGAGAGAGAGAGAGAATTTTTTTAATATCTATTTTTTAGTTTTCGGCGGACACAACATCTTTGTATGTGGTGCTGAGGATCGAACCCGGGCCACATGCGTGCCAGGCGAGCGCACTACCGCTTGAGCCACATCCCCAGCCCCTACTTCAGTTTCTTTATCCATTCATCTGTTAAAAGGCACCATAGGTTGGTTCCATAGTTTAGCTATTGTGAATTGAGCTGCTATAAACATTGATGTGGCTGCCTCACTATAGTATGCTGATTTTAAGTCCTTTGGGTATAAACCTAGGAGTGGGTCAAATGGTGGTTCCATTCCAAGTTTTCTTAGGAATCTCCATATTGCTTTCCATAGTGGTTGCACCAATTTGCAGTCCCACCACCAATGTATGAGTGTACCTTTTTCCCCATGTCCTCGCCAACATTTATTGTTGCTTGTAATTCAGGAGCATTAGTTTTGAACTTTTGATGAAATCTATCATTTTTTTTCTTTTACTTTAATAGTTGTAGTGTTTTAGATCCATGATTTGTTTTAAATGAATTTTCACTTATGATATGTGAATGGGTTGAGGCCATTTTTTTCTCTAAATTATGAAAGTTAAAGCATTAATATGAGTGACAGTGCATTTACCAGACTCAGTTCTTAAAATGGTTTATGAGAAAATAAGCATAAAATTCTGACAGAAAGATCGGGATGATGTTGAAGAATGAAAAACAAATGTTTTGGGAGAGAGCAAGAAAAAGGCTCTTTACAGAAGAGTTGGGTATCCATATATCAGGCCTGCTGAAAGCAAACAGATGAAAACAGAAATTGATGCTAATGACAGTTTTTACACAGAAATGATAATATTGATAATTAAAACACTATAGTAACCAGGTTTAAATGCAAAAATAGTTTTTTGGGTCTATTTCTTTGGTGAGGGTAGATCATTAATTATATATATACTATGTTGATTAGCACATGTGAGCCTCAAATTGCAACTACATAAAAAAAAGCACAGTCTCTAGATACAGTTATAGATGGGTTCAATTTCAAGGTCTTCAAGTCCAACTCTGTAGGTATAATGAGTAGGAGCTTTAAAGTCAACTGGGATTACAGTGCCCAGCCAAGGTAGATTCCTTTTAAATGGAATGTTCTTTGTACTTAGTGGGCCTGTTCAATACATAGATTCAATCTGTAATTCTGAAAGATTTTCTTATATTCTTTGAAAATTTCCTGCATTCATTTAAATTTTTTTTAATTATAGATGGACACAATACCTTTATTTTATTTTATTTATATGCAGTGCTGAGAATTGAACCCAGTGTCTTACACATGCTAGGCAAGCGCTCTACCACTGAGCCACAATCCCAGCCCCCTGCATTCATTTTTGTTCAAATGTCCTTTCTACTCTTAATAGTTGTTGGACCATCCAATCATTACTCTCTTTATTCCTTTCATTACAGAGCTGGGCCTTCCATGAAATTGAGGCAGTGTAATGGCCCCTCTTCAAACCTTGATTTTTGCAAGTATGCCAGAAAGATTTCAGACATATCACTCAGTGTAACAGGCATGGTTCTTTAGAAGGGATAGGAAAGGGAGCTGGGTGTGGTGGTGCACACCTGTAATCTCAGCAACTCAGAAGGCTAAGGCAGAAGGATTGTTAGTTTGAGGCCAGCCTCAGCAAAGAGGCCCTAAGCAATTTAGTGAAACTCTATCTCAAAATAAAAAGTAAAAAAAGGGGGGGGAGCTGTGTATACAGCTCAGTTGTAAAGTGCCCCTGGGTTCAATCCCAAGTATTTTCTCCCTCCTCTCACAATAAAAAGGCTCCCCAGAGTTAACATATCCTGCCCACTAAGCTAGACAGGGCTGTAGGTAAATTGCTTTTCAAAGTGAAAGCATAGCCAGGCATGGGTGGTGCATACCTGTAATCCCAGCAGCTGGAGAGACTGAGGCAAAGAGATTGTCAAGTTCAAAGCCAGCCTTGACAACTGAATGAGAGCCTAAGCAATTTCTCAAGACCCTGTCTCAAATGCAACAGGTGGGGCCTGGAGATGAAGCTTTAGTGATAAAGTGTCCCTTGGTTCATTTCCCAGTACTCCCCCCATCACCAAAAAAGCAAAAGTATTTGGGGGCGGGGTCAGCACAGTGAGCCCAGTTTGTAGAATTATTCCCTTAACCTCATATCATGCTCCCATCACTCATGTCTATCTATCCCTATTACTTTCTGCCTTTTCTTCCATTCTTTCTCTTTTTATTCCAGGAGATTTCCTAACCTTTTTTTTTTTTTTTCCAATGCATTAAACTTTTAAAGTTAATTTCCAAAGGCACTTCTTTTTAGAACCCTGTTAATATTTCATTGCTATAATAATCTTCTTTTGCTTCTCTTGGCTTTTTGTGATATGAATTGTAATGTTTAATTTTTTCAGTACTGAGGACTGAATCCAGGGCCTCATGCATGCTAGGCAAGAGCTCTGTCACTGAGCTACATAGCCCAATTATATTGTGAGCTTCACTGTGCAGCAATCAGTTAGGAATCTAGGTGTTGTTTTTTGTTTTTGTTTTTTTAATTTAAAATAACTTTTCCCACCAGGGGGCTGAGATTGTGGCTCAGTGGTAGAACGTTTGCCTAGCACGTGCGGGGCCCTGGGTTTGATCCTCAGCATCACATAAAAATAAATTTAAAAATAAAATTATAAAAAAAAATTTTTATTGTTTTTTAGACATTGATGGACCTTTATTTTATTCATTTATTTATATGTGATGCTGAGAATCAAACCCAGGGCCCCACACATGCTAGGCAAGTGCTCTACCCCTGAGCCACAAACCCCCAATCCCTCTAGGGTTTTTTTTTTTTTTATATATATATATATATATATTACTCCAAATAGTGTCTATAAGTATTCTCGTGGATGATTCTTCTTTTTAAATTATTTTGTTGGGGTTTCATTAGTTGTAGTTGGACTTAATGCCTTTTTTTTTTTTTATTTACTTATTTTTGAATATTTTTTTAGTTGTTTTTTTTTTTAAGACAGAGAGGAGAGAGTTTTTGTTTTTTTTGGTGTTTTTTTTTTAAAGAGAGAGAGAGGAGAGAGAGAGAGAATTTTTTAATATTTATTTTTTAGTTTTCGGCTGACACAACATCTTTGTTTGTATGTGGTGCTGAGGATCGAACCCGGGCCACACGCATGCCAGGTGAGCGCGCTACCGCTTGAGCCACATCCCCAGCCCTTTTTTAGTTGTTGATAGACCTTTATTTTATTTACTTATTTATATATGGTACTGAGAATCGAACCCAGTGTCATCTCACACATGCTAGGCAAGCACTCTACAGCTGAGCCACAACTTCAGCCCCTATTTTATTTATTTTTTATGTGTTGCTGAGGGTCGAACCCAGTGCCTCATGCATGCTAGGCAAACACTCTACTGCTGAGCCATAACCCCAACCTTGGATTATCCTTTTTTCAGAAAAGAATCCATTCATCTGTAGATACCTGGCAACCACCAACGTTGTGGGAATCCAGCCTATTCTATATGTAAACATTTACTCGTCCCCTTGAGTTGTAGTTCTCCATTTCCTTTCCTTCTAGAATTCCACAATACTTTGTTCACTTCGGGGTCTCAAGCTTTTAGTTTTTGTATTTGCCTACCTTCACCTTTTTTTTTTTTTAATTTTAGTGGAATTTCATTAAGATGTAGAAATAAATGCCTTATTTATATTCTCTCTGTTCATTTTATGTTTTGCTCTTATCCTACATTCTTCCAATCTTCTATTTGCCCTTCATTGTAAGCCTAGTTTTTACATTTTCTCTTATTTTACTGTTCATGGTGTGTGTAGGGTTATATTTAAAAGTAAAGATGTATATACCTATGAATGTTATATGTGTTTGAACTTTTATACTGATGACTACTCTGGAATAGTCTATTTTAAAAGCACTTTTCTAAAATTATATTAATGATTGTGGGAAAATTCACTATGCTTTCACTTTGAAAAGCAATTTACCTAGTTAGTGATGTTGTTGATAATGATAAGCTAATTTATTAGATGCTTACTACATGCCAGGCACAGGCACTTGTTAACTGTTTTTCCATGATGATTTTTTTTTTTTTTTAGAATAAACCTGAGAAGTTTATAAACAAATAAAGATACAACGTGAAAGACTTGAGAGTAAAGTCTCATTGTTCTCTGTGAAAATATAGACTGAGGAAACAAAATAGTATTTCCTTGGAGCACAGCATTGATTCTTCAAGACTACACTTCTGTGTATGGGACTCAGTTTAAGAATTTGAAACATAATTTATGCTTAAATATGCAAGAAGCAGTATAAGAAAGAACCATTGACTTAGGGTTGTGGCTCAGTTGTAGAGTGCTTGCCTAGCATGCATGAGGCACTGGGTTCAATCCTCAGCAACACATAAAAATAAAATAAAAATATGGTATCCTCCTAAAACTAAAAAAAAAAGAAAGAAAGAAAGAACCATTAATACAAAGAGAATGCTATATCTCATTCCTTTTTATAATCATCTCATCTCAGGATATATCAGTGTGAGAAAAATCTCCCATCATTAGCTCAAATTTGTTAGATACCTGAGAATACTGAAAAGAAATCACACAAGTTTAGTGAAACGTGGAAAAGCTTTCATCCTTACTGCATTTCAGTAGCTACAAGGAAAAAGGGAAACCTAGGAGAATTGTCCTGTGCATGACAGGAATGTTGGAAAGTCTTCAGCCTGATTCAGATCTACTTCAGCATGATGAAATTCATACTGATCAGAAACCTTACGAGTGTAAAAAAAACTTTAGCCTGAAAGAAAACTTGATAGAGCAAAGGAACATGCATACTGGAGAAAAATCACATGAATGTACTGAATGTGGTAAAGTGTTCTCTCGGGTCTCATCACTTACTCTACATTTGAAAAGTCATACAGGAAAGAAATCCTATAAGTGTAATAAGTGTGGAAAAGCCTTTGGCCAGAAGAGAAACTTCCTTTCTCATCAGAAACATCATACTGGAGAAAAATCTTATGAAAGTGGGAAAACTTCTATTAAGATGCCAATCCTCATTAAACACCAGAGAAATCATTCAGGAAACAAACCATATGCATGTAAGGAATGTGGCAAAGCTTTTAATGGAAAATCATATCTCAGTGAGCATGAGAAAATTCATACTGGAGAAAAACCTTTTGAATGTAATCAATGTGGAAGGGCCTTCAGCCAGAAGCAGTACCTCATTAAACATCAGAACATCCATAGTGGAAAGAAACCCTTTAAATGTAATGAGTGTGGGAAAGCCTTTAGCCAGAAGGAAAACCTCATTATCCATCAGAGAATACATACTGGAGAGAAACCTTATGAATGTAAAGGGTGTGGGAAAGCTTTCATTCAGAAGTCAAGCCTCATTAGACACCAGAGAAGTCATACCGGAGAGAAACCATACAGTTGTAAGGAATGTGGAAAAGCCTTCAGTGGCAAATCAAATCTCACTGAGCATGAGAAAATTCATATTGGAGAGAAACCCTATAAATGTAATGAATGTGGAACAATCTTCAGGCAGAAGCAATACCTCATTAAACATCACAATATTCATACGGGAGAGAAACCCTATGAATGTAATAAATGTGGAAAAGCCTTTTCTCGAATCACATCACTTATTGTACATGTGAGAATCCATACAGGTGATAAACCATATGAATGTAAAATATGTGGGAAAGCCTTCTGTCAAAGCTCATCTCTTACTGTACATATGAGAAGCCACACAGGTGAGAAACCCTATGGTTGCAATGAATGTGGGAAAGCCTTTTCTCAGTTCTCAACTCTTGCTCTACACATGCGAATCCATACTGGTGAAAAACCTTATCAATGTAGCGAATGTGGGAAATCTTTCAGCCAGAAGTCACATCACATTAGACACCAGAGAATTCATACTCATTAAAGCTCTATGAAGGCCTTGGATATAGAAAAAACTCCATCAGAATTTATACTTAATAATATCAAAAAACTCATTTTACATTAAAGTGACACAAAATGTGGGAAATCCTGCAGCAACTCAAAATACAAAGATGTTTAATAAGAAGTAGCCAGGGCAAAAAGCTTCCACAATAAATATTATTGTACTTTTATGAGCATTCTTGTTGAGTTAGAATCCAGTTATGGAGACCAACTAGCATGTTTCTGGGAGTCCTATGAGATACATTAAGACAACTATATGAGAGAAAAGGACTTGAAATTGAGAGACAATTATTTTTTTGTTATGTGCTTTGCTATATGTGTACTTTGTAAAACTAATCATCAAAGTATTTGGTGTTGATGCAGTTGTAGAAAATTGAGGTTGGGGCAGAGTACTGAATCCATTAAGCCTGAATTTGTGGGTAATTGGTCATTCATAAAGGTGGCATCCCAAATTTAGGGATTATTTTAAAAATGATCTCAGGGTAATTGATTTCTTCATTTGGAAAAATAAGCGACCTCTGTCATTATTCATTAAAATATTTATTTATTATGAAATCCAAAACTATTGAATGCTGGAATGCAAAAAGCAAAACAATAATATAAATTTTATACAAGAGTGTTTTTAAAACCTTAGGGTAAGAAAGAATTTCTAAATTATATTCCAGAAGAATCAACAATTCTACTTTTAAATATATATACATATACCCAAAACACTAACACATGTACACAGGGAGTATAATGTGTCTGTTCATTGCAGCATGAAAAATGGTAGCCAGAAATCGGAAACAGATGTCTGTTGCTTGTGAAATAGATATATAAAATGTGATAGTCATAGAGTAGAATACTCTCTAGCAGTCAAGTACAAATTAAATTTGTATGTATATTAACAGTGAAAGATATGAAAAATCGTACAGAATGAAGAAAACTGAAGTGATGAATATATTGTAGAGATACCCTTGTGAATCTAAATAAAATCAACACTAACCAACCCCTGTACCTTAAGCGTTGGTTATAGATAAATGCTTTTTTGTGAAACTTTTTTTTTTCCTGTACCAGGAATTGATCCAAGGGGCATTTAACTACTGAGTCATATCCCCAGCCCTTTTCTGTATTTTGAGATATGGTCTTGCTAAGTTGCTTAGGGCCTCACTAAAGTGCTGAGGCTGACTTTGAATCCTCCTGTCTAAGCTTTCTCTGCTGCTGGGATTATAGGCATGAGTCACCATCATACCCAGGTTTGTATAAACAAACTATTAAGAGTTAATTGGAGCTAGAGAGGTCAGTGATAGAGTACTTGCCTATTATGTACAAAAGCCTGGGTTAGATCCCCAAGAGCACAGAAATAAATAAAATATTTTTTTTAAAGAGAGAGAATTTTTTAATATTTATTTTTCAGTTTTCGGCGGACACAACATCTTTGTTTGTATGTGGTGCTGAGGATCGAACCCGGGCCGCACGCATGCCAGTCGAGCACGCTACCGCTTGAGCCACATCTCCAGCCCCAGAAATAAATAAGGGGCTGGGGCTGTACCTCCGTAGCAAAGTACTTTCCTACCATGTGTGAGGCACTGGGTTCAATCCCTAGCACCACATAAAAATAAAGTATACTGTCCATCTACAACTACAAAAAAAATTCTTTAAAAATGAATCAGAAGGATATATAAACAGCCCCCAAAAATGGTTGCCTCTAGCATAAAGGAAAATGGAAAGGAAATGTGACCAGCATAATAAAGAACAATTTAGTTGTGTATCAAAATAATCTATTTCCCATTAAAAAGAAAGATTCTAAGTAAATGTAACAAAATGTTAGTTCTTTTTTTTGTTGCTGGGGTGGCTACTGGGGATTGAACTCCAGGGCACTCAACCACTGAGCCACATCCCCAGCCTTATTTTATATTTTATTTAAAGACAGGCTCTCACTGAGTTGCTGACCCTGGCTTTGAACTCAAAATTCTGCCTCAGCCAGCCTAGCTGCTCAGGCGTGTACCACCTCACCTGACTAATGTTAGTTAATTCTGAGTTGTGGTAATGTATGTATTCATTCTATTGTTTCTACTATTTTCTTAAGCAGGAAGGTGGTACCAGGTGTGGTAGTGCATGCCTGTAATCTCAGGAACTCAGGAAGCTGAGACAGGAGGATCACAATTTTGAGGCCAGGCTCAGCAATTTAGGCCCTAAGCAATTTAGTAAGACCCTGTCTCAAAATTAAAAAGTCAAAAAGGACTGGGGATGTTGCTCAGTGGTTAAGTGCCTCTGGTTCAATTCTTGGTACAAAAGAAAAAAAAAAATGGAAGGGTAAAGAAGCTGTACATGAAGTACATATGATAGAATTCTCCCTTATTTCTGGGGGATACATTCTAAAACCCCCAGTCAATGCCTGAAACTCTGAATGATGCTTAACATCTATACGTGTTAGGATTTTCCTCTACATAGCTAACATAAAAGTTTAATTTTTAAATTTAAGTGCCATAAGAGATTAACAATGATCTACTGTAGAGCACAGCAACCTCAGTGTATAATTTTTTTTTTTCTACTAACTTGAGAACTTTCACCTACAGCTTTGCTTTGGCATACCCAGGTTCCCATCATCACTACTCTTACATTATTAAGTAAAATAAGGTTTACTTAAACACAAACATTGGGATACCCAACAGTTATTCTGGTAACTGGAGATGCTACTAAGTGACTAATGGGTGGATAGTGTACACCACATGGATACACTGAATAAAGCAATGATTTACATCTGTGGACAAATGGAATGAGAGGACATGTAATATGCTACTGAGAACAGTGCTCAATCTACAACTTCTGAATTCTGGAATTTTTCATTTGATATTTTGAACAGTGGTTGAGCATGGGTAATGAACTGCAGAAAGTGAAACAGATAAGGAGGGGTGACTATATAATGGATTTTATTCTCAGTTCAATGCTAATATGTTCAAATATGAGATAACTTTTTAATATTGTGGTGACAACAAATGCAATTATTTGAATTAACTCAAGTCACATTAATCTGTACATTGTCTTTACTTCTGGAACAGGTTAGGTCACATACATTTAAGTATCCTACCATTCCGTTTATATTCTGAATTGGAATTAGTTTTTACTGAAACATCAAAAATTTTAATACCCTCACATTACCAACATTAGCATTAGAAATTAGACATTTTTTTAAATTTTAAAATTTTGGGGGCTGGGGTTGTGGCTTAGCAGTAGAGCTCTCACCTTGCATGTGAGAGGCCCTGGGTTCGATCCTCAGCACCACATAAAAATAAATGAATAAAATAAAGGTATTGTGTCCAACTACAACTAAAAAATATTTTTTAAAAGCATTTTTAAATTTTTAAGATACCATGTCACTCAATTTATTTTATTTTTTTGAGTTAACTCTTGGATTTCACCTTCAATTTTGACCTGCCACATAATTTTGTTTTTAGTTCTACCAGATACAGTCAGTCCCCACGTTTATTTCCTTGGGGAAAAGTGGTGCTGAAAAGGAAGCTTGTAAGTCAATATTTTTGCGAGGATTTTTGTTTACTTGATCCCTTTTCATGATAGCTTGCCAGAAAACTGTAAATAGTCTTTTTGAAGAGTGATAAAAATGAAAGTACACAGCAATTAAGCCTTAGACTAATTGCAGATATATTAATTTCTTTTAAATTTAACATAATAAAGTGATAATATTACTACAGTACTTCACTGGTTTTAACATCTTTGAAGGTTTGTCTTGAGATAAGATTGAAAATGGTAAGTATTGAGTTCTGAAATAATGTGCCCAAACAATACATGTATATCAACATGAATAAACTATTCTCTGTTTTCTTCCATTCCTTACATTGCTTTACTTGAACATTCTTTCAAAATAAGTATTCATTGCATATCCTTGCTCAGCATTAGCATCAGAAGAACTAGGAAATAATTAAAACTAAATTAGGAAGGCTACCTTTAGATGGTCGGCCAGCATAAAGGAGCATTTGTGATGGTCATATAGAATAAGAAGCAATCGCTACATGGTATTTCTGTGATAATATGTACTGGGAATATACTCAGTCACTTCCTGTTGATTGACTTGTCACTTATTTGCCACCTTAAACAAACGTTCATAGAATCAATAACCACTTAGTACCCACTAGGATGGCAATTATCAAAAAGTACAGAGCAAGTGTTAGCAACCATGTGGAGACTGGAGCTCTTGTGCATCACTGGTGGGAATGTAAAATGGTGTAGGTGTGGGGAAACCAGTTGATGGCACTTAAACTGTTACAAATAGAATTGCCATGTTCTGTGGTTGGATATGGTTTGTAGTCCACTCCCCAGCCCATTCCCCAGAGTTCATGAGCTGAAAGCTTGGTCCTTAACATAAGAATATTAAGATGGAAGAATCTTCAGGAGGTAGGGCCTAGAGGAATATAATCAGGTCATAGGGCTGCCACTCTCACAAATGAATGAATGCTATCATGAAAGTGGGTCAAGTCTCATGAGTGGACTAGTTCTTGTGAGAGTGGGTTGTTTTAAAGTGACACCACCTAAACCTTGGCCTTCTCTGCATGAAGACCAGTTTGCTTTTGACATCTCTGTCGTAATGCAGCCAGGGGCCCCTGCTAGCTATACTAACACCATGCTGTTTGAGCCATCTAACCACCAGAATTATGAAGCAAATAAGCTTTTTTTAATATTTATTTTTTAGTTTTAGGTGGACACAATACCTTTATTTTACATTTATGTGGTGGTGATGATCGACCCCAGTGCCTCATGCATGCTAGGCAAATACTCCACCACTAAGCCACAATCCCAGCCTCTCAAATAAGCTTCTTTTTTTTTTTTTTTTTTTTTTTTTGATAAGTTAGCTAGCCTCCAATGTTTTGTTATAGCAACATAAAACAGACGAAGCTAACACCATGTTATCTAGTAATTCAACTTCTTGGTATATACTGCCAAAGTCTTGAAAGTGGGGAGTCAGAGATATTTATACATATATGTTTATAGTAGCCCTAGTCACAATAGCCAAAAGGTGGAAACAACCCTGATGCTCATCAACAGATAAATATCAAATAAACAAAATGTGATTATACATAAAATGATATATTACTCTGACTTTATAAGGGAATGAAATTCTGATGCAACATTGACAAACCTTGAAAACAATATGCTGTTCAATAGCTCAGATACAAAAGGGCAAATACTAAATGATTCCACTTATATGAAGGACCTAGAATAGGCAAATTCATAGGGACAAGAAGTAGAATAGAGGTTACAGAGGATGGGGGGAAAAAAGGGAAGTTTTTACTTACTAAGCATGGAAGTTTTGTTAATAGTATGAAAAAGTTTTGAAAATGGATAGAAGTGATGTTTGCACAATACATGAATGTACTAAATGCTACTAAACTGTATACTTAAAAATGGTGTGGCACAAACCTGTAATCCCATTGGAGGCTGAGGCAAGATGATCACAAGTTTGAAGCAGTAATTTAGTGAGAGCCTGTCTAAAAATAAAAAGGGTTGAGGCTATAGCTCACTGGTACAGTACCTGTCTGTTCAAGTACCAAAAAGGAGGGGGAAAAATGATTAAAGCATGGGCTGGAAACAACTCAGTGGTAGAGCAGTTGCCTAGCATGTGCAAGACCCTTAGTTCAATCCCCAGCACCACAAAAAAAAAAGGTTACAATGGCAAAGATGACACACCCTTTAATACCAGTGATTTAGGAGGCTAAGAAGAAATTGCAAATTTGAGGCCTTATCTGCAATTTAGTGAGGCCTTAAGTAATTTAGCAAGACTCTGTCTCAAAATGAAAAATAAAAAGACTGGGGATATAGCTTAGTGGTTAAGCACCCCTGATTGGTATCCCTAATACCAAAAAACAAAAAAACCGACAAGGGCAAGGGATATGGTTCTGTGGCTTAGCTCTGCAGCTTACCATAAAGCACCCCTGGATTAGATCCCCAGTACCAAAAAATATATGTTTGTTTTGTTTGTATATATGTTTAATTTCCTGGTAGAAACTATGTGCTTAGTATATTTTAAAACTAATTATTAAGGGCTGGGGCTCAGTGGTTGAGCACTTGCCTAGCACATGTGAGGCACTGGGTTCAATCCTCAGCACCACATAAAAGTAAATAAATAAAAGGTATTGTGTTCATCTACAACTAAAAAACAACTTTTTTAAAAAGCAAGTTGAATATACTAAACCTACAAAATTGATCTGAGCAGTGACAAAAACTAATATTTGCTTAGAAAAGCTAAGAGTTGAATGGTAATTGAAAAAGTTTTATTATACTAAAGAATGAAAGATCTAAGGATGCTACTGGGTTTTTTGTTTTTCTTTTTTGTGGTGCTGGAGATTTAATCAACAGACACTCTGCCACTGAGCTACATCCCCAACCCCTTTTTAATTTTATTTTGAGACAGGTTCTCATAAAGTTTCCAAGACTGGCCTTGAATTTGTGATCCTCCTGCCTCAGTCTCCCATGTCATTGGGATTACAGCTATGCACCACCATGCTCTACCTAAGAATATTTCTATATGGGCAAAGCATATTGTAAAGAGAGCAAATCCAGAGAATAGCATGTGGAAAACGTAAAGGAAAAAATTCCCAGCTGGGGGCCAGGGTTGTGGCTCAGTGGTAGAGTGGTTGTCTAGCATGTGTGAGGCACTGGGTTCTGTCCCTGGCATCACATAAAAATAAACAAATAAAATAAAGGTATTGTGTCCATCCATCTATAACTAAAAACAAAACAAAACAAAACAAAAAAAAATTCCCAACTGCTCAGGAGGCTGAAGCAGGAAGATCACAAGTTCAAAGCCAGCCTCAGCAAAAGCAAAGCACTAAGCAACTCAGTGAGACCCTGTCTCAAAATAAAATACTTCTGACCCTCCAGCCTCAGCCTCCCAGCACCTGGGATTACAGGAGTGTGTCACTGCATGCAGTTTTGAGGATTCAAGGTGAAGGGATGTGGGGAGAGAAAGGAAGGTGAGTGTGATAGACTGTCTTTGGCATTTCCACCTGTTTTTTCCTGCTGCCATAAGAAGATATTTGCAGAGATGCCTGAGGAAGGCCACCACCCAAGACCTCTGATACAGAGGATTCTGTAGGACAGTGCCTAGGCTAGAAGTGCAAATATGTGTAAGAGCATGGCCCACACCAGGGACCAGAGACCTTGACTGTGACTCCTTCCAGAGATTGTGGTACATTGGCTGTGCACCAAGCCTGGTCGGGGAAGGCAGCATTTCCTCATCACCTGCCAGGGGAAAGCCTTTGTATTTGTCTGTGGTCAGGCATGACAAATTTCACAAGTTTTTAGCCATGAGCCAAATTCCTTGAAATGTATGTTAAGGAATCATAGAAAATATAGATATTATATCAAAACCATAAAGAAATTAGTCTGACCTGCATGAGAAACTCAAACCCAACAAGCATCTTGAATTGACATTCATCCTGGTTTCTCATGCAGAAAGTTTATGAGTTTAACTACAAACATTTCTGAACACCTAGTTGTCCACCAACTACTCCTTACTAAACCAAGCTCTTTACCTAAACTCTTGTTCTATTAATTATATTGACCTTTGGTCAATTGTTCAATAAAGGCCCAATATAACGCTAATCATTTTTTTTCCTGTGCTAGAGATTGAACACAGGCCTCACACATGCTAGGACAAGCACTCTACCACCCAGGCCCTAGCCCTGGTCTTAACCCTAACTTTAACTGCACTCGCTCTGTATCTATAAACCTAACCTTAACTTTCATGTCTCTTAAAACTCGTGATCTTATCCTGAATCCAGATGCTTCTCTTCACTCTAAACCTATTATTAATAACCCAATAAAAAATCCAAACTTGGGCTAAATCCAATTTTAAATTTAGTATTAGCCTTTCTCTAACTTTGGTATTAAATACTAGTATCCGACCCAGTACATAGTCCCTCCATTGCCTCACTGTAGGAGGTTGCAGAATGAATAAATTCCACAGCAACATCTACAATGGCAAAGAACTGAAAATAGCTGTTTCAGGAGGTGGAAAAGGCCATGACTTCATTTTCACCCCACCATCAAGGTGGTTCTAGGGATCCCAAAACAGAACTCAAAAGAAAATTAGAAATGAGGATGCTTTGAACATGCACAATGGGAAGGAAAGGAGTTGACTGAGCCAGGTGTGGTGAAAGCCTGTAATCTCAGTGGCTCCGGAGGCTGAGACAGGAGGATCACAAGTTCAAAGCCAGCCTCAGCAATGGCAAGGTGCTTAGCAACTCAGTGAGACCCTGTCTCTAAATAAAATTCAAAATAGGGCTGGGATGTGGGTCAGTGGTTGAGTGCCCCTGAGTTCAATCCCTGGTACCAAAAACAAACAAACAAACAAACAAAAACAAAAAAACCCTGGTGACTGGATCAGCCATCGTTACATTAATGAACCTTTAGGAAGAGAGCTGGGAATGTAGCTCAGTGGTAGAACACTTGCCTGGCATGGGCAAAGTTCTGGGTTCAATCCCCACTACTGCAAAAAAAAAAAAAAGTGTTTTTCAAATACAGATTCAAAGAAAGGAATTCTGAATAGAAGAATTTGCCCCAGAGTTGGTAAACATGCCATAATTTCCTCTTGCATATGAGATTTCCAACTGTGCTCAGATTCACAGGCCATGGACCCCTGACACAGACTGACCAGCTCTTTGGTAAAACCAAAGTGAATATTTTCTTCATCTATACTCTCTCCCAGGAAACACAGAGTACTTGCACTTTGGCAATTCAAATTACTGACCCTGTGCACATTGCAGCAGCTGAGCTAATTGTATCCACAATTGGAGGGTGGTGTGTGTGTGCTTTTAATTTTAAATATAATTTATTTTGCAATGCCAGAGACCAAACCTGGGGCCTTGCCCATGCCAGACAAGTGCTCTATCACTAATCTACATCCCCAGCCCAAGGGGTGTTATTTTCTAAATTTTTTTTTTTGGTACTATGTGGGAAGCCATTCTTGCACGTGATTTGAGCTACCTCCCTGGCTGGGTGTGAGGCGCTTAGACAAGCTGTGTCAGAGCCTTCCCCACCCTTCCCCAGGTGCGAGGGCTTGTCCGTGTGGGGGTGTAACTGACCACTGACCTGAAAACCAATCACTGACCCTGACCTTGGAATGCTGCCCCCCTCGACCTTCATTGGATGGAATTTTCCCCTGAATTTTTTGTTCCCCAATAAAAGCTCACTCCCTGGTGTTTTTCCCTCTCTCTTGCTGGCCTCTTGTGTAAACCTCGTTACTGCATCAGGTGGCTAGAGGCAAGAGCTGGGAGAAGCCGTCTCTGAGCTGGGCAAACAAAAGGTAAATTGAGAGTCATGTGTCTTTAATTTGAACTCATTAGTTAATTTCTATGTTTCGAACCTCTAATATGAAGTTAGCGTGCTGGTCGCATGGCTGAGTACTAGGAATTGAACTAGGGGTCTTAACCACTGAGCCACATCTCAGCCCTTTTTATTTTTTATTTTGGACATGATCTCACCAAGTTGCTTAGGGCCTTGTTAAGTTGCTGAGGTTGGCTTTGAACTTGTGATCCTCCTGTCTCAGGCTCCTAAATCACAGGGATTACAGGTGTGAGCCACCGTGCCCAGCTATACTTTCTATATTTGGGAAGAGTTTGCAGGTATTATGATGATATGATGTGCTCAAATAGCTCCTTAGAGTCTTTAAAAAACAATATTTGCACATCTATGTAAAAGGAACTGTAACAATTTCAATGAGAAGCAGCCCAGGCATAACTGTTAAAAGCATCTAAATTCAAGCCAGTCCTCAGGAACCCTTTTGTTTGAGAATAACAAGGTGGAGACAATGACTTTTTAATCATTATTTATTTTATGAAATTTGGAATTTTGGAATGTGTTTTTCAAAGAAGAAAGAGGATAGGTTTTCAAACTCAACTCTTTTGGATGTTGACTACTTTGGACTTTAACTTTAGTGTGGTAACTTTAATTTCTCCCTGAAAAATTGAGTAGAAGGAAGCACTTCTCTCAACTTTTGTATATTTTATATTGGATATTTTATTATTCCTTATTGCAGAAACCCTGTGTTGGATAATGAGGCTGAACATAATTTAGAATAGAAAAAAATAGGGACTGAATTGTTCTCAAAGTAGAAAAACTTTGGTCCTTAGCAGGTACTCTCAGATGAAGAAATCAGTGGAGATATGAACTCCACTCTCACCCTGACCTTCTAGATTTTGTAAGCTGAATTTCCAGAACCTCTGAGTGAAGCCTCATGTCAGAAAGTCTTTTTTTTAAGAGAGAGAGAGAGAGAATTTCCCAATATTCAGTTTTCAGTCTTCGGTGGACACAACACCTTCATTTTTTATTTTATGTGGTGCTGAGGATCAAACCCAGCGCTCTGCGCATGCCAGGCAAGTGCGCCACCACTTGAGCCACATCCCCAGCTCCAGGAAGTCTTAACTAATTGCTTCAGTTACGTATATCATCCCCCCTTATTTCCAAATACCATTGTTATTCCTAGATTTCCTGGACTTAAGCTGGCTCTGGAAATTCCCAAACATAGCAAATCCTATTTTCTAAGCCTTATAAATGTTAGGCAATCTTGTGATATATGAGAATATGAACACACTGTGGGGAAAGATGTAAAGTCTTTTTTATATTTATATTTTTAGTTTTTTAGGTGGACACAATATCTTTATTTTATTTTTACGTGGTGTTGAGAATTGAACCCAGGGCCTCACACATGCTAAGTGTGCGCGCCACCACTTGAGCCACATCCCCAGCTCCAAGTCTTTGTTTTTTTTTTTTTTTTTAAAGGAAATTAACCCAAACCATCTAGGATTTTTTTATTGCAAGTATTAAAAGTAATACTTTGTTATGAAAGAAAATTAAAGTGAAATGCAAAACAGTTGGCATAGAAGGACAAAAGGTGAAAACTGGGATGTGCAATTAGTCATTCTACATATCCTACTCTCTATCTTTTTAAAAAATTTTTATTCTAATTTATTATATATAACAGCAGAATGCATTTCAATCATATTACACATATAGAGCACAATTTTTCATATCTCTGTTGTTCATATCTAGAGTCATATCATTCTTGTCTTCATACATGTACTTAGGGTAATTATGTCCATCTCGTTCCACCATCTTTTTTACCCCAAAGTCTTTTGATCCCCCACTTGTCCGCATAAGATAGATCTTGGACCTGGAATGTTTCCTAATCAAAAGATGAAGAACTTATGCTGGGTTTACTGCCTTGAGTGGGAATTATTTTTCTCTATTTCAGGCCCAGGACATAAGCCTTTGTTTTGCTGAAGCATGTGGAAAGCTGTGGGTTCAATCCCCACTATAGCCAAACCCACTATTGTAATCTGTTTGCCAAGGAAAGGGGACAGAATGGGGTCATTCTTTTGTGGCAGAAGAAGGATGCTTGTAGCCCATTGCCCTGTGTTGGTTAATGGGAACCCCTGGCCAAGGGGGATTGAGGCATATTATCAAAGCTCACCCTTTTGTTTTTTTCTCTATGTAGGTTAAAGCATTGTTTCATCATTGTTTGACTGGATGGAAAAATGTTGTGTTTCCCTTGGCAACCAAGGTGCAATAGGCAGAAGTGTTTAGAATTCTCCTTTGGGAATGATAACTTATGCAGTGTTCTGCTCTCCTAGGACTGATAAATGGTGCATGGTGTTATGTGTAACGTTTATAAGATGGGTTATCAATGCCTATCTTACTGCCTCTTTGTATCTCAGATTTATTTACTAGATTGCACATCTAAAGGATGGGAAAATGATTGACACTAGTACCACCACCATGACTTTAGTTTGGCATCTGTATATAATCTTAATTTACAAAAGAATTTCAGAGACTCCAATTCATCCCAATGCCACTTTTGTAGGGAACTGGCAATCTCTTTTCCTTGAGTTTGAGTGGCACTTGGCAAAGTACAGTCAGCCAGGAGGTGGATGTGGAGGATTACTTGGGATAATATTTTAAAAACTGGGTAAAATTTGGGGAAAGAAGACTAATTACAAGAAATTCTCCAAAATTCTTGAACTTTTCTTCCTAAAGATGATTTCTGTCCTAAACCTATTTTGATGTGTATCTGGCACGTACACTGAGAAGACAGTTTTTGTAGAGGCAATGGCAGATTTTCCTCCTGCGTCCCCAGAGAAAAAAACATGTCTCAGCAGAGTTAAACTCAAGAAGAGTTAACTCTCAGAGTTAAACTCTCCTGGGAAAGGAGAGCCATTGAGTAGAAGGCTTATACATATACAGTTTGATCCACCTGGGGAGGTGATGAAACTATGGAAGCTTCAGTCCTCAATGCTGAAATCAGCTGACTCAATTTTTTTTGTCTTTGGTTATAGTTTTATTTATTTATTTTTTATTATTATATATATTAGGGCTGGGGTTGTGGCCCAGTGGTAGAGCACTTGCCTACCATGCATGAGGCACCGGTGCCGCAGTCTGGCTGGGCACAATCAGGAGCCACTTGTCAAAAGAAACTAACTTTATTTTTAGAACCAAACACGCCAAACAAAACAGCCTCTCAGGAAAAACCCTCAGAGCCTCAACTGCCACCACCAGCTTTCCACAAGCCTGTCTCTCCCCCCCAAGCTTCTCTCCACCTCCCCCAATCCTCCTGCTCTTGAGGCCGATTGGCTGGGTCACGTGGGCGGAGCCAAAAAAGTCCCCCAATGAGCAGCTCCGTGGTCTGAAAGGGCAGGGAAACAGTCCAATGAGCATCACCGCAGAGGAGCCAATCAGCTAGATGTTGCTGGGGCCGAGGAGCCAATCAGCTAGATGTTGCTGGGGCCGCTGTGAGCCAATCATCAGCCGGCAGCTGGATTGCTGGCAGCTGGAAGTTTGCTGGGGCCCCTTCGGCTGTGGCTCTCAACATCTCCCCCTCTCTGTTTAAACAACAAGCATGTGGCTTAGGGACCGTGTCTGTTAGGCAGTCCAATTCAACATATGGTCCTTACCCGTCATCGGATGAACTGACCTCTAGGCGTCAGCCTCCTGTCTTAGGTTGGTACCACTGCAATTGGATCATACCCGTCACTGACTACCGGTCCAGCATACAGCTATACTTGTGGATAGGCCTTTGCACCAGTGGGGGGGTGAGGTTCTTTGCCTCACCTCTGTTGGCCCCCAAATTTTAGACCATCACTAGTAGAGGAGGATGCAAAATGCCATGACATTAAGCCAATTGAGGGCTCCTTTGAAAAATTGTACCACCGGTGACATCATCAGCAAAAATACCCCAACACTACCACAAGTCGCTGCACCAACAGATAGTTCACAATGCATACAGGTGAGCTCACAATGTGTCCAGGCAAGTTCTGCAAGCAGTTCAGTGATGGCTATTGTAGAAGCTGTAGATTGGTTTTATCTTTGACTTCACCAGCACTGGAATGAAGATAGGAATTCTAGCAATAATGGCTAAAGAAAAAATTATGTAACAATTTTCTTAACAATTTACATTGTCTTCACCGGCACTGGGATGAAGATAGGAATTCTGGCAATAATGGCTAAAGAAAAAATTATGTAACATTACAGAAGGCACTAAAAGAAAACACTTTTCTTAACAATTTACATTATCTTTAAGAGAATTATTAAATATAATGAAAAGTAAAGGTGAAAGTAAATAAACAGATCTGTTAACCTTCTTTTTTGTTTACATATTAAAACAATCCTCAACAGTTGTTTACCCAATTTAAATTAAACCATATAAATCACGTGAAAAAAAAATATTTGGATCCATTTTATCATGAGCGCTCATCATATATGATATATGGACATTCAAACATATAACACAAAACACAAGTGTGCACACATAACATAATACATACAACACATAACATTATAGTAAAGGCCTTATAACTTTTTACAGGTGAAATCTCCATTGCAATGTTTAAAAACTCTATAGTCAAAAAATAGAACTGATCAGCAAAACATTAACCTAGGTCTGTATGAGCTCAAAAAACAAAATAGAACTTCATGATATGGCAAAGGGCAATAATAAAATAGATATTGAAAAAAGCATCCTGGTTCTGTTGCAGATGTAAGAATAGCCAAACTGGAGTTTTGGATATCAGTTGTTATGGATTTGAGCCAAATCATCTTCTTTTTGGTCTGTAGAAATCGCTTTAGTTAATCTTTCTGGAATCCAAATCGGCTGCTGTTCTCCCTGTGGAAACACATAAACAGACCCCCGACTCCAGACAATCACTGGGTCAGGACCTTGGTTAATCTCTCTGGAATCCAAATCGGCTGCTGCTCTCCCTGTGGAAACACACAAACAGACCCCCGACTCCAGACAATTACTGGGTCAGGACCTTTCCATTGTCCTGTTAGAATATCCTTCCAAAGTACCTTGGGCTTATGCACATTTTTTGGACACATATGCCTTTCCGCAGCACTAAGTCCTGATGAATCCAAATTTAAAAAGTTTAGAGTAAAAAGCGTTATTTTAAGTTTATCTTTGGGGAATATATACCCCTTCCCAATTCCTTCTTTTTGCTTTAATAAGTACATTTTAATAGTTTGATGAGCTCTTTCAACTATGCCTTGTCCCTGTGGATTGTATGGGATTCCTGTTATATGAGTAATGCCAAATGTTGAGCAAAATTGTTTAAAAGAGGTAGAAGTATAACCAGGGGCATTATCTGTTTTTAACTGTTTTGGAACACCCACAGTGGCAAAATTTTGTAAGCAATGAGCTATAACATCTTTAGTTTTTTCTCCGGCATGAAGGGAGCCCATCAAAAATCCAGAAGAAGTATCAACTGTAACATGCAAATATTTTAATTTTCCAAATTCTGGCAAGTGTGTGACATCCATCTGCCAAATATGGTTAGGTATCAATCCTCTAGGATTGACTCCAAGATTAACTTGTGGTAAAAAGGTCACACAATTTTGACATTGTTTTATTATTTGTCTAGCTTGTTCCTTAGTTATTTTAAAACGCTTTTGTAAAGTATTAGCATTGACATGGAACTTTTTATGAAAATTTATAGCTTCTTCTAGTGTAGAAAAAATATGTATGTCATGTGTAGTTTTATCTGCTAAATCATTGCCCAAACTAAGGGCTCCAGGCAATCCTGTATGTGCCCTGATATGTCCTATAAAGAATGGATCTTTTCTGTCCCAGATTAGACTTTGTATAGTGGAAAGCAAAGAGAAAACAGTAGAAGAAGGGGAAATCCTACCAGCATCTTCAAGAGGTACTATAGCGTTAACTACATACTGACTATCAGAAAATAAATTAAATACAGAATCTTTAAACATCACAAAAGCTTGTAAAACTGCATTAAGCTCTACCTTTTGAGCTGATTGTTTGGGTACTAAAAATGTAAAAGTTTGATCAGGGGTAACTACTGCTGCTGTACCATTATTTGACCCATCAGTGAATATATTTGGAGCATTCATGATAGGTGTTTTTCTTGTCATTTTTGGAAAAATTACAGGATGCAATGACCAAAAAGACAATAAAGGATTAGATGGTAAGTGGTTATCAAATGAAACATTAGATTTGCACATGATTATTGCCCAAGTATTTAACTCATTAGCTAACTCATCAATTTGATTCATAGTATATGGAGTAATAATTTTATTGGGAGAAATTCCAAACACTCCCTTGCTGCTTTTATTCCTTTGAGTATTAATTGTCCTACAGCCTCAGGATACCTAGTAAGAATAGTGTTAGGAGAATAAGATAAATGTATCCATAATAATGGACCTTCTTGCCAAAATACTCCTGTAGGAATATTTTTTGTTGGTAGTACAATAAATAATAAAGGCAAACTTATATCAATTCTATCCAAATGCATATTTTCCATATATGTTTCAATGATTTTTAATGCCTTTCTTGCTTCAGGCGTTAACATTCGGGGTGAATTTGGATCTGATGGACCTTTTAGGATATCAAATAAAGGTCCCAACTCTCCTGTTGGTATACCTAAATAAGGCCTTATCCAATTTATGTCTCCTAATAACTTTTGAAAGTCATTAAGTGATTTGAGTTGATCTACTCGTATTTGAATTTTTGGTGGATGGACCATGGTTGAGGATAATAGAACTCCTAAATAATTAATTGGAAAATTTAATTGTACTTTATCTATTGCTATCTCTAGATTATAATTTTTTAATAAGTTTGTAAGTGTGGCATAACATTCTAGCAATGTGTTTTTATCTTTGTGTGCTAATAATACATCATCCATATAGTGAAATATTTGTAGTTCAGGATTTTGATTTCTAAGTGGCTGGATTGCTTTGTTAACATAAATTTGACACATAGTTGGGCTGTTAGCCATCCCTTGAGGGAGTACTTTCCATTCATATCTCTGATCAGGACCTTCATGATTCAGTGCAGGGATAGTAAATGCAAAACGTGGACTATCCTCAGGATGAATTGGAATTGAAAAAAAACAATCTTTAATATCTATAACTAAAACATACCAGGTTTTTGGCAAAGCAGACAACTGAGGAATCCCTGATTGAGCAGGTCCCATAATAACCATCTCATTATTAATGGCTCTTAAATCTTGCAATAATCTCCATTTACCAGATTTCTTTTTGATGACAAAAATGGGAGTATTATGGGGAGATACAGAAGGTTGTATATGTCCTTCCGCTAATTGTTGTTTGACCAGGTCATGGGCTGCTTGTATCTTTTCTTTAGTCAGGGGCCACTGAGGAACCCATACTGGTCTTTCTGATTTCCAAGTAATTTTTATTGTCTCAGTGGCCCTTTCTGAAAATCCAACCCATGTCTGTCTGTTCCTTGATCTATTTGTATTGGTGCTGCTATACCTTGTTCTTGTTTTCCTAATCTTTTTCCTTTCCTAAAACCTTGTCTAGTCATAATAGTGGGTGCATTTTGGTTGATGTTATTTGTTAATGTCAAACCTAATTGATCTAGGACATCTCGTCCCCATAAATTTACGGGAAGATGATCCAATACATATGGCTGTATAGTTCCTTCACATCCTTCAGGATCCTTCCAATCTAATACCATTGCACTTCTATGGGGATTAGTCGCCACTCCTAGGCCTCGAAGCGTTTGAGTGGCTTGTTGTAATGGCCAATGTTTTGGCCATTCTTGACGAGAGATGATGCTAAGGTCTGCACCTGTATCCAGTAGCCCATTAAATTCATGTCCTTGAATATTTAGTTTTAGCATGGGGTGAGAATCTAAATTTAAAGAAAGCATAGCCCAATCTACACCTGTGGAGCCTAATCCCTTGGAACCTCTTTCTACAGTACGACTGGAAAATTTATCATGTAGGCTGGGTATTATTAGTAACTGTGCTATTCTATCTCCTGGTGAAATTACTGATATACCCTTTGGAGAACTGGCTATAATTTTTATTTCACCTTCATAATCGGGATCAATTACCCCAGGACTTATCATAAGTCCTTTTAGAGTAGAAGAGCTGCGTCCCAATAATAAGCCTACTGTTCCTTTGGGAAGAGGTCCTTTCACCCCTGTGGGAATGATTTGAACTCCCATCTCTGGAGTTAGTACTGCTCTGGCGGAGGCGCAGATGTCCAACCCTGCAGGGCTCCCTCTGGTTTGTCTGATGAGGGATCTGATGGACAATGTGTCCTGGGCACTACCCTGATGGGGTTGCTGGGTTCCTCCAGTGCTCCGTATATTTGTGGTTTTGGGCCCCGGAGCATTGGGCCCCCCTGTCCATTTTTTGGCAATGGAGCCCAATGCCTTTCTCCACGATATCGTGGATAAACACCTGGTCCTTGTTCATTTTTTGATAATGGAGTACCCTCTATGGTGGTTTGAGAACGGCATTCATTAGCCCAATGTCTCCCTCTACGGCATCGTGGGCAAATACCTGGTATTCTACTCCTTGGATACCTAGTTTTGTTAAACCCTCCTCCAATGGGGCAATTCCTTTTAAAATGTCCTGTTTGTTCACAATTGTAGCCTGGCATCTAAAGCCTGTTTTACTGCAGCTGCCACAATTTGCCCTTGTTCATTAATGTCTCTGGCATCTAAAGCCTGTTTTACTGCAGCTGCCACGACTTGCTCTTGTTCATTAATGTCTCTACATAATTTAATATATGTGTTTAAATCTTCATGTTTCCATGGTCTAATGATATCTCTGCACCAAGGATTCGCTTGCTCATAAGCCAGGTGTTTTAGTAATGGCATTGCTTGTTCTGTATTCCCAAAAACTCTGGTAGCTGTTTGAATAAGCCTATCTACAAATTCAGCATAAGGTTCATTAGCTCCTTGTATTACCTTAGATAATTGAACTTGTAAACCTCCATGTCCTTGTAAAGTCTTCCATGCCTTAATTGCATCTGCAGCAATTTGTGCGTATACGCCAGGATCATATGCAATTTGTTGCTGCTGATCCTCATAAGGTCCCTTTCCTAACAACATATCTAGATTTCTCTGAGGATAACCAGCTGCTGCATTTCGCCTAGCCGTCTCCTTGCAAAATTCCTCATTGGCAACCTTCCATAACAGGTATTGTCCTCCATTTAGCACAGCTTTACACATATTAGCCCAATCTGCTGGCGTCATGTTCAAGTTGTTAATGGATTCGACCAAGCTTACAGTGAAGGGTGCTTGAGGACCATAGGTTGTTACAGCCTCTTTTAGCTGCTTCACTGTTTTGAAATTTAAAACTTGGTAAAATCGCTGCCCTCCTGCCTCAAATACAGGGCATGTTAATATTTGAGATCTTGTCTCAGGATCCCAACTATCAACTGCGGGGGTTGGGGACCTCCCAGCATATGGAGGTGGCCTTGTTAGTTGGACACTTACGTCCTCTGGTGATAGAAAGGTGTTAGTAGCAGTCTCCTGTTGTAACTTTCCCCCTGATGGCTTTTTCTGTTTTACACTTTCTTTCTCTGTCTGACTAGCTTGAGAGGCCTTCTCTTTTACTTGAATCTTTTCCTCTGTCTGACTAACTTGAGAGACCTTCTCTTTTACTTGAATCAATATGTCTTCTCCTTCCTCTACCATTGTCTGAACTGAAGGCTTTGGACTAAGCAAACAAGATATGAACGTCCACAATGGCAATGTGCCAACTGGCAGAGTCCCTGGGCTTTTATTTTCTATTCTTTTTAAATCTTCACCATGATGGTTCCATTGTGATATATTTAACAACTCCTCCTTAAAAAGCCATGGGCTACATTTTTGTATTGTATCAACGTATGCCCTGACTGCTATTGATTTTACTGGGATGCCTCCTTCCTCTAACAATTTACTTAACACTCTTTCAGTTTGTTTTTTACTAATTTCTGATCCCGTATTTCTACTATAATACAACCCAACAAGATGACGCCTAACAAAACTGAAACAGAGTGAAACAAAATTGAAACAACACAAAATCATTATAATAGCCTCCTGAAATGTCCATCCGTCCTTTCTCCCTATCTGTTCCTCAGATGTGAGCTGTTTTTCTTCCATCTTACACATCTCCAGGGACAGGCAACTTAAAACAAAAGTGAAACAAAATAACAAAAGAAGAATCTTAAAATGGCTACCCATCCTCTCGCCCTGCCCTCAGGGGCGAGCAGTTTCACTTACCCTCAGTCGCTCCCCGTACGGGCCACCAGATGCTGCAGTCTGGCTGGGCACAATCAGGAGCCACTTGTCAAAAGAAACTAACTTTATTTTTAGAACCAAACACGCCAAACAAAACAGCCTCTCAGGAAAAACCCTCAGAGCCTCAACTGCCACCACCGGCTTTCCACAAGCCTGTCTCTCCCCCCCAAGCTTCTCTCCACCTCCCCCAATCCTCCTGCTCTTGAGGCCGATTGGCTGGGTCACGTGGGCGGAGCCAAAAAAGTCCCCCAATGAGCAGCTCCGTGGTCTGAAAGGGCAGGGAAACAGTCCAATGAGCATCACCGCAGAGGAGCCAATCAGCTAGATGTTGCTGGGGCCGAGGAGCCAATCAGCTAGATGTTGCTGGGGCCGCTGTGAGCCAATCATCAGCCGGCAGCTGGATTGCTGGCAGCTGGAAGTTTGCTGGGGCCCCTTCGGCTGTGGCTCTCAACACACCGGGTTTGATCCTCAGTACCACATAAAAATAAAATAAAGATATTGTGTGCACCTATAACTAAAAAAATAAATATTTAAAAAGATATATATTAACATAAAATTTTGCATTTTAACCGTTTTTAATTTTAGACCTTTAAAGACTGAATAATTCCATTGTATGAATATATCACATTTTGTTTTTCCATTCATCTCTTGATGATCATCTGGTTTGTTTTTATCATTGCATGACTGTGAATAATGCTCTACTGCAGATATCTGTTTGAGTTCCTGCTCTTAATTCTTTTTTTTCTCTCTTAATTCTTTTGAGTATACAACCAGAAGGATTATTACTGAATCATACATATTGACAAACCTCCAAACTAACACCAACAATGCACAAGCTTCCAATTTCTCCACATGTTCAGCAAAACTTGTTATTTCATTGTTTGAACAATAGCCAACCTACTGGGAGTGAAGTGGTATGTCATTATGGTTTTGATTTGCACTTCCCTGATGATTCATGATGTTGAATATCTTTTCACTGGCTCATTGGACATCTATTTATCTTTGGAGGAATGTCTACTCAAGTCCTTCATCAATTTTATTTATTTATTTATTTTTGGTACTAGGAATGGAGCCCTGGGGGCACTCCACCAATGAGCACTTTTGATTTTGAGATAGGGTCTTACTAATTTCTCCAGGTTGGCCTTGAACTTGGGATCCTCCTTCTTTAACCTCCCAAGTAATGGAATTACAGATGTGTATCACCATGCCAACGTAACTCTCTTTTCACTCACTCAGGCTTCTGTTGTATCCTGAGCACTTTCTGGTTCCCATGCTGACTCCAAAATGGAATATGAGAGAGTGGGGAAAAATTAGTAATTAAATGCAGAGAAGACTCAGCAAGCCACCCAAAAAATTAGAGGGAAAATGGACACACACAAAGAGAAAAGGCTTTCAAAGAGATTGTACCAGCCTGCAGTCTCTCTAGCATTACAAGTTTTCAATTTTTTTGGATTGTATTTATTTATTGCCATTCTAAGTAGCTAAAAAACTATCTCTCTGTAGAGTTATGGTCCCAATATCTCTCATAGTTATCAACTCAGAGACCCAGTTTTGTGAATTATTTTTTTTCCTTATCTTTTTTAATTGGATTATTAGTCTTTTAAAAATATCCAGTATTTTGGTGCTTCTTACATATTAGGGAGTGTTTATAATATAAAATACAATTATTTTTCCAGCTTGTAATTTGTTTTCTTTTTTTGGGTACTGGGGATTAACTCAGGGGTATTTGACCACTGAGCCACATCCCAAGCCTATTTTGTATTTTATTTAGAGACAGGGTCTCACGGAGTTGTTTAGGGCCTTGCCATTGCTAAGGCTAATTTGAACTCAGATCCTCCTGCCGTGGCCTCCTGAGTCTCTGGGATTACAGCCAGTTTGTAATTTTTTAAAAAATTTCACATGAAAGGGATGATCAATCTCTTATGTTCAGGTATTATATTTTTTAAAATTTTTTGTTGTTGTTGATGGACCTTTATTTAATTAATTTATTTATATGTGTTGCTGAGAATCTCAATACCTCACACATACTAGGCAAGTGCTCTGCCACTGAGCTACAGCCCCAGCCCAGGTTTCACATTTTGAAGTTAGGTTTTCTCCATTACATGGTCATAAAGTCAGTTTCCCATCTTTCACCCCTTATAATTTTTTTCTTTTGGTTATAAATTTTGACCTATTTGGAGTTGAACCTTTAAAGCCCATTATTTTCCCCCAGAAAGATTAATAAATTGACCTCAGAACCTTCATTGAAAAGTCATCTTTTCCCAACTGATTTGAGATGACCCATTCTGTTCAGTTAGTTGACAGTGCCATATTATATATATTATACATGTATTATATATATATATTTAGTTGTCAATGGACTTTTATTTTAATTATATGTGGTGCTAAGAATCGAACCCAGTGCCTCACACATGCTAGGTAAGCGCTCTACCACTGAGTATAAACCCAGGCCCCTATATTATTTTAACTTTTGAAAGGTTAGAGTATGTTTTGTTACTTGGGGAGACTAACCCCAACTGTTTCACATTACTTTCTATCCCCTTGATTTACTCTGTTCTTGGTTTTGTTTTTAAACTGGAATTTTAGAATAGCTCTTATTTAGAAAAATACACTATTTTCCTTTTTCAATTTTTTTATTAGTGCATTATAGTTATACATAATGGTGAGATTTGTTGTTACATATTCATATGTGCACACAATATAACAATATAATTTGGCCAATATAATTTCCTAGTATTTCCCCTTTACCTCCCCTCTTCCCTTTGCCTTGTCCCTTTCCTCCACTCTTCTGATCTCCCTTCTATTTTCATGAGACCCCTCCACCAGCTTTCTTTCCCTTTTTCCTTTCTAGCTTCACATATGAAAGACAACATATCATCCTTGAATTTCTGAATTTTGCTTAAAAAATACATTATTTTCAATGGGGTTGTGTTAAACTCATAAGTTAATTTAAAATGACATGTTTAAGATGGTAAGTTTTCCACTCAAGAATATGATATATTGGACTGGGGTTGTGGCTCAGTGGTAGAGCGCTCGCCTAGAATGCACAAGGCACTGGGTTCGATCCTCAGCACCACATAAATGTAAAATAAAGATATGTGTCCGCCTAAAACTTAAGAATAAATATTTTTTTAAAAAGAATATGATATAGAGGGCTGGGGTTGTGGCCCAGTGACAGAGCACTTGCTTCACATATGTGAGGCACTGGATTTGACCCTTAGCACCACATAAAAATAAATCAACAAAATAAAGATATTGTGCCCATTTATAACTAAAAAAAATATGATATAGATTTCATTTAAGTCTTCATGTACTTTAGTAGTGTTTTAATTTTTTCTAATTTAATTTTTTTATATATTGATAAGGTTATTCTTAAGCATTTTATACTTCTCCATGGTTTTGTTCGTATAATCACATGAATTTCTATCAATTACCTCATTTTCTCCTTCTATTTAAAATTATAGTCAAAGAACCAGAGCAGAACATTTCAAGAGAACATCTTTGTAGTTAGAAGCTACTTATTTTCATACCTAACAAAACACACCTGGCCTGACAGTAACTTCATCCTTCTTGTCTCCCACCCTTCAAAAAGAGGTTAGTAGCTCAGAATAACAAGGGACCCCTTTGCAATTCTTTCATGGTTGTCTCTTCATGGCCTAACTCACCTCTCTGCTAATTGCAACAGTTAACACTACTCTTCAATCTTGAAGGTTGTTGTTTCTTAATCCAGGACTTCCCAAATCAGATCCCTTAGTCCTATACCTGGTCCCAAACATCCTACAGCACTCTAAAACAACCCAGATTGAACTCTGGGCCTGTGCTCTAAAGAGCAAGAACCCACCTGTAGAGGGCGCGTGTGCACACTCTCTCCCACAAAATTCTTTGAAATCAATTTCTTTTTTTAAGAAACCAAGAGCGATTTCATCTTCTATTCCATAATAGGTGTTTCTAATTTTACATAAGTGTTAAGTCATTACAAGTTCAGTTACAATCTTTCTCCCTTCAAATCTTCAAGAAAAACTGATGCTCTAGAATGATCTATCTTTATTATTGTTTTACAGATGAGGCTCAAAGATGACCCCCAAAATACAATCCCAGTCATAGGTACAATTATAAAGTATTGATTACACACACACACACACACACACAATTTCTAAATGCAGTTTCTCTCTACAAACCCCCAACACCTAAGTCATACACCCATGGACTCTCCTTGCTTGCTGCAAACTCCACCTCACCGACCCCTCATCCTCCTCATCAGAGGTTAGTAGCTCAGAATAACAAGAGACCCCTTTGCAATAGTGTCCCCAAATCTGTCGCATGTTTAAGCAAATCCATGATTTCAGCCTTCCCAGTCACTGAGTGCTCCTGCTCTCCACCCCCTCAACCTCCCAGACCAGCTTTGGGTCTCCCAGCCTCAGACCCTCCGATCCCTCTGCACAGAAGAATGCCCACCCAAATTTATCCCTGAACAGATACTGTAACTGAAAGCTCAGTCCTTGTCCCCAATGCCAATTAATGCCAATTTAATAATGAGGACACAATTTTGAGAAAAAGGAAAAAGAAGGTTTATTGGAGGAGAAGGAGAAAACACGGGGGACTCCTGTCCCCAAGGCTATGATTGGCTCCATCAGGAGGAACAGGGAGGGGTTTAAAGAAAGTCTTTAAGGGTTACATTCCAGGTGTGCTCTGGTAGGGGGGGTCCCAGGGAGTCCTGATGGTGTTAGGATTCACTTGTTCATTTGGGAGATATTCACTTCCCAGATTCTCAGCAGACATTTCCTTCCTGTAGTGGGTGTGTTCAAGGGCACTTAACCAGGGGAAGAAAAAGAGTCTCCCTAATCTTGTTAGGAACGGGGAGAGGGAGGGGAGAAGAGACAAAGAGAAAAAAAGTTCTTTTAAAAAATAAGCCTTCGAGCAAGAAGGACTATATTCAGAAGGTGAAGGTGAAAGGAAAGTGACCACAACACTCAGAGCGACCAAGAGATCTTTATTGCAACAGTGCAAAAGAGAGAGAAAGAAAGAGCGGGGAAAGAAGAAAGAGGGGGGTAGAAGAGAGAGAGAGAGAGAAGGAGGAGGAGGAGGAGGAGGAGGAGGAGGAGGAGGAGGAGGAGAGGAGAGGAGAGAGTGAGAGGGAGAGCAAAAGCAAGAGAAGAAAGAGAGAGCAAGAGAGAGAGACAAAGGGATAAGAGCAATAGAGAAGGGCCCGGCAGGAGGGAGTTTTTTATAGCCCAAATCTAATGGGGTTTTGGTCTGCAAGCTGCCTTATTGGCAACAGTGATTGGATCATACAGTAATGTCTGCGTTTAGGCAGATGGGGCAGGGGCTAGATGTGGGTTTCCATTGCACCAGACGCGTGAGGGTCCAGTGTTCAGCCTTGAGTGGGGTTAGGTGTTCAGACCTGAGCAGGTGATAAAGGACCAGACAGCGGGGCGGGGTTTTAGTGCGTGGGTTATCCTGCAGCTAACATTCCTTCAGCCTGCCTTGCAAACAACATAGTTCAGCCTGTCCTGCACCTAAAAAAAGGGATCACTATTACAGTACTGCACCCCAGGAAATCCGTGTCCGAGTACCTCCTAGGCCCACTAGCCTTCCCAGGCATCAGTCACCAGGGAGTGGCAAAGCAGAGGCTAATCTCTTGAGATGAATTTTTTTTTTGGGGGGGGGGGCGGGGGGTGGAAACCGGGGATTGAACTCAGGACCACTCGACTGGTAAGCCACATCCCCAGCCCTATTTTGTATTTTATTTAGAGACAGGGTCTCTAAATAAAATACAAAGTTGCTTAGCGCCTCGCTGAATTGCTGGTGCGAGGTCTGAATTTTGATCCTCCTGCCTCCGCCTCCCAAGCCGCTGGGATAACTCGCCCAGCCTGAGGTAACTTTTGAATGGTGCGCCCACAGCCTCTGCCCTGCTCCGAACTACATTTCCCAGAAGGCTCAGCGGTGAGAATTACCTTCCTAGGCAAACTTGCCCTCCTCTTCCTGAGGCTCTCCGGTTCCTACCAATAGTAAGGAAGGGGCGGAAAGTAAAACCATGTCAAACGCACTGGAGCGGCCTTCTTTGGGAGCCGGGGTTGGAGGCTGATCCAGGACTCAGGCCTTCGCAGTGTGTTTCAATAAAGTGTGCAATCCTTTCTGGTGGCCGCAGCTAATCGCTGACAGGAATCCTGAAACACGGAACCACCTTGTCCACCTCTGGTTACCTTTCTAACTGCGTTTCCCAGAGCACTACTCGGCATGACCTCCTTCTCGCGGGAATTCAGCCTTAAAGTCACGCGCTGGCGGGATCCTGGGGGCTTCACCAGCAGTTAATCCAGTGCTGTGGAGTGTTTTACTGCCTGGAAAGCTTGGGAGGCCTGAGGTGAGATCTCCAGAGGAGGGCGGGGCTGGAGCCGAGGCTTGTCTTTGTGCCGCGGAGGAGTTGAGGTTGAAATTGTGTGGCTGTTATAATGTGTGTGGTAGTTTCTGAAGAAGGATCGTGTGGTCTTAACAGACTGTTGAGTATTTCCGTCTAATGGTCACACGGAGTGGAGAACCTGCTGCGTGTGGGAGAGACATTAGGACCGCGCGCGGCATTGTGTGCGGATCCTGGGCGCTCGTGACTGGCTGGGCGTTTCGGAGTTGTCTCCTCTGTGGTGTATGATTGTGTGACGTTGTGGGCACGTGCAGCAAGTTACAGGTGGGAATACAGATGCAGACTGTGTGGTTGTAGTTGTGTGTGTGCATGTGGTTAGTGTGGGATTTTGACTGTGTCCAGGGTACAGGTGAATCGTGTGTGTGACCGCAGTTGTAACTTTGAGCTTCTTCTTGGTAAATGTGCGGTTGTGCCTGTAGGACCTTTTGAGATTCTGGGTGTGTGTGGCCTGTGGTTTTGAGAGTGGGTTTCCTGGAACTGAATGGTACCTTAAAGCAATATACTCTAGTTTTAGGACTTAATACGCATGTAATCATGAAATCCTTTGTCTTTTATTATATTTATTTATTTGTTCAAATGTTTTTAAGAATATTTCATATTAGATACAATAGTTCATTCAGTTTTTTTCTTTTTTCTTTTTAAAATATACTGCACTTATTCATCCCTGCTAATAATGGAGGATATTTGAGTTATTTCTAGTTTTTTATTTTATAAATAATGCTGCTGTTTTCATACTCTAGGCCAGAAGCTTGACTCTTGGGAATCCAACAACTCAGGTCTAGCCACACACCCCAAAAAACAAAAGGAAAAGGTAATGGAGAAAATCATGAAAGCAACTTTAATCAGTGTAGCTACACTGAGAAGACAAGGGGACCGGTGTCCTTTGCCCTGTCTTTAAGGGGCTGACAGTGACTTTGACGTTTTATAAAAAGGTAAATAAGGGCAAGGTTTGAGAGTTAGATAACTGGAGGCTTTCAACAGTTGACAGAGCATGTGGTCTTGACCAGACATGGTCTGGTCCATCATTATCCCAGGACAAGGCAGAACCTTATCTAAAATATGAGAGTTACTGTTTCACGTGGAGGGGAGCTAACTTCAATTCATCACAATATATGTATTGATCAGACCCTGTTCCTGGATCCAAGGTTACCACAAGCAAAGGAGATGGATGTGAAATCGAAACAGAGATGCCAAGTCTTTAATCCTACTTTTAGCCACCCATTGGATATTTGCAGGCAAAAGTAAAGAGTTTAAATCCTTGTTACACTACCACTAACATTCTTTTACATAGGGTCACACATGCTTGTTCACCAGAGGAATTGCTTCATCAAACGATATTTTGCACTTTACCAAATGGTGCAAAATATATACCAAAGTGAATGCACACATTTACACTTGCACAGAAATGTTTAAAACATCTTATTGCTCTGTTTTCCCATCAAAACACGGTTAAAGCTATGTTTAAAAAATAATTTTTAAAATTTTTATGAGTAGATATATAGTAAATTGCGTAAATTTTTTAAAGGAATATTTATTGACCATTGTTCAGTAGTACTTACAATAAACTAAATAATATACATTTGGGTAACATTCTGATTACTACAAAGTTATTTTCTTGGCTTGTGTTGAACCAGTAATCCAAATACTGAAAAGACTGAACCTACCTACATGTAAGGAATGATTTGGGATAGAGAAAAAATATGCAAGTCAATAATTTAAATTAAAAATTTTGTCACTCATTTATGTGAGCAGGTTGTAAATTGCCAGCATCTCTAGTCATCTGATCAGGTTTCCATGAGCCAAATCTAAGACATTCCATGAATTATAACCTTTTATTACATAGATTTCAACTTTAAAAAAGGAATGGCTAATTAAAAGAACCCTTAAAATGTCTGCTTAAGTCTTGGTAATTAAGACAAACTAGGATTTGTCTAGTTTACTTGTCTGGGTGCCCAAGTTGTTGAGTAATAGTATTTTTTCCTTTCAAGAATTTTGCAAATAAAACTGTTGCATTTATGTTACTATAGATGTAGATTTAATGTGGCTTTTTCTTTTCTTTTTTTAATGTTTAATTTAGTTCTTCCTCTTTTTTTGGTACCAGGGATTGAACTTGGGGGCACTCAACCACTGAGCCACATCCCCAGCCCATTTTTTTGTATTTATTTAAAGACAGGGTCTCACTGAGTTACTAAGCACCTCACCTTTGTTAAGGTTGGCTTTGAACTTGAGATCCTCCTGACTCAGCCTCTGGAGCTGCTAGGATTACGGGTGAGTGCCACCATGCCTGGCTTATGCCACCATGCCTGGCTTGTGCCATCACACCTGGCTTATTTATTTTCCTTTTTTTATTGGCACATTATAATAATACATAACAGTTGGATTTTTAAAATTTGTTCTAATTAGTTACAGATGACAGTAGAATGCATTTTGACACATTGTACAGAAATGGAGCACAACTTCTCAATCCTCTGGCTGTACATGTTGCAGAGTCACATCAGTAAGTGTAATCATACATATTTAGGGTAAAAGTAATGTCTGTCTCATTCTACCATCCTTCCCATCCCCACAGCCCCACCTTGTGGCTACTTTTAATTATCCAATTTAAACTATCCAGTTAACTATAGAATCATTTATTTAACCTGAAGGGTTATGGTTTCAGGAAAAATTTCAATTTAACTTGAAGTGACTTATTTCTTAGGTTGCACAGAATGATGGAATCTCAGGAACATGGGTTTACCACCCATGGTTTTTGTTTTGGTGAATGTTTTAAAAAATAAAAACCATCCGTTATGTAAGTATTTTATGTATGCATGTGCATGTGTATACGCACGCACACACAAAAACAAAAACCCCAAAATGGTCCTTAAGCATATGAGTTAAAAACAAGTTCTGAGTAATGACTATGGAAAATTTCCCCAACTTTTAGAAAAGCATAGGAAATATACCATCATATCAAATGTTCTTTCCTGATAAAGGATGCGACTAAAGAAAGTTTTTTGTTCAAAGTAACTAGTGCTATTGATGCAAAACAAAAAAAAATAAAATAAAACCCAACAACTACCCCAATACTACTTTCAAAACCAATATATCAAATTTGATTTTCATTAGAATGTAGTTATTTTTTCATACTAGTAAAGCAAAAACCAAAACCCATATTTTATGTATTACACATATGAAAAACAATACAAACAATTATTGAGCTTCATCTTCTGGACAAGAATGTCAAGTTAGTCTCTCTTAATAAAAAAGCAATTATAATTTGAGGACACTTCATATTTGCCTCTTTTGCCAGCACCAGGGCTATCTCATCTGAATCTTTCCATTTCATGAGAAACATCAGTTCTCCACTGCTGTCTGTGGGACCAGTTATTTGCTCAGGATCAAGACCTCGGGCAAAGCCTCTTGGTTTGTCAGTGGTTTCTCTTTTCTTTTTGGCTTGCTATCATCAGATTCATTGTCAGGTAAAGATTTTTTGGGGGGTGTGCTGGGGTAGCATGCTCGTCTAGCATGCGTGAGTCACTGGGTTCGATTCTCAGCACCACATAAAAATAAAATAAAGACATTGTGTCCACCTAAAAATCTTAAAAATAAATATTTTTTAAAAAGATCTTTTTTGGTACCATTTTTTCTTTACAAGCTTTTTTTTATATTTATTTTTTAGTTGTAATTTGATACAATACCTTTATTTTGTTTATTTATATGTGGTGTTGAAGATTGAACCCAGGACCTTGCATGCACTGGGCAGGCACTCCACCACTGAGCCAAAACCCCAGCCCCTCTTTACAAGCTTTTTGAGAATTAAGAAATGCATCAATTCTGGACAATCTAAATTTTCTTCAGGTTCCCAAGTATTGTCAGCATCTCTAAATCTCTTCCACTTCAGAAAATAATTCCCTCTTTCCATTTATGATACATCAATCTAGTACTTTTCCTATTACAAATTCTTCAGTCTCTTCCTGTCAATTTGTTTTACTCTTTCCATTTTGTTTCTTTCCCAATTTTTGCAATGTAGTTTTATTGGAGAACATTTTTTAAATTGCAGACTTAAAGAGCTATCTTTCACCACCAATGCTCCAGGTCTTGGACCTCTGCACCTCCGCATAAATGTTTTTTACATTGGTGCTTAACAATCTCTTAGATCAATGTTAAGAACTTTGCCAAGATCCCACATGGGTCCCTTGTGATGCCTCTTCTGTCATTTCTCATTTACAATCACTCTTCAGAATTCTGTCACCAGTAGGTTTTTGTTTTTTATTTGATACTAAGGAATGAACCCAGGAGCACTTTACCACTGAGCTACATACCCTACATACTCAGCCCTTTTTATTTTTTATAATATTTTTAGTTGTTGATGAATCTTTTATTTTATTTTATATGTGGTGCTGAGAATCGAACCCAGTGCCTCACACATGCTAGGCAAGTGCTCTACCACTGAGCCACAACCTCAGACCATACTCAGCCCTTTTTAAATCTTGAGACAGGGTCTTGCTAAGTTGCAGATACTGATCTCAAACTTGTAATCCTCCTGCTTCAGCCTGCCCTTTATATCTGTTATGAAGAAGATTTTGAACAATATTGGCCAGTTATTTGATAGACTTTTTTCCTTTCTTTCTTTTGTTTTTAATTATTGCATACTTCAGCTTGTGGCCTGAAAGTCAAAACCCTTTGAGATAAAAACATTTCTGTTCAATAGCTGGCTCCTGAAATCCTGGACATTTTTCATATTAGAGGCAGGTTAAAAACTAAACTATTTTCTTATAAACCTGTTTCCTTTTTGAAGTAATATTTCTTGTTCTGCTTATCACTGGCGATGTTTGCTGGGCTTGTCTACCGATATTTGATCATTTGCTTTTTATCTGTGACATAAAAGATGATCTGAGGATTGGAGTGAAATCTATAAACTGACTAGCCCAGAGTCTAGCTCTTGACAGCCATTCAGTTAATAGAAGGAAAATTGCAGTCTTCCATCCAAAAGGCAAAACATTCAATAGATTGTAAGAATAGAAAGTTCTACCTGGTTGAGGTGACTTGTGCCTGTAATCCCAGCAGCACAAGAGACTGTGGCAGGAGGATCTTAAGCTCAAACCAGCTTTGGCAATTTAGCAAAGCCCTAAGCAACTTAGCAAGGCCTTGTCTCAAAATAAAACATAAAAAGGGCAGGGGAAGTGGCTCACTGGTTAAGTGCCCCTGAGTTCAATCCCTGGTACCAAAAAAAAAAAAAAAGAACTAATTTTTAGGGGAAGGCTATACATAAGTATACATAATTTCTCTTTCAGTTATAAATAACAGAAAAATCAAAATGAAAACACCCTAAACAGTAAAGACTTTAAATATAATACAGGAATTGTTTTCTATTGCTACTACAAATAATTACCATGGGTCTAAAGTCAGTGGGCACAGCATTCATCACTTGAGTCTTCTACTCAGAGCCTCCCTACTAAAATCAAGGTATCAGTTGGACTGTCCTCTCATTCGGAGGCTCTTGGGAAGGTTTGTTTTCAAGTTCATCCAGGTTGTTAGAAGAATTTAGGTCCTAGAGGTTCTAGGACCAAGGTTCCCATTTCCTTGATATGGTCCCCTTCATCTTCAAGACAACAGCAGATTGAATTGTTTTCATCCTTCTAATGGGATGCTTTTTTCAATTTAGGCTCATCCTTCATATTTCCTCATGGTTAAACTTAAGACTATGCATTTTTGGCAAAAGATCACTGAAATGGTGGTGTTCTTCTCAATGTGTTGTATCAGAGTTATGTGATATTATATTTTGGTATTAATAGTGTTTCTTGGGGCTGGGGTTGTGGCTCAGCGGTAGAGCGCTTGCCTAGGACATGTAAAGCACTGGGTTCGATCTTAAGCACCACATAAAAATAAACAAATAAAATAAAGGTATTGGGCCCAACACAATTTTTAAAATTAGTGTTTTAAAAAATTTTTTTAAAAAGTGTTTCTTTGATCACTTGATAAAATCACTGCTATTACCATTGTCTTAAGTAATATCTTGTGGGGAGACAGACACTTCAGGACTGTGCAAAAATCTTATTTCTCATCATGTTTTTGCCTATTAATTTTATCCTCAATTTATGAATCTTATCTATAAGAACACCATGATATTTGACTAATGGTGATTTCTATCAGTCCTACATTTAATCTGAATTTTACTATAAGGAAGGACTGTCTCTTCCTCATGTATATTTAATTATTTATGGACTCTTAGATATATATTTTATTTTATTCTATGAGTTTTATTCCATTATTATCATTATTCATTTTGCTGCCCAGAGTTTAGCCCATTTTGGCCATTAGGAGTTACTTAAGTTTGATCCTGTGTCCTTTCAATGCATTTTTTAAAAATGAGCATCTTACTTTCTAGCACCATTCACTATTCAGAACTTATCTGGTATTTTCCCTCTTCCAGCCCTGAAATCAGCAATTTCTTCACGGACCCCTAGTTTCTTTTATCGGAGAATGAATTTATAAACCAAGATCTGGGCACTTGGTGTGCCACTGCTGGATTTCAGTCATCAGAAAGATATATATATATATATATAAATTTTGCTACATGCATTTATATCTGGTATACATATATATGTGTTTACATATATATGTTTGCACATTATATATGTATTTGTTGTTCTTGTTCTAGAGATTTAAACCTAGAGCACTTTACCACTGATCCCTTTTTATTCTTCTTTTTTGGTGGGTGGAAGGGAAGTTGTACCAGGGATTGAATTCAGAGGCACTCAACCACCTGAGCCACATCCCCAGCCCTTGTTTTGTATTTTATTTAGAGACAGGGTCTCACTGAATTGCTTAGCACCTTGCTTTTGCTGAGGCTGGCTTTGAACTTGTAATCCTTCTGCCTCAGCCTCCTGAGCCTCTGGGATTACAGGCATGTGCTTCCATGCCTGGCTTTGTTGTTCTTTTTGATACAAGGTCTCTGCTAAATTGCTTAAGACCTAGTTAAGTTACTGGGGCTGGCCATGATTCTCCTACCTCAGCCTCCTGAACTTCTGGGATTATAGGCATGTACCACCACACCCAGCTGTTTATATATTTTAAAACTACAGATTCGGGCTGGGGATATGGCTCAAGTGGTAGCGTGCTCGCCTGGCATGCGTGTGGCCTGGGTTTGATCCTCAGCACCACATACAAACAAAGATGTTGTGTCCACCGAAAACTAAAAATATTTTTAAAATTCTCTCTTAAAAAAAAAAAAACTTAAAAAAAAAACTACAAATTCAAACCCATACCTTCAATTCCAATTTAAAAATCACAAGTTTCTGTCAAGAACAGTAGAGTATCTGAAATTTGACCCTGCATGTCAGGTAACAAGTTAGTATGACACAGTTTCACAGATGTTGGCAGAAGATATGGGACTTTTGGGTCAGCAATATTATTTTGTTTGCTTTTCTGGGTTTCAATTATCGTGAGTGTGTGTGTGTGTGTGTGTGTGTGTGTGTGTGTGTTGCTAGGGATTAAACCCAGGGCTTTGTGCATGCAAGGCAAGCACTCTACCAACTGAGCTGTATCCCCAGCCCTATGGGTTTCAATTATCTTAAATCAAGACCTGTTATCCCGCAAATCCTCTTAAACTATGTAGGATTATTTTTTCTTGTTAGGACTTGGGACCTAATCATACTAACCAAGCTTACTGAAAACTGTTTTTTTTTTAATGTGTATTTATTTTTTATTAGTTTTTTTAATTTGTTTTAATTAGTTACACATGACAGTTGAAAACTGTTGACTTACTTTAAGTAATTAACCATTCAGAATTTACATAGGATACAAGTAAAATGATACACACACAGGATATATATTATAGCATTGTTTATTATAGTGAAAGACTGGAAATAACCAAAGGATCATTGACTACAGATGAGTTGAAAAATTGAGATATGTTTATTCAATGAAATGCAATGTGATTATGAAGACAATTACATATCATAATATGTACTGGTTGGGATTCATTTTAAGATATATGAATTCCAACCAGTAAAAATAGCAATGTCTATAATAGTATGTATAATATACTACAATTAGAGAAAAAGAATTTTATATCCTTGTATATGTGTATGTTTGCATGTACACAAACATATATTCTTTAGGCCATCTTTATCTTGCTGAAATCCTCCTGTTGGAGTCCAAATATAACTGTCTCTTGGGAGTTGGGGGTGATAGGAGATTTGCCCATTCTTCTCATTGATAGCTCTCAAATGTTTGTGTGGGGTGAATAGAGGGGAGATTATCATTCTGGGAGCTTTGAGGCAAGTGGGATCTCATGTCTCTCCTTTTGCCTTTCCCAGCTCTACCGCTTTCCAAAAGAGGAACCCAGAGGTCTTTCAACAAATATCAAAGCCATGGCTCAGGTGAGATGCTATTTCCTGTTGCTCAGATAGAAACGTTTTTACCTCTAGCACATAGGAACATTTGCTTTCTTATCTTGGTGCTTTTTATTGTTTTTTAAAAACTCCTTTTAGACAGTCTCATTGTAAGTAGTGCCAAAGTGTTCTTACTCTTCTATAAAAGAAAGGGTCTTTAGTAGGCCAGTTTAAAATTTTTTCCATTGTTGGTAATAGTTATAGAAAAAAGAAATGGCTACATAATCTTGTTTAATTTTTATACTCTTAAGTTGTAGGTAACTGTTAGGCATCCATGTTTCTCTAAAGAACTTTTAATCAGAATTTTTTTAAAAAATTTAATATTTATTTTTTAGTTATAAGTGAACACAATGTCTTTATTTTACTTTATATGATGCTAAGGATTGAACCCAGTGCCTCATGCATGCCAGGCGAGCGCTCTCCCTCTGAGCCACAATCCCAGCCCCTTAAACAGAATTTTAAAATGGAATTTTCATCAGAAAATGGTTTATCAATCATTCTTTTTATAGTTTGAGCTATAGATAGACACAGTATTTTTTATTTTTTATTTATTTATTTTTATGTGGTGCCAAAGATCGAACCCAGGGCCTCACACTGTGTGGGAAGTGCAAAACCCCAACTCCTCATCATTCTTTTAGTTGAAAAATTATTTAATGTAAAAACAGTCTGACTGGGTTGGGGTTGTGGCTCATCTGTAGAGCGCTCGCCTAGCACACGCGAGGCTCTGGGTTCAATCCTCAGCACCACAAAAAATAAAATAAAGATATTGTGTCCATCTACAACTAAAAAATAAATATTAAAAAATAAAAAAAGAGTCTGACCCAAAGCCAGGCGCAGTAGTAAGTGCTTGTAGTTCCAGCTACTTGGGAGGCTGAGGCAGGAAGATCACTTTAGAATAGGAGTTCAAGATTAGTCTGGGAAACAGTGAAATCCTGTCTCTTTAACAACAACAAAAGTCTGACCTAGATCAGGTTTAATGTTTTTTACATTGGTTATCAGTTTCCCCTTTCAGGAGCTGAGCTCCATTTCCTCCTAAACAATCCAGTACCCTTTATAGTTGCCTCCTTTTGCTGGGGTGGGAGTGGGGGGGGGCGGGTAATAGGATTAAACTCAGGGGCACTCGATCACTGAGCCACATCCCCAGCCCAGTTTTATATTTTTAAATTTAGAGACAGGGTCTCACTGAGTTGCTTAGTGCCTCGCTTTTGCTGAGGCTAGCTTTGAACTCATGATCCTCCTGCCTCAGCCTCCCAATCTGCTGGGATTACAGGTGTGCACTACTGTGCCCGGGTACAGTTTCCCCCTTTTTAAAACAATGTTTACATGCTCCCTTACTAAGTGCTCCAGCATTTCCTATCTCCAACTTCTTCCACAAATCCTGATAGTACAGAAATATGTTCCTCATATTGAATTAATCTAATTTGCCTGGACACTTGAATGGGAAAGAAGTGAGTAACTAGGGCACATAGAGAGAAGCACTAATTATCTCCACAAACCTTGGTTTTCCAGTAAGAATTTTTGTAATGGTTTTGTTCAACTTCAGTCTTAGTACATGGCAAGATCCCCTGGTTTATGAGATTTTTAGGTTTGGGAAAATAACTGCTGATTGATTAAAGCTCTAATACTCCAGTATGCGTCCATGAGATACCGATATCAAGTGGGACGTGGTAGCACATGGTTGTTATCCCAGCTACTTGGGAGGTAGAAACAAGAGGATCACAATTTCAAGGCCAGCCTCAGCAACCTAGCAAACCCTGTTTCAAAATAAAAAATAAAAAGGGCTGAGAATGTAGCTCAGTGATCTAGCGCCTCTGAGTCAGTCCCCAGTACTGGAGGGAAAAATTGATAATACCATTATGTTAATCTGGATCATCCACCATCATTTTTCTATAACTCAGGAACAATTGGACAGTGGATGGTTAATTTTTAATTGAAGGCAAAAAAAGTTAATATTTATATCCTTACAATAGAATATTATTCAGTGAGAAATTAAAATTGGACAGTGGATGGTTAATATCAAGCCATTGTCAAGGAGGTCTTTAAAGATCACTTCTGGCCTAAATTTTTAATTGAAGGCAAAAAAAGTTAATATTTATATCCTTACGATAGAATTCAGTGAGAAATAAATATACTTATAAAAAGCATTTATTGTAACAGTTCTTATGATAGTAGCATCAGGATGAATTAGTCTTAAATTATATGCAAATTTAATTTTCTAAAAATATTTTTAAAGCCATTTACATATGTTTTCAAGTGAAGTAAAACTCTTCCAGTCCTGTCCCATCTGCATTTAACTTTTTGTTTGTTTATTTGTTTCTTTGGTATGAGAGATTGAATCCAGGGGCACTTACCCACAGAGACACATCCCCAGCCCTTTGTAATATATTATTTAGAGACAGGGTCTTGCTAAGTTGCTTAGGGCCTCACTAAGTTGCTGAGACTGGCTTTGAACTTGAGATCCTCCTACCTCAGCCTCCTGAGCCACTGGGATTACAGACATGTGTCACTGTGCCCAACTTCAACTCTTGAATATGGTTTAATTGCTGTCTTTTGATAAATTTGTTTTATTAATGATCCCTCGATTCACTTCAAAATAAAAAGGGACATCATATTCCCATATTTTACCTTTCATTTTTCCTGACTCTGTTAAGGAAAAACAGAGTCAGGAAAAAAGCCTGTAATGTTATCATGGCTTTAAATATCATTCTCACTGGGCATAGTGGCACATGCCTGTAATCCCAGTGGCTCTGGAGGCTGAGGCAAGAGGATCACAAGTTCAAAGCCAGCCTTAGCAACTTAGTGAGACCCTAAGGAATTTAGCAAGACCCTATATCAGAATAAAAAATAAAAAGGATTGGGGATGTGGCTCAGTGGTAGAGTGTCCCTAAGTTCAATCTCTGGTACCAAAAAAGAAAAAATTATTCTCTATCAAGCCATCTCATGGCTTTATTTTAATATACTCTTTCATTTTCCCTGGGGTTAATTGTTTCTTCTACTACTTGTTTAGTTGTTTGTGTTATAGCTAAGAATTCCCAGTATTGTTGCCACATGCCACAGTCAATAACACAGGAACACATCAGTTCCCTTTGAACATAGAAACTTCTTCCCTATTCCATTGTCTCCTACTCCCATCTGATCTGGTTATTCTCTAGACCTGTGACACAGCTTTCCTAAGACTTTCCTTTTATCACTTTCCCTGGATCCCCCCCCCCATACACTCTGTCTAGTGTTCTTTACCTGTTTCCTGAATCCCATGTCATCTTTTTCAGGTTGACTCCCTCATTTTGGTGGAATATATCCTCCAGTAGTTTTCCTAGGAAATTGTATTTGAGTCCTTGTATCTCTAGAAATGTCATTTTTAAATACTCAGAACAGAGTAGATAGTTTGGTTTTAGAATTCTAGGTCAGAATTTATTTTCTCCCCCAGGATATTGAAGAATTGTTCTTATTATTTCTTGCTTTTAGAGTGTTCTTGAAAATTCCATTGACCCTCTGATTCTTAATGCCTTTTATATGACCTGCTATCCTCTGGATGCTTTTAATGTTCTGTCTTTATCCCTTATTCTGAAATTTTACTCTTACCTATTTGAGAGAAGGGGAAGAAAATGAAGATCACACAGTATTCATGATTTATTGTATGTCAGGTATCATGCAAGACATTGTGAACACAATTCCATTAATTACAATACTCATCTTGGCTGGATTTTTGTACCTTCCCACCCTTGTTCAGATGATAAAAATACCCACTAAACAGAGAGTTTTGTCTGGAGAAAATAGAATGACATGGAAGCACAATGATCCTGTTGTGCTTATTTTTTACAGTCCTCTATATGCATCCCAGATATTCATATGCTCATTGTATTTCACTTCTGCTACCTTAATCTTTTTCTCCTACACAAAACACTTCTTTTTATTAATCAAGTCATATACATGGTTGTTGTTCCAGGAGTCAGTGATGTTCAGTGATGTATCCATAGACTTCTCTCAGGAGGAGTGGGAATGCCTGACTGATGATCAGAGACATTTATACAGAGATGTGATGTTGGAGAATTACAGCAACCTGGTTTCAATGGGTAAGGACATCTGTCCATAATAATTCAGATTCTGCCCTTGAAGGTTTGTTTCCTCCAGTATGAAATGTTCTCCTACCTTTCATAGACCAGTTGGAGTCCTACATCCTTTCTTTGATCCTTCCTATAATGTCATGTCTTTCTTTACAGTGAAGGGACTAGACTTGAAATCTGAGACAATTCTCATTCTACATTTGTCTCATTATTTCGTTTGTAAGCAGGACATTCCATTTCTAAACCAAATGTGATCTCCTACTTGGAGCAAGGAAAGGAGCCCTGGTTGGTTGACAGAGAGTGGACAAGAGGCCAATGGCCAGGTAAGTGAGGCACAGCAGGTAAAGATCCAGTTGGAGAGACAGCTTCTTTGACATGCTCTCTGAGAAGCTCCCCTCAAAATCTTTAGTCCAGCTGTGCAAATGCATAAGCTTTCAAAGAAGGTTACCTTTTCCCCTTACATAACTCATTTTGTCTGCTTTTCTGCTCATTAGCCAGTACTCTCTTCCACCCTGTCTAATGATATTCCTTTCTGTCCATATTTTGGATCCAGTTTCTTCCCAGCTTCTCATCCTCTTGTATTTAGTCTTGTAAAAACTCACTGTTTCCTGAAATACATGTTTTCCTACATTGCCAAATGTCACATTCCTCATGACTAAAATACTCAGGGTCACTCCAGGTGAACTGGGCTACGTGAAATAACCACACAAAGAAAGACAAACACCTTTTTCTTTGGGTCCTGTGACCGCTCCTCTGACCTTAAGGGTCCACAGAAGAGAGAGAGAGAGAGAGAGAGAGAGAGAGAGAGAGAGAGAGAGAGAGCGCACATGCTGAACCCTTTTAATGAGAAGAAGCCATTCAAATGAGGCAAGGGGTCAAGTTTCAGGGGGTTGAGTCTAGCTTCCTGACATCTGCTGTCAGCAGGTTGACTGACATCTAGGAAGGCCACACCCAAAGGCAAAGCAAGAGAAGGGGACATACAAAGGGCATTTCCATGGAACATTCTATTCCCAAACAGGTCAAAGGGTTAGTATTACAAAGGAATAGGTGAATTTAGCTCCTGAAGACACACCTTCTATTTCCTAGGCTGGTACAATGCCTAAGTCACCAGGAAATGTAGTAATCAGTCAGAGCCTCTTGCTTCAGGATGAAGGCGTGGGTCATTCAGAGTGGCTTCCCACAACCAAATACTTATTTTCTTTAACTAATTTTTCATTTTAGATCTAGAAGCTCCAAATCTTTACTGATTCAATCATACTTTTAACCAGTATTTACTGTTTTACTAACATGTGTTGCAAAAGCAGGGGCAGGTTTGTATGTGTTAAGCTCAAGATACTAATTGGATATAGCATAAATGTCATATAGGCAATTTAATACATAAGTCGAGGTCAAATCAGGTTTGGAGAATTTGGAGAGCCTTCACTATAGAAATACCCCGCATTATACTGGATGAGATAACCTAGGGGCATGAGTATATATTAAAGGCAATGACAGCACCCTTAAGTGCCCCAGTGTCTAGAAGTCTACAGAATACAAAGGTATGGCAAAGAATTGTAGGTTGAGCAGTTGGGGATAGAAGCCAAACTCATGGGAGACAGTGTGCCATAAGGAGTAGATATTTTAATAGTTTCTACATGCATTTTTCTCATATAATTCTTGGATGCATGCTCTCTCGCTCCCCTTTTTTTGTGGAGGGGTGGTACTAAGCATTGAACCCAGGGATGCTTAATTACTGAGCACATCCCCAGCCTTTTTTTTTTTTTTTATTGTTAGCTGTAGGTGGACACAATAAATTTATTTTATTTATTTTTATGTGGTGCTGAGGATCGAACCCAATGCCTCACACATGCTAGGCAAGTGCTCTACCACTGAGCCACAACTCCAGCCTTCCCAAGCCCTTTTTTATTTTTTATTTTAAGACAGGGTCTGAGTTGCTTAGGGCCTCACTAAGTTGCTGAGACTGGCTTTGAACTTGAGATCCTCTTCAGCCTCCCAAGCTGCTGGTATTACAGGTGTACGCCATTATGCTTGGCATTTGTTTCTTTATTTTTGAGAGTCTTACTTTGTTACCTAGGCTGGGTTCAAGTGATCCTCCTTTCAAGTAGTTAGGACTACAGGTAAATGCCACTACACTTGGCTTAGTTATTTTTAATACTTTTGTCTTTTAACTAGAGTAAAAAAGCAATTTATATACTACTGGTATATTATTAGAGTCTTCTAAATATGACTGTTTGTTACTTTATAGTGAGTTTTGTATTTTCACATTGTGAATGTCCTTTTGTTTCTATTTGGGAAAAAAAAAACTCTTGGCATTTCTTTTCTTATTTTTTTATTCTGATTTATTATATATGACAGAGGAATGCATTGCAATTCATATTACATATATAGAGCCCATTTTTTCATATCTCTGGTTATATACAAGGTATAGTCACACCATTCATATCTTCATACATGTACTTTGGATAATGATGTCTTTCTCATTCTACCATCATTTCTAACCCCATGCCCCCTCTCTTCCCCTCCCACCCCTCTGCCGTATCTAGAGTTTGTGTATTCATCCCATGCTCCCCCTCCCTACCCCACTATGAAACAGCCTGATGCTGGTTGTTTTAATGAATCATAATTATAGCCATTATTTATCAGGTGGTTAGTATGTGCCCAATACTGTTAAAACACTTCATGAACTACATTTCTTTTTATTGTCATGTTTTTTTTTTGTTGTTGTTGTTGTTTTTGGTTTTTTGATAGAGAGAGAAGAGAGAGAGTTTTTAATATTTATTTTTCAGTTTTTGGTGGACACAACATCTTTATTTTATTTTTATGTGGTGCTGAGGATAGAACCCAGCGCCCCGTGCATGCCAAGGCGAGCGTGTTACCGCTTGAGCCACATCCCCAACCCCTTATTGTCATGTTTGTTGAGATATAACTTACATATGGTATAATTTGCCCTACTTAGTTTTATAGTTATATGAATTTTGACAACACAAATATGAAAAAATGACAACATATATGGATGTACAGTACTACAGTCAAGATACAGAATATGTTACCTTGTTCTCCTTCACTTCCTTTTTTTAAACTAATAGAGAAATTAATTTTAATATATTTTCCTTTAACCCAATGGATTACCAACATAATTTGCTAAGAAAATAATTGTTAGTAAGATATTTCATGTTCATTTTGTTTATCTTAGTAATTCTTTGGAATCTTATGTCTATTTAACACATACCATACCTCAATTTAGACTAGACACATTTCAAATACCCAATAGCCTCATGTAACCAATGGCTCCTTTCTCCATCTTTTACCTTTTGGTGAGAGATATGCTGTAGACTGCATGATGAGTCCCCTTGTTATGTGTTATTTTTTGTTGAGATCCATCCGAAAGGGACACCAAAGATATGAACTTAGAATATACAAGAGTAAAGCGAGGTGCTTTATTCTTCCCTATAAGATTCTATTAGACTGTGAGTTGGTTTCTTCATGCTTTTGGTGGGAATAACTTCAGTTAGGTGGCCTTCTCCTACAAGGTTTTCAAAATGGCTCTCTCTTATGTCACCTCCTACCTCTCCAAGTCTACAGAAGGAAAGGTGCTTCACAAAATTTGTTGGTTTCCCTCAATCTTACCCTTACCTTTTTAAATACCTTATTAAACAATTTTTACCCTGATTGATCTTTTTCATCCTTGAATCTTGAGTAATGTTTTTTTTAATTATAAGAGAGTAAAATATACTCATATCACAGACAATGTATATATACATACTAGATTAATTATATATTAAAATATAATGTATAAAATGCTAAAACTTTTAAAGAAAATATTTGTGGACTTTGTGAAGAGAAATGGAAAACAAAAAACTACAAAATAAACAAAAGTCTGAAAACTTAGATATTTTTGTGTAAAAATTTATCAAAAAGGCTTGAAAGAGACTTGAATTGTATTACCAGTCATTTTTGTTTATTTAAGATTCTTAGTTGGCATCCATTGTCTTTTAGAGCTTGGTATATGTTGTTCTAGGATCTCCTAACTTTGAGAGTCTGGGTTGAAAAATCTGCTGAGATCCGAATTGGTCTTCCCTTATAGGTAATCTGATTTTTTCTCTCTTTAGGCCTTTAAAATTCTATCCTTATTTTGTGTGCTAGGCATTTTTATTATAATGTGTCTTGGTGTAAATCTTTTGTAGTTTTGTATTTTGGGTATCCTATAGGCCTCTTGTATTTGATTTTCCAGTTCATTCTTCATGCTTGGAGAATTTTCTGATATTATTTCATTGACAAGATTGTGCATTCCTTTGGTTTGAATCTCTGAACCTTCCTTTCTCCCAATAAATCTTAAATTTGATCTTTTGATGGTATCCCATAATTCTTGGATATTCTATTCATGGTTTCTTACCATCTTCACTGTGAGGTCAATTTATTTTCAAGATTGTATATTTTGTCTTCATTGTCTGAGGTCCTGTCTTCCAAGTGGTCTAGTCTCTTGTTGATGTTATCTATTGAGTTTTTTAATTGGCTTATTGTTTCTTTCATTTCAAGGGTTTCTGTTTGTTTGTTTGTTTCAGTATCTGTATCTCTTTCTTGAAGTAATCTCTTGCAACCTGTATCTTCATTGGAGTGATTGATTTTTGCCTGTATCTGCTCACTTAAGTCATTCTTTAATTCTCAAATCATTTCAGTTATTTATATTCTGAACTCCTTCTCTGACATTTCACCTACTGAGCTATCTATGGATTCCATTGTTGTAGTGTCTTGATTTGTTTGGGGCACTTCCTCCCTTGTTTTTTCATGATGTCTATGTGGTTTGGTTTCTGGTTCTGTGAGGTGGTTTTGACATTTGGGTCCATTGGGTTTAGTCTGGAGCTTGGACACATGGGGGCCCTGGGTCTTGGATTAACCTGGTGCTGGCTTCCACATGAGTAGGCCTGGGAGCCCATAGCATGGGAGTGTTTTTGGAGCCTGGGTACATGTGGGCAGTTCTTGTGGGGACAGGCTTGCAACCTGATTATATGGGAATGGGCCTGAGTTATTAGTCTTTGTGGGCCAGCTTGGAGCCTGGGGTCATAGGACTGGTCTATTGCTGGGGTGGGCCTGGAAGTTGGGTCCACGAGGGTGCTGGTCTGTTTAATTGGTCTGCATAGATTAGCTATCACTTGGACTGGCCTGGAGTCTGGGCCTATGTGAGTCAGCTAGAACCTGGGGCCACAGGAGTTAGTCTGTCAATGATGTGGGCTTAAAGCCTTGTGCCAATTTGGTGCTGGGATTAACTGGGACAGACCTATTGTTACCATCTGCAGTAAAGTCAGATACTCAATTTGTTCCTTCCCTGAAATGTTATCTCTGTCCTGTTTCACTGCCTGGGCTTTGCAAAAAGGTGACATGGGTAATATAACACCGTCTTCCTACCCTCTTCAGTGTATCTTTTTTCTTATTTCTAAACTTTACCCAGCTATTATAATCTTTCATCTTGATTGCCTAGCAATTGTGAGGGTATTTTCAGACATGTCTAGTTGTTCAAATTGATGTCTCTGCAAAGGGACAAACACCGACAATTTCTATTCTGCTAATAGTTTTTATTGTCTGTTTTAAGGTTTTATTTTAGCTATCATGACTCTAACTTGTAGGTATTTCACATCATTTTTTTCTAATAAGTTGCTTATTTTATCAATGCCATGACTCTTAGTCTTACTGAGAATGTGGTAAAAAGTATTCGTTTCTAATCTGTCCTCTATTTTATTATGATCAGATTTAATATCTCTATCAAAAAAAAGTTTCAGTGTGATACATTGCCATATGATTTTATGTTATTTCAAGCTCTTTTCCTTATTTAATTGAGAATGTTATTCCACAGTAATATTAATTACCTACTATGTGCCACATATTTGACAGTATTCCTGTGTGATCTCCCTACTGTCTTCTTTTTCATTTTTTTAAATTGTTGATAGACCTTTATTTTATTTATTTATTTATATGCAGTGCAGAGAATTGAACCCAGTGCCTCAGTATGCAAGGCAAGCACTCTACCACTGAGTCACATCCCTAGCCCCCCTCCTTTCTTCTTTTCTCATCCATTTTTTTTAAACTTCAGTTTAATTCACTCGTTTTAATTGAAGTTTCATTCTTCCCAAATAATAAAAATGTTGAGTGAGTGCTTTCGTGTTTTCTTTCAGTCCTGGAATCAACATGTGAGACCAAGAAGTTATTTCTGAAGAAAGAAATTTATGAAATAGAATCAGCCCAGTGGGAGATAATGGGAAGATTGACAAGACATGACCTTCAGTGCTCTAGTCTCACAGATGATTGGGATTGTAATGGCCAGTTTGAGAAACAACATGGCTCTCAGGACAGGCACTTCAGTGAACTGATAATCACCCATGAAGATGTGCCCACTTTTAGTCAACACCCATCCTTTACATTACAGCAACTTATTAATAATAAAGAAAAATACTGTGCAACAAAAGAATATAGAAAAAATGTTAGACATGACTCTGAATTTACTACACATCAAATAATTCATACCATTGAGAAACCCCATGAGTGTAAGGAGTGTGGCAAGGCCTTTAGACATCCCTCAAGACTTGCTCATCATCAGAAAATTCACACTGGCAAGAAGCCCTTTGAATGTAAAGAATGTGGGAAAACATTTATTTGTGGCTCAGACCTTACTCGACATGACAGGATTCATACTGGTGAGAAACCCTATGAATGTAAGGAATGTGGAAAGGCTTTTAGTAGTGGTTCCAACTTTACTCGACATCACAGAATTCACACTGGAGAGAAGCCTTATGAATGTAAAGAATGTGGGAAAGCCTTTAGCAGTAGTTCAAACTTTACTCAGCATCAGAGAATTCACACCGGAGAGAAACCTTATGAATGTAAGGAATGTGGCAATGCCTTTAGTCAGAGTTCACAACTTATTAAACATCAAAGGATCCACACAGGTGAGAAACCCTATGAATGTAAAGAATGTGAAAAAGCTTTTCGTTCTGGATCTGACCTTACCCGACATCAGAGAATTCATACTGGTGAGAAACCCTATGAATGTAAGATTTGTGGGAAAGCTTACTCTCAGAGTTCACAACTTATTAGTCATCATAGAATTCATGCTGGTGAGAAAACCTGTGAATACAAGGACTGTGGAAAGAACTTTAATTATAGTTCACAACTTATTCAGCATCAAAATCTGTACTGGTGATAAACCAGAATGTACAAAATGTGTGGGAAGGTTTTGATTATGGCTCAAAACTTTTTGACTGTCAGAGAATTTATCTTTCTGATAACCCCCTCCATACATAAGAATGTAGAAACATTTTATTTATTAACTATAGCTTATTCAGTCGAAGAAAAATCATGCTGGAGATATAGAATATATTTTGGAAGCTTTTTAATAAAAATTCATTTTTCATTTGAATTCAGATTATTCAGTCTAGTAAATATTGAAAAAAAAACACTTGACCTTTCTGATATTCTTATACATCATAGAATTCATGCACTTATATAATCCTGTGATTTTCATTTTCTTTTTTCCTTTATTTCTATAATTCTTACATTATTGATATTTTAATCTATCTTAAATATATGACTATAAAGATGTTTTTACATCATGTTTTGTAAACTGCCTTTATTTTAAAAAATATCTCTAATAACTGAGAGAAGTGACCTTTTTATTTTTGAAGATGACTTTTTTAAAAAATGGTATTGGGGATTAAACCCAGGGCACTCTACCACTAAACTACATCCCCATCCACTTTTTATTTTTGTTTTGAGACAGGATCTCACTAAATGGCTGAGGCTGACTTTGAACTTGAGACCCTTCTGCCTTAGTCTCCTGAGTTGTTGGAGATTTACAGGTGTATACCACCATGCCTAAGTGGCTTGTTCCTTTTAGCTCTTATAAAATTAAGGATTTCTTTTAGTAAAAATATTCATAAAAGACGTTCCACTCAATAAATAGGGATTTTTAAACACTTTCCTGATGTTTCCTTGTGCTACTATGATCTCTTATTAAATCCCTACTAATGGACATTGTACTTTCCTCCATCTATTTTGCCATGATACATGCAAAAATGCATGTCCCTCGGAAATTCTGTCTAGGCATATCTGTACTATGTGTTTTATTTTAATGTAGAAATAAGTCATGAATATTTTTGCTTATTAAAAATTTTACAAACATTACAAATAAGGAAAACATATCCACTGACTGCCATCCTTCTATTCATTCCCCTTTCCAAAAAATAGTCATTATCAGTTTGTTACTTACCCTTGATACTGTTTCTGTTTGAGAGTCAAGATGTCACTGTTGCCCAGACTGGGCTTAAACTCTGGACTCAAGTGACTCTTGCTTCAGTTTTCCAAGTGGCTGTGACTACAGATGTGTGCCACCATGCCCAGCCCTGTTTTTGTTGTTGTTTTGTTTATTTGTTTTTTGTAGATTGGACACAATACCTTTGTTTAATTTATTCATTTTTATGTGGTGCTGAGGATCGAACCCAGTGCTTCACACATGCCAGGCAAGTGCTCTACCACTGAGACACAACCCCAGCCCCCCCAGCCCTGTTTTTATAGATGTATTTCTCAGTGGAAATTATAAAATGGAGATATTTATAATACCTACCTCATAATACTTTGCGAGGATTAAATGAGTTGAGACACGGTGCTTAAAATTGTGCCTGCCATGTAATAAATACATATTTGCTGTATGTTAATCATTGTTTTTATATTCATTGTTGTCATCAGTATTATTTGTTGAAAGATATTAACTTTCTGAAGACTTTACCATTAAGCAGTGTATTAAAGACCATGTAAGAGTAATATGTTAAGAAATTTTTCCATGATCACTTCTTTCCTATTGAACATGAAATAATCCTGGGTGTTGATGGGGGAAATGTTAATAATATGTGGGAAGGACTTAGACTAATCTCCTTTTTGCTACATCATATGATACCTGGTATAAAAAACTACAGATAGAACGTTGGTGATGCTCATGAAGAAAAAAAAAACAAACAGCATTGTTTCATGGGAAAAACATACAGACTTTGTTATTCTGAATACAATGTTTTTTCAGAAACATTTGAAAACCAAAAAAAATTATTTTTAGGAAAATACAAATATGAGTTTAAACATAAGGAACAGAATAAATTAGCATGATATCAATTAACTAGTTATAATGAAGCAGCAACTTTATCAAGTGTTCAAAGAACCATTATATTAACAGTAGATGTCTCCTTTTGCCATTCTAAAAATCTTGATGCCAGCAGTTGATTAGGAAGGTATGAAAAAGACCGCTGTTTTTCACTGTCAGATAAAGCATATGCGCACCCTAAACAAATGATCCAATGGTAAGTGTCTATTTAATAAAGAAAATTAGAAACGAAACTCGTTGGGACGTGAGATGTCCAGTGTCCAGCTCAAGTCAACTGTGATGTTCTAAGGAAATAGAGGCCCAGAGAGAGAACCCAGAAATTCACTTTGTCATTGGGGTTTTTGTTACTGGTGGTGGTAGTGTTTTGTTGTTTTTAGTACTGGGGATAAAATCCAGGGCCTCACACATCCTGAGCAGATATTCTACCACAGAGCTGTGTCCCCAGTCCTTTTGTGTGTGTGTGTGTGTGTGTGTGTGTGTGTGTGTGTGTGTGTGTTGCTGGGGATTGAACCCAGGGCTTTTTGCATGCAAGGCAAACACTCTACCAACTGTGCTATATCCCAGCCCTCCCAGTCCTTTTTTTGAGTCAGGGTCTTGCTAAATTGCCCAGACTGGCTTTGAACTTGTTATCTTCCTGCCTCAGCCTCTGGAGTAGTGTGGATTACAGATGTGTGCCATTGCACCTGACCAAATATCTACATTTTTGAAGTGATAGCTCCTGATTTATAATTGATCATTCATATTAAAAAAAAAAAAAAGGCCAGGCCAGGTGGTACCCACCTTATAATCACAGCAGCTGGGCAGGCTGAGACAAGAGGATTGCCAGTTCAAAGCCAGCCTCAGTAACAGCAAGGTGCTAAGCAACTCAGTTGAGACCCTGTCTCTAAATAAAATATAGAAAAGGGCTGGGGATGTACTCCAGTGGTTAAGCGCCCCTGAGTTCATTCCCCAATACAAAAAAAAAAAAAAAAAAAAAAAAAAAGCCAAAGAAGATATGTCATCTCTACAAGTGTTGTTTTTTGTTTTGTTTTATTTGTATCAGGGGTGCTTAACCACTGACCCCTGACCCATATCCCCAGCCCTTTTTGTTATTTTGACACAAGGCCTGGAAATCCTGCCTCAACCACCTGAGTTGCTGAGATTACAGCCATGTACCACTGGCCTGGCACAGTAGGAGCTTTAAAAAAAAAATTATTTTTTAGGTGTAGATGGACACAACACAATGCCTTTATTTTTATGTGATTCTGAGGATCGAACCCGGGTCCCGCCCGTGCTAGGCGAGCACTCTACCACTGAGCCACAATCCCAGCCCCACAATAGGAGCTTTTAATGGGGCAAATTCCTTGGCCCTATAAAGGTTTGGGGGCACGGGAGAAATAGTACAGTACAAGGTAATTTCCCTAAAGTTTCATAGATGTGAACAGTTTCCAGCTGAAATTTTTTTCCAGAGATGAAATAGCTGAATCCAAATATGAAGGGGTTTTTTCTTTCTTCAAGGTAAGGACTTGTTTTACTCCTAATATTTTCCCCTATATGCAGTTTTTACTTATTCTAAGCATCATGTCAGTTATCATTCTTATGCTGTAGATAAATACATACATGAAAATAAAACTTTTTAGGGTTAACCTATTGAGAACCCAGATTGTCATAATTTTGCAATTGCATCAAATACATCAATGGAATTATATATTGTGTTCTAGACCAAAGGTCAGCAGACATTTTCCATAAAGGGCAAGAAAGGGGGTAAGTATTTTAGCTTTTGTGGGCCATAAAAAAATATTTCTGTTGATACTGCTCAACTCTGCCATTGTAGTACAGAAGCCTAATAAAAATACTTTAAGAAATCAAGTTGTCAGGCTGGGGTGCGGCATAGTGGTAGAGCACTTGCCTAGCATGTATGAGGCCCTGGGTTCGATTCTCAGCACCACATATAAATAAAATAAGTAAATAAAAAGAGGCCTATCAACAACTAAAAAAAATTATAAAAAAAGAAATCAAGATGTTTGTGATACCAGAGATTGAACTCAGGGGTGCTCTACCACTAAGCTACATCTCCACCCCTTTTCATTTTATTTTGAGACAGTGTCTCCCTAAATTCCCTGGGCTTGCCTCCAACTTGGGATCCTGCTTCAGCCTCCTGAGTTACTGGGATTACAGACTTGTGCCATCCCACCTAACTCCTTAAATTTTTATTTTTTGGTTGGGTTTTTTTTTAACCCACAGTTGGGCTTTATTTAGGATTAAGTTAATGTTTTGAGATGGGCTTTTCTTGTGCCCCAGTTTTCATGCTTAGCAAATAGCTGTCAGGTTTACCAGACAGGTAACCATTGTGGGGAAGGGAAATCCATATATTGTTGCCAGAGGTCCATCCTTTCATTCCCTACCACTCTAATTTTTCTTAAATTCTGTGTAAACAGGATTTTTGATTTGTTTTTGTTTTTGTGGTACTTGCTATTAAATCCCAGGCCTCATGTGTACTTGGCAGTAAGAGGTTTTGGACACTGAATTACTTTATTTTTATAATTTTAAAGAGGTAAAATTTTTGGATGTGAGGGCGATCTGGCTGTGACATCTGTCACCCCATTGATCACCAGGGTTGATTCAGCTGATCTGGCTGGCTAAGCAGGTGTCCCTTCCTCCTTCACTGCTCCATGTGCATCCCTCCAAAAGCTGTGTGCTGGGTCAAAGATGACCTTCCCTGATAGAGGAGGACTGTTCTTTGGTCAAGGTTATATGAGTAGCTGTGCTCCCCTGCTAGAACCTCCAGACAAGCTCTCAAGACGTAAAATTTTGTCACACCTGTAATCCTAGAGGCTTGGGAGGCTGAGGCAGGAGGATCACAAGTTCAAACCCAGCCTCAGCAATTTAGCAAGGCCCTAAGCAACTTAGAGAGACACTGTCTCAAAATATATTTTTTAAAAAGGGGGGGCTTGGATGTGGCTCAGTGCATAAGTACCCCTTAACCACTGGGTTCAATTCCCAGAACCAAAAAAAAGTAAAATTTTATAATGAGTTTGCGAAATGTAGAGTGAACAAAAATACCTGCAAATGGGAGAATTATTACACATTGTTATCACAAAGAAAACTGGTAAACAATGAGAATTGCCAAATGCATTTCTATTTTGTTTTATGTGCATATTTGGAGGATTAAGTCCTCATCTAAAATTACAGAAATAGTGCTTTTATACTAGGTCAATGAAATAGTGCCATTAAATGAAAATCAATCTCTGTCCCTGTCCATTCCTCATTGTCTTTCCATAGCTGTTCACTTTGAATAATGCCTAAAGCTTTCCCTTCATGAATTTCTTTATGCTCAAATGATAATACACAAAATAAATCATTATATTTAAAAGAATGGATGGGGCTGGGATTGTGGCTCAGCGGAAGAGCGATTGCCTAGTGCGTGCTAGGCCCTGGGTTTGATCCTCTGCACCACATAAAAAAAATAAATAAAGGTATTGTGTCCATTTACAACTAAAAAATAAATTAAAAAAAAGAATGGACAATAGTTTATATATTTCTCTGAAATTTGCCTTTTTACATTCAACTACATTTTTTAATTTTTTTCTTCAAGTCTTTAATAATTACAGTATGTTCCACAGTATATGTATGCCTTTGCCTCTTCAAACATTTCCCCAATTATTATTTCTGCTTGTCTTCTGTTCTTTATATTTTAAAAGTAATGCTTCTGGGATGGAAATATGGCTCAGTAGTAAGAGTACTTGCCTAGGATGTACAAGGTCTTGAGTTTAGTCCCTAGCATTGGAAAAAGAAAAATAAAACAAAAAATAGCAAAGAGTAATGCTACAATAAACTTTCTCATATTCTTATCTATTTTGTTTCTCAAGCTATTTCCAATGTTTTCTTTTTCTCTGTGTGTGTTTCTGGAGATTGAACCCAGCAACTTGTGCTTGCCAGGCAAGACCTGCTGCTGAACTATACTCCCAGTCTTATTTCCAGTGTTTTCTGTTTCTTACAAAAGTTTTGCTTATAGAAAATTTCAGACAGCCATGGAATAAAGGAGCCAAGTGCAATTTTCTGTGAATGTGTATACAAACATATAGATTTAACATTTTAATCTATTTGGAATTGATTTTGGTTCACAGTATGATACAGGATGTCAGTATTTTTCCATCCAGAAATAAGATGAATTGTGCTTAGAACCAATTATTATTATTTTTTCTCCTACTGAACATTAAAATACTGTGTCATGTATTGTAGCTCTTATCCTCATATCTATTTCTATCTTCTTTGTTCCATCAATGTTTGACTTAAATTTTTCAAACACTTTTATTGCTTGGAAATAAATAATATTGCATATTATTAATATATAGGTTATTATTTGGAAATAAAGACAGATGTTTCTCCATAAAATTTAAGTTGTTTTATCCAATTTGAATAAAAACTCATTGGGTTTATACTTTGAATTTTATTTTATTTAAATACAGAGAACCCCAAATGACTGCACAGTTGACATTGAATGGATGAATATCCGTTAAGGAATATCTATTAATACATATGTTGTGAAATTTCTTTGATTACTCCTCATTTTTCTCATCCTCTTATAGCTAATAAAATACCTTCTAATGTAATGCTGCACAACACTTAAAATATGCTAGTAATATCTGAAATTTTAATATATTTTATAAGGTATTAGTTATAAGATGATAAATTCTCAGGTTTTACCATCATAAAATAAAGATGATACACCCATCTTACAATATTTACATATGTTTTTTGTTTGTTTGTTTGTTTGTTGTCTTTTTGCATGTTAAAGACCTGGTGACGGTGTTGGATGGGATTTTTTCTTTTCACTATATTTTCTTTTTTATGGACAGAAGGGTCAGTTTTTTAGGATTATTTCTGCTTCTTATTTTCATCCCTACTCATGTTTATATATCATAAGAGAAATGATTTATTGCCTTGTGAAATATGTTAAAACTTACACTACTCATAACTTCTTCATGGTCCCTACAGCAGACTATGACTATGCCTACTCTCCTAGCCCAGTGCTCTTTATGTATATATCCCAGTTATCTAGAGTTTCATGAAGCTTCAGAATGTGCATTTTAACTTCAAGTTCAAGCTGCCTCTTTCAAAAGCATAAAAATGCTGTATTTCTCAGTCTAGAAATCAGGAGGAAAGAGGTATAAGTAATACACAGAAATGTCTACTTAAGCCCTCTTTGTCTTATTTCTAATAATAATGGTAACACATTGGTTACCGACAATATGTTCTAATTTTTGTTTAATTGAGGAGATAAGGAACTCAGTCAAAGGATATTGGGTTCCACACAGAATGTCGTCATCAACCAGCATGGGCAGCTGAAATATGATAACTTGTGTGAATTTACGGGAACACCAAATAAAACCCAGACACAATTTACCTTGTTTTACACAAGCTTCAGGAAAGCTTCCCCAGCTCTCGGCCTCAGGCTCCCCAAAAGGGAGAGCAAGAGAAAGTCACTGACAATAGAGAAGGAACACGTTCAGAAGTGAGATTTTATTGGGGGGACTCCTGTTCCTAGAAAGTTCTATCCAAAAAAGGTCAGAAGGGGCAGGACTACAAGGGAACAGGTGAGTGTAACTCGGAAGATCAAGTCACTGCGCCAGACAAGAGTGATCTTTCAGATCCTCATGATGCATCAGGACTGGAAGGCATGGTTACTCAATGTGGCTCCCCACAATAGAAAATCTAAGCAGGCAAAGATAGAGAGCCAGGAAAAATGTCCCAAATAACAGAATTTGTGTGGTGAGATCACCTCTGGTATTATCACTGTGCACAGATTCTCTAGTTTATATGATTGACAGTGTAAGTGCTGGATTGTGACTATTCCTGCTAGTGACAACTGTTCACCTGGAATCACTCTTCTGGGAGAGATGGGTTCTCCATGGACCTGTGCCTTTGCATCATTATGCCTTACTGTTCTGAGGTGGTGTTTGAGTGGTAGATCCTAGACTCCATCCCTACACATTAACAGCTGAGGAAGCTGGAATGGCCTCTGCTTCTAAAGATGGGTATTTCCCAAGGATACACAAATACTGGGCAGCCAAATTAATGGTCAGTGTTCACAAGATGACATCCCAACAATGTGCATGTTTCTTCCCATAACTGAAAATTCAAACCTTACCTAAAATAATGTAGCCATTCCTTTTTCAGCTGAAAAGTATGTTGGGTAATGTCTCCTGTTTATTAGAATCCTGTGTACATATGCTATAATCTTCATCTAAGTTGTAACTCAATTTATATAGAGGAAGAGGGAGAGTAAAAAAATAAATGAGATAATAACTACATGCATATTAAGTAGATAGATGTTCCAGTCTTCTTTCTATAACTAATAGTTGTAACATGTTCCCCTTTTCACTAGCAGATTAGGGAGCTTTTATTAGGTAAAGTAAGTAGTGGCTTACAATGCACAGAACAGCCCCACAACACTGAATTACCCAAAACATAATGCCAGGGTTAAGAAAATTTGACCAAAGATAATTATTTAATAGCATTGTAAGGTGCATACAAGGAATACAGGAATTTTGGTCACAGAGCTTGTCTATAAGATAAGATGCATAGGGATCTGGGGGGTATAGCTCAGTGTTACCTGCCTAGCATGTCTGAGGCCCTGATTTCCTTCCCCAGCTTTATACATGTATGTATGTTTAAGATTTAATTTTCTAATTATAAAAATGTAAAGGAAACCAGGTGTGGTGGCCCACACTTATAATCCCAGGACTCCAGGACACTGAGGCAGCAACTTAGCAAGGCCCTAAGCAATTTAAGGATCCCCCGTCTCAAAATGAAAACAAAGGAAAAGCCAAAAAAACTAAGAGGGGTGGAATACATGTAGCTCAATGGTTCAATCTCCAGAACCAAAAAAACAAACAAACAAAACAAAAAAAAACACCAGTTATGACTCCTCTACAGAAAATCTTCAAAGAGGGGAAGAGGACTTAAATGGCTGTGAATGGATAGGATGCCATGTTAACTCAAAAATTAATAGCTGAAGTCTCCAACCATCCCAATCTGCAATCCCTGGTCCTAAAAGGAAGAGCTTTCTGTCATCTTCTTCTTTCCCTCTAGCTTTTCATCACCCAAAACTAATTAATTATGCACATATATATGGTGTGTGTGTGGGGGGTGTGTGTTTGTGTGTGTGTGTATGTGTGTGTACATTTTACTTTTCACTTGCACTGCTGAGTAAGTAGAGATTATGTGTTGACTTATGAGTCATTTAGCCTAGGATGGCATTTGCTCTGCACTGAGAAAGCAGTTGTTATCAGGAGAAAAATAGCTGGGTCCTTAATGAAAAGAATTCAGGTCAAATCTTTTTTCTTTTCCTGTGTATAAGCATATCTCCATTAGAGGAGAAATATAAGCATGAAAGCAGCTGATTTCCTGAAATTTCTCCATTTCTCCATTGAAATGGAAAAAATTCCTCATAAGTTGTGTTGGACTTATCTCACAGGGGAAATATTTATTCTCTACTTACAAGAAGCACAAAACCAAACATTTCTGCCTGTAGCCTGGGTTTTTCTAAAATGCTGAAAATATCTCCTTCTTGTTGCTTAATCATGCTTTGGCAATCAGTCACCCCTTTGGCTCCTTCTCCAGCCTATGAGCTGGGTAAGGAATACATTGCAAGCATTATTTTCCTGGAAACTAAACCTTTTAATTGAGGGTGATTTCTGTACTTGAGAAATTTGTTATGGGCCAAGATAGAATTCAAAACTCAACAACAACTTAGGCAGGAGATGAAATTACATTTTAATAACAGGGACCATGAACAAGATCAAACATGTAAATCAGAACTTTTCCTTATATTAGACAGAACAAGATCACTTCCCTTTCAAGGTAAACTCCATGTGAGAGTGAAATAAACATAGCTATATACAATACAAAGGTATAATATACATTCATTAAACTTATTAAGGGTGTACAATAAATTAACTGTTGATTATATCATTTTAACTTTGATGTTAATAATGAATATAAAGATGAAAAGTGACATTAAACTGCTAACTTTAATAGATTTTATAATACATATAAAATAAATTCATTATTTTTCTTTCTTTATGAACATCTAAAAAGACATTTTTCCTGAAATCCTACATTCAGGGTTAGGTTATTTGTGAAAGGAAAGTGACCACAACACGTGGACCAACCAAGAGATTTTTATTGCAACAGTGCAACAGAGGAGAAAAGAGAGAAAGAAAAAGCCGGGTGCCCTGGCAGGGGAAGCTTTTTATAGCCCTTCTGCTGTGCTGCCTAAATCTAACAGGGTCTCTGGGTTTGCAAGCTGCCTTGTTGGCACTAGGAGGGTTAAGTGTTCAGCCTTGAGCAGGCGGGCAAAGCGTTCAGCCTTGAGCAGGGGCTTGGGCGTTTGGGCTTGAAGCAAACAGGTGATAAAGAACCAGACAGAGGGTTTGAGTGGCCAGGTCACCCTGCAGCTAACTTTATTTGGCAAGCCCTGCAGACAACTTATTCAGCCTGTCCTGCACCTAACAATTTGTACAATCTTATTTAGGAAATAGTAAGTATTTATCACTTATCTTCAGACCAGACTATTCATGCTATCTTTTATCTATATGAAGAGTCTACATATGGGACCTTGTGTTGGTCGGCTTTCCAGCACTATAACATAGCTATATACCATACAAAGGTATAATATACATTCCTGAGAGAATTAACTTATAAAGAAAAAAGTTTTATTTTGGCTCACATTTTTAGAGGTTCTAGTTTATGATGAGTTGGGCTTGTTGCATGTGGTGAGTCACTACACCAGGGCTGGGAGCACACAGTACAGCAAAGCCAGTCAACTCATGGCTAGAAGCAAAAGAGTATAAGAGGAATGGGTTGAGATCCTTCCCATGCTTAGCAAGTGCACACATCCAATGATCTGAGGCCCTCCCACAAGTCCCCACCGCTTATAATTTTCACTACGTCACCCTAGCTCCACTCTGGGGACCATGCCTTTAATATATGGGCCTTTGGGACACATTTAAGATCCAAACTGTAGCAGGCCTGCAAATTTACTACTTCCCAAATCATTCACAATTTGCAGTTTTATAAACAGTGCTGTGGTGAACAAGCACCTCACACACATTTTCGTGCATTTGTCTATCCCACTATTTCTTTTCTTTTTAAAATATTTTTAGTTGTTGATGGGCCTTTATTTTATCCACTTATTTATATGTGGTCCTGAGAATCAAACCCAGAAACCCACACACGCAAGGCAAGCACTCTACCACTAAGCTACCACTCTAGCCCCTGTCCCACTATTTTCTTAAGATAATTTTAAATACTTTTTAAATTGTAGATGTACACATGCCTTTATTTTATTTATTTTTATGTGGTGCTAAGGATCAAACCCAGTGCCTCTCACATGTGCTAAACAAGCACTCTACCACTGAGCTACAAATCCAGCTCAAGATAAATTTGGTTTTTTCAAAGTACTAGGGATTGAGCCCAGAATTCAGGGGCACTCTACTACTGAGCTACCTTCTCAGCCATTTTTATTTTTTTGAAACTGGGTCTAGCTAAGTTGCCAAAGCTGGCCTCAAAGTTGTGATCCTCCTGCCTCAGCCTCATGAATGTGTGTAATTACAGGTGTGTGTCACAACAATAAGATAACTTCTTAAAAGTTGAATCATTGGGCTTGGGCTGTAGTTCAGTGGTAGAATGTGGGAGATCAACCTCGCATGTGACTGAGTTAACTCCCCTGCTGGGCGATGTGGCTTCAGGCACCCTTGCTGCTAGACTGCCCCACTCTTCTAGGGTTCAAGTGACTGTGTCTTCCTACAGCCCCATGGGTGAAGCTATGCTTACCTTTGTAATATAACCCCTTGTCCTGTTTAAGATAGAATCTTCCATGGAAGTGCCTTGTGTGTGTCCCCTTCTCTTACTGTGCCCTTGGGTGTGGCCTACCCAGATGTCAATCAACCTGTTGACAGTGGACATCATGAAGATGGACTCAGCCCCCTGAAACCTGACCCCTTGCCTCATTTGAATAGCTTCTCCTCAATAAAAGGGGTCAGCACGTGCTCTCTCTCTCTCTCTCTTCCTGCAGACCCTTAAGGTCAGAGGAGCCATCACAGCGACCCCAAAGTAAAAGGTATTTGTGTCTCTTGTGTGGTTATTTTGCACAGCCCAGTCAGCCCAGTTTACCTGGAGTGATCCCTGAGCCTTTTAGTCTCGAGAACAGAAACCAGGCAGTAGAACACTTGCCTCACACATGTGGGACACTGGGTTCAATCCTCAGCACCACATAAAAATAAATGAATAAATAAAGATATTGTGTCCATCTACAACTAAAATAATTTAAAAAGTTGACTCATTGGGCTTCACAGATATGTTAGCAAAAGCCTTCATGAGCATGATTGTTTTACATTTCCACACCTACATCACTGATTTTTAAAAAATTTTATCTTCTCCATTTATAATAATTCATTTAAATTGCAATTTCTTTTGAGATATCTAATTAACTTATTGAATTTATGTGTTTCTTTGCAATTTTTTTTCTTTTACAGGTTGTGTATCTTTTATCTAAAATGCTTGAGACCAGAATAGAATTGGAAGTTTGGAATTTTTTTTAGGTTTTGGAATGTTTGCATATAAACGAGATTTCTTGGTGATGGAACTTAAGTCTAAACACTAAATTCATTTATTTCATATATATCTTATGTACACAACCTGAAAAAATTTATATAGCATTTTAAATAAGTTTGTGCCTGGAACAAACTTTGTCCTGTGATATTTTCCACTTATGGCATCTTCTTAGCGTTCTAAAACTTTTAGGTTATAAAGCATTTCAGATTTTGGATTTTTGGACTAGGGATGTTCAGTGTTTAGTAAATGCCTACTCACATTCCTTTTTCTTTGCTGTGTTCACTTTTTTATTATTTATTATTTTTTTTCTCATTCCATTAATATATGAATACACTGTTGTATACCATTGAACCAAATACCAAAATAACAATGACAATAATAAAAGATCCAAAACAAATAAAGGAGTTAAGGCATTTTTAATTTCTCACTTTGATAATGCAAGAATGCTTGTCCTTACAGTCCTGAGGAGCTGAGAAGCCCACCTGCTCATGGAAGCAATGTTAATAGAGAGTAGGCAAATAGGAGGTGAGATCCAGGAAGTCTATACCTGAGAATCATTGATACAACAGCCATTCTTTCTGCCCAGGGACCCAACAACAGTATAGTACTAAACCCCAATGCAGTTGAGGATGTGCATGAGCTTCTACCTCTGTTTCCATAACTAGAATTCATTTTCCTACCTGTGGCCCAGCTTAAGAAAAGCTAATTCCTGGGTACCTTGTTTCTACCACTATCTATGCACTGAGTAGCAAGGCTCTGTAAAGAAACAGGAGAATTAATCATCAGCAGGAAAGGTAGACATACAGTATTCTGAGGAATCAGTCTAAGACTGACTTCAAAGAAAATTCAGTATTGCCTGATAAATTTTGTTATCATATTGAAACCAAAGTTTTGAGATGAAACTTGATTCTGTGCTTCTGCTGCCAAGTGAGACTGGAGTTTGCTGCTGCTGGCAGGTGGGGTCTGTGTAAGGTTGTAGGCCTTTGGCCCTGAAAGTGTTACAGCTCTCAATGATGGGCTAGCCCTCTAGTGTTGCAGCAGACCCTAGCAACACCATCAATTTCTTCTTCATTCCAGGTTCTTGTCTTGCATATTCAAAGAATGAAATCCACAGAGTGAGTATAAGAGTAGGATTTATTAAAAAATAGAACTCTCACAGTGCAAGAAGGGACCCAAGAGCAGATTTTCTCCATCCAAGTGTGCTAGTCTAGGGGTTTGTCTTGGATCACTGCTATTGGTTGAAACTTATGATAATTAGGGTTTGTGAAAAGACTAAAGCTAGTGGTTAGCCCTGAATCTCATTCAGGTTTGCCTTACTTCCATTCTTCACCCCTGCTTTGGGAAGTAGTAGATTGAAGTCATTGAATTGAGATGTCTGGAGCTGCAGTGCCTGTGTGGAATGAACTTCTGCAGTGGGCATCTAAACCATGTGCAAGCTAGACTGTGTAGGGTGACTGGTTGGCTTGCCCTGGCTCACCTCTGCCTGGCCCTCTGGCCCTCAGGCACATGCATCCATGGCAGACTCCACTCGGCAGCAGGTACTTGCTGCCTGTGCTTCAGCTCACCTGGGCTGCTGTTCGCCTATTACTTCTCTTCAGGGACCAGGGTGCTGGTTGCATGGCTTGGTGGCTAGAGAGCCATGTCAATATTACCCTGCTGATGACTAGCCTTGTGCCATGTATTAATTCTAATGATGTTGCTGTTTTACGTAAGGCAGGTGAGGTAGAAATGACTTTGAACTTAAAAAAATAATAATTAATTAATATATATATATATATATATATATATATATATATATATATTATAAAATCTCCATCAAAACTAAATATTGTAAAAAAAAGAAAAAAGAAAAAGACAAAACTAAATATTGTAATGTATTTGAATATTGTAAATGTATTTGACATGAATCATGTAAAATAAAACATTTTTATCTCATTTTCTTCTATAAAGAGAGCTGCCATTTACCCTTTTCTTTTATTTAGATGGTTACAGTTCCTTACAGATATTATTGATAACATAGGGAAAATTTTGTTATCAAATAGTTTTTAAACACTAGCTATATATCTGTGGGTGATATACTATAAAAATATAGGGGCTGGCAAAATTTTCTATAAAGGACCACATAATAATAAATATAATTAATCTTCATTTATGGATTTTGTATTTGTAAAGTCCCTCCCCAAAGTCAATATTTGCTGCACTTTTGAGGTCATTTATGGACATTTGAAGAGTTGTGAGAAATGTGTCCCTTAGTAGTCATGTTTTCAGTTGAAATTGGACAATCCTGATCTTTCTTGTTTCAGATCTCATAAGATAAATAGGTATCCTTTTTGCAGTCTATTTAATACCACTTTTTTCATATTTTTGTGTTGTTTTTTTTTTAGTGATTTTGCTGCTTAAAGTGCTGAAGTGCTCTTTTGTGCTCCAAAGCACAAAGAGACTACAATGTCTTTGTGTTAAATTAGCTGTATGGAGAGATTCAAGATGGTAGACTAGAGGAAGGCTGCATTTCCAGTCGCTCCATGCCAGGGATTCAAGCAGTGGGAGTCCTGATTCTTAGCAAGGTATGTGAAAGAGAGAATTCACTGAAATTATTGGGTGCATTGAACAAAGGACAAGAAAAATACATTGGGGCCAAGCTGGTTGTGGCTGTGACAGCAGCATTGGTTCACTGCAGAGGGGTGGGATGACACAGAGAATCACAATGAACAAAAACTTGTAGAACAGAAAAGCATCCTGAACCTAGCTGATCCAGAGCCTGCACAGTAGACTGAGCTGGAGTTTGAAAATTGCTTTGTATTTCTCAACTGGCAAGCAGAGAGCTGAATCTGGTAGCCGTTGTGAGGAGGCTACACTTTAAACTGCTGCTGCAAATATTGCCATACTGTTTTGGCAAGCATCTATTGTATGGCCTAGGTTGTACCTAGCAAAATGTGAGGCAAACAGAAACAGAGAATATTGTACCCAGGGAGGTTCAAGTCAGAGATACAGAGTAGAGTGCAACTCAATTCCCTTTTGAGACTGGCCAATCAAGTGATCAGCTGAAGGGGTCAGGAAGCTGAAGAGGTGTGTGATTATTCTTGGGGACTAAGTCTGGGAAGGCCATATTCATGGGAAGCAGAGTGTGGGAGACCTGTGGAAGTTTGGCTCCGCTGCTCCTCAAGTAGAATTAGTAGTCTCCTGAGATGCAGATTCAGCATCTGCCCTGCCCAGAGGTATGTTGATCTAATCTCTCCAGAACAGGTACCACACAACAAAGTCCATAAGGCCTGACTAGAGCTAAGCCCCAGCTTCTGGAACTCTCTACTTAGAAATTCTGTAGCAGCTTCACCCTTGGAAGAGCAACATTGTGGTCTGCCTGGACAAAACTCCAATCCATAGAACTTTCCATTCTGCTGTACCTTATATGGTGAGAAGGGAAGTTGAAAGCTATTTCAATAAGCTTCAGTTTTAGGTCACTCCAGCTGGCAGCTCAGTGAGCAATGAAGGGTTTAATAATTCCCAGCCCTCACTCATGCTCTCCCTTTTTTTTTCCTCAGAAAATACCCCAAGAAGAAATGGAAATGGCAGTTGAGCATAGGCAGTTACAATCCATCTTCTTCACCAGTTCTGACCACCTCAGTGGAGACTATTCTTTTATTTTTTCATTAAGAATTTTTTTCCCCTTTTGCCAGGTGCAGTGGCTCACACCTGTAATCCCAGTGACTCTGGATGTTAAGGCAGGAAGATCTCGAGTTCAAAGCCAGTCTCAGCAAAAGCGAGGTGCTAAGCAACTTTGTGAGACCCTATCTCTAAATAAAATACAAAAATAAAAAGGACAAGGTGTGTAGCTCAGTGCTAAGTGTCCCTGGATTCAATCCCCAAAACTAAAAAAAATAAATAATAGAAACACAAAACAAGCTTATGTATTTATTAGTGAAAATGTTGTGGCCATATCCTTGTTAGAGTATAACCTGTGGACTGGGGATGTGGCTCAAGCAGTAGCGCGCTCACCTGGCATGCGTGCGGCCCGGGTTCAATCCTCAGCACCACATACAAACAAAGATGTTGTGTCCGCCGAAAACTAAAAAATAAATATTAAAAAATTCTCTCTCTCTTCTCAGAGTCTCTCTCTCTCTCAAAAAAAAAATATATATATAACCTGTATTTCCTCTCAGAGCAATGGTTTAGTATTTACCAATTCAGTGTTTGCAGGAAATTTACAGGCCATAACTACTGTGAATAATGAAAATAAACTATATTTTAGGCTTACAATTTGGTCTGTGTAACCCCTCAATTCTGTTCTTGTAGCTCAAATACAGTCATGGACTATTAGTACACATACATATTGGCTATGTTTAAATAAAACTTTATTTATGGACAATGAAACTTGAAATGCATGCTTTTCAAACCTCATGAAATATCATTTGCCCTTTTATTTTTCTTTTAAATATTTAAATATATACAAACCTTTCTCAGCTGTTACTTAATGACAAATGAGGGGTCACTTTTGGACTGCAGATTGCAGTTTATCAACTTCTGATCTAAAAGAACTACAATCGGGCTGGGGATGTGGCTCAAGCGGTAGCATGCTCGCCTGGCATGCGTGCGGCCTGGGTTCGATCCTCAGCACCACATACAAACAAAGATGTTGTGTCTGCCGAGAGCTAAAAAATAAATATTAAAACAATTCTCTCTCCCACTCTCTTTAAAAAAAATAAAAGAACTACAATCTAAAATTTTACTTAATATTGTCAGTAATAATATTGGTGTTGCATTTTTAAACTATTTTATGCCAATAGTTGGTTAAAGCCAAGAAATAAATGTTAGTGTGACTAGGAACCAGGATTTCTGTTAAAGAAGGCTGAATATAAAAGCCTAGAAAAAAAATTTGTGATGTTAAATTTGAATTACTTGTGCCAGTATGAACTCACGTTTTGTGTCTTTTTTTGGGGGGTGGTGGTATCTCCCCCCCTTTTTTTTATTGGGGATTGAATCCAGTGCTTAACCACTGAACCACCTTCCCAGCCCTTTTTACTTTTTAATTATGAGACAGGGTCTCGTTAATTGCTTAGACCTGCCTTGAACTTGTGATCCTCTTGCCTTAGCTTCCTGAGTCGCTGGGATTACAGGTGTGTACCACCACACCTGGCTAAAAAAATCTTATTTTAAAAGTTATGCTCATTTGCATATTATACCCGTGATTATTTGTAAAATAAATAAATAATTAAAAACATTTTCAAATCGAATCCTTCAGTATAATCGATGCTCCTTGCAGATGCAGCACTCCTCTCTCCATATCAGAGTTGAGGAGAACATGTATCTTGGTCACATCAAAATATCCAGATAGGCCAGGCACAAGGGCACAAACTGCAATCCCAGCGACTTGGGAGGCTGAGGCAAGAGGATCCCAAGTTCCACGCCAGCCTCTGCAACTTAGTAAGACCCTGTCTCAAAATTAAATTTAAAAAATGGGCTGGGGTCATAGCTCAGTTGGTAGAGTGCCCGTGGGTTCAGTCCTCTGTACCACTTTAAAAAAAAATTTTTTTTTTTTTCACATAGGAACACACCAGCGATGTGCACAGCAGGGACGACCTGACAGACAAACCTATCATAAATGTTCACAGTGAGTTACAGACAATTCCACAGAAACACAATCTCATGCACTCATTAAATCCTATTATCCCACAGACCACCACATCATTCAGTCCTACAGAGCCCGACACACAATTCATAAAACCTCCCTCACATATGTAATTCTGGTTACCCCAGAAACACTGTCTCAAACACAAACCACACAGGACGAATCACATCAGAACCACTCCAAGGGCAGACACAGCGCTTCCTTGGACAGAGTTCTTCAGCTGGCCCCACCGAGTGTCATGTTTTCAAACTTCACTCCTTCATTAACTCGCAGGCAGTCGGTCCCCGCCCCTCTCCACGCCCCGCCAGCACACGGTTTGAGACAAAGGACTGGGCAGCCTACACTAACAAGGGCGGAACTAGCTCTCAGGCTTACAAGGCGCGCCTGGACCCGCCCCCTTTGTTCAGGCGCGCCTGCGCACTCAGCGCGCGGCTGGCCCTCCCAACAACCCCTGCGTGCGGCCCGTTAGGTCCCTTGGGCTGTAGACAGTTCCCGGCCGAGCGTCTTCGCTTGGGCTGGGCATCACCTTGAGACGTGTTCGGCGCCACAAGTGAGCAGTCCTGTCCCGGAGTGTCGGTCCTAGCCATTACGTAACAAAGGCGCTGCGGCGCGGGGGGTAAGGAGAGGGAAGGGAGGCACTGTAGCGCGCTGCCTCGGGCCGCTGGTGAGAAGGGCGGTGTAGCTGTGTCGGTGGGCGTGACAGGACCTGGGTTTGGAACCGGACTCGGAGCGGTTGTGAGCTCGGGACCGGTACGTGATGGCGTTTGACCGAATTGGATGCAAAGCCTCTTGTGTGAGCGAAGTTGCTGTGGCCGTGGAGAGTATGACTGTGACCCCAGTGACATCTGCCATATAGCCACACCCAATCCAGAGTAGTGAAATGGCCCCTCCAGACATCATCTGAGCGCCAGGGAGAAGACTCCCAGCGAAAGGGCTCTGACCTGATCTTGGGATAAGAATGTTAGAAGTCAACGAGTCCCTCCAAGCCTGGCTCCTGGGAGGACTCCCACCATACCACGTCCCGATGCGCGGACAGACTCCCACGCCCTCACACTCAGTTCTGGGGATGGGGGTCCACCTGCAGGTTTCAGGTACTAGGGATTGAATGCAGAGTGCCCTCCAGGAAGCTATTATGAACTGCAGTCCAGCCCTGGGTATCCGTGACCCCTGCCTTTCATGGATACAGGGAAGGGTTCTGAATTGGTGTGAATAGGTGAATAGGTGTAGGCGTGACTGGGTAGAGGCATATGGGGTCGTGGCTCTGTGACCTCATTTAAACAGGCTGGGCTCCAAGAAAGGCCTGGATTTTAAGATTTCTTTCTTTCCCAGTTCTGCTGAACTTGTACATGCCTCGAAGGAAAAGGAAAGAATTGCCGTTTACCATTTAAAAGTCAAGGTCAAGACGAATAGTTTCCCCTTGTTCTGTGAAATGCATTTTTATTTTTTAGGACATAGGAACATTTGCTCCCTTCTCTCTCTCTTTTTATTTATTTTTGAGGTACTGTGGTCTCTTCTTTTTAAAAGTTATCTTCATTGAACTGCTACCTAGGCTGGCTCCCTAGTGCCTCTATGCGGGTATCCATTTGGAATGCTTTCAGTACTTCTGTCAACTTTATTTTTTTAAGAATTTTTTAGTTGTAGATGGACATAATATCTTTTGTTTGTTTTTTATGTGTTGCTGAGGATTGAACCCAGTGCTTCACACATTTTAGGCAAGCGCTCTACCACTGAGCTTACATCAGCCTTGTGGGCTTTATTTTTATAATTATGAACTCTTAGAATAAGTAGATAATAAACATTAGCTCGAACAAAAATTCTTTTTTAAATATGTATATATATTTTTTTTAAAAAAAATTTATTTTTTAGTTTTAGGTGGACACAATATCTTTATTGTGCTGAGAATCGAATCCAGTGTCTCACGCATGCTAGGCAAGTGCTCTACATCTGTGCTACAACCCCAGCCCTAGAATAAGAATTATTTTTAAAATTTTTTTTTAGTTGTTGATGGAGCTTTATTTTATTCATTTATTTATATGCAGTGCTGAGAATCGAACCCAGTACCTCACACATGTGCTCTTCCACTGAGCCACAACTTCAGCCCTGAACAAGAATTCTTAACCAGGGTAATTTGAAACTATTTAGGTCTTTCAGCAGACTAAACACCCTATGAAACTGTATGTAAAAATTTTTTGTAGATATTCGTTAATATGTCATTCTTCTGGAGACAAATTCTGTAATTTAACATGACCCCAAAAGATACACATCCATTGCCATAAATTTAAAGATTGTAATATCTAAGAATGTTTAGTTTTTTGGTACTAGGGATTGAACCCAGGGCCTCATGCCATGGATGCTGGCCAAGTAGTCTAGCACTGAGCTGTATCCTAAGCACCCCACCCACTTTTTTTTTTTTTTTTTTAGAACCAGGATTGAACCCAGGTGTGCTTAACCACAAGAGACACATTCCCAGCCCTATTTTATGTTTTATTTAGAGACAGGGTCTCACTGAGTTGCTTAGGCCCTCGCTAAGTTGCTCTTTGAACTCGTGATCCTTCTGCCTCAGCATCCGAGCCATCAGGATTACAGGTGTGAGCCATCATCCCCGGCCCAAGCCCTTTTTAAAAATTTTTATTTTTGAGACAGGGTCTCACTAAGTTGCCTAGGCTGACCCTGAATTTGCTGTCCTCCTTCCTTAGCCTCCTTAGTAGCTGGCATGACAGGCATGCTCTCCCACCCTTGGCATGTATTATGTTCTTAATCTCATCCTATAAGGTAGATAGTTATTATTCGACAATTTATCCATGAGGAAGCACAGACAATGAAGTTGTTACATGTCCAAATTCTCAGAGCTAATATAAATACACGACCAGTATCACTCCACATCATGTACAACCACAAGGATGAGAAGTTGTACTCCATGTATGTATAATATATGAAAATACACCCTATTGTCATGTGTGTGTGTGTGTGTGTGTGTGTGTGTGTATATATATATATATATATATATATATATATATATATATACCAGGGATTGAACTCGGGCACAGGATCACTGAGCCACATCCCCAGCCCTATTTTGTATTTTATTTAGAGAGAGGGTCTCACTGAGTTGCTTAGTGCCCCGCTTTTGCTGAGGCTGGCTTTGAACTCGTGATCCTCCTGCCTGGGATGTATATCTAAAAAGAATATTCAGGTGGTGCATGTCCACAATTCCAGAGGCTGGGGAGGCTGAGACAGGAGGATTGCAAGTTCAAAGCCAGCCTCAGCAATTTAGTGAGGCCCTAAGCCACTCAACAGGACCCTGTCTCTAAATAAAATATTAAAAAGGATTGGGGATGTGGCTCAGTGCTTAAGCACTCCTGGGTTCAACCCCAGTACAAAATAAAATAAAATAAAATAAAAATACAAAAAATAACTGTCAGAGCTTAGACTCATATCCTGAATGCTAACAAGAAAGCCTGTTTTTGATATATGAGAGTTTTCCACCTCCTGACATTGTGCATATTCTTTGTGTGTGTGTGCGTGCGCGCACACATATTCTTTTTAGTCTATCATACCTAGTAATTTGTCAGGAATATCTTTCTTCATTAGTTAATATGGACCAGAGCCATCATCATTAATAATTGCACAATGTGCTATTATATCTTAAAACATAATTTATTCAACCTGTTGTCTATCATTAGGTGATTTTTGTTGTCATAAATTATTCTTTGATGAACTTCCTTTCATATACATCTTTGTTTACTTTTACATACATTTCATAAGGATAAATTTCTTTTTTCTTTCTTTTTTTTTTCTTTTTTTTTTTTTTAACTATTGAGCCATACCCCAGCTCTTTTTATTTTTTATTTTAGACAGGGTCTCACTGAGTTGCTGAGGCTGGTTTCAAACTTAAAATCCTCCCATCTCAGCCTCCCAAATTGCTGGGATTACAGGTGTGCACTGCTTCACCCAGCTGTGCCTTAAAGTTTTTATGCTCAGCTATGGATGCAGAGTGAGACTAACAGGATGAGACAATTCAGCAGCTCTTTGGAGTGCTATCATGACTAAAATGACTCAGAAGAAAGATAAATGTATTAGTCAAGAAATCATGAGAAGCAACATCATTGAAACAAGGCATTAGTTATGGTTAGTCATTCTGTAATAGGCAAAACTCCAATGTATGTAAACAAGCTTAGAAATCATAGTGTAGATGTAGATATTGGGAACTAAAGTAAATACACATACACATAAATGTTTTTGTCCTGCCAAAACACAAATACAGTACTTATAACTCTTTTATTATCTGGATTCTTCACTCAGTAAAATGTAGTAAGCATATTTAAGTTAAAGATATACATCATCTTTTAAAATTATAATAGTTTTGTTTTGTTTTTGCTTTTTTGCAGGACTGGGTATCAAACTCAGGGCCTCACATGTCCTAGACAAGTGCAGTACTGCTAAGCTGTATTCCCATTCTTTTTTATTCTATAGGTGCTTTATGATTTATTTAATCTATTTCCTACTGAAGGACATTTGGGTTCTTTCCAACTTTTTCCCATTAGAAACAATGTCAGTATACTTTTACATACACCTTTGACCATGTGTATAATTATTTTCTTTAATCCCCCAAATAGAATTTCTGAGTCAGAGGGTTTGCATGGTTTAAGCACTGCTTGTACATACTTGTAAGTTAAGTCTATAGCATACTGGTTAGAATGTTCATTTTCTCACATACTTGATAATATGGGCATCAGTATTAAAGTGAGATTTACTTTCTTTTGGTGATTTGATTTTTTTTTTTTTTATTTAAGAGAATCATGCATGCCAGGCTTCTCACACTGGAATTGAAATTCTGTGTTTCAGAGGCTAGAGTTGAATGAAAGCTGGCTTTTGGTTAGAAAAATAAGGATTTTAAATGCAGCTTTGCTACTTCTAAATTGAATTTCTCCCAGTGGTTTCAAATTTTCTGATTTATTGAATGGATAGAATATCATACTAAAGGGTTGGGGTTGTGGCTCAAAGGTAGAGCACTTGCCTACCTATGTGTGAGGCACTGGATTTGATTCTCAGCACCATATATGAATAATGAATCAAATAAAGGTCCATCAAAAACTAAAAAAAAATTTTTAGAAAGAATATCATACTAAATAGCAGTCCTGAAGATTCAGTTAAAACACCCATTACTTAGAAGTTTAGTTTTGTTTTAACCAAGGAGAAACCCTATGGCACTTTGCCACTGAGCTGCATCCCCAGTCCTTTCTATTTTTTATTTTGAGGCAGAGTCTCACTAAGTTGCCCAAACTGGACTTGAACTTGTGATTCTCCTGCCTTAGGCTCCCAAATAACTGGGATTACAGGCGTCTGTCACCACCCTTGTTGGAAGTTCTTTTTTTTTTTTTTTAGAGTAGAAAGTAGAAGGCTTTATTAAAGGACAGCAGAAAAGACTTCTCCCTGGAGGAAGAAGGGGACCGGAAAGCGGAAATTCTTGATAAGTGGATATGTTTTATTGTCTAGTAATCCATACTTCTTCACTCTAGGTTGTGAGAAAGAGAATGGTAAATGAAGTCAGGCAGGAAAACAGTGTGGGTAATTCTCATTGAAAATAGGATGAGCCCAAAGGATTTTGGTAGCTGTTGTCCTGGCTGCTGACAGGCTGGGCTGCCAGTGCCTCAGTTTTGCAGTGATAATGGCCATCAGGCTTAATTCTTATATGACTCAATCAAAACTCTTTCTCACTCTCTGTTTCTCTTTAATATCCCCACCATCATTAATATAAAAGCTGTGTGAATATTCATTTTCAACATAAACAAAATCAAGCTAAATCATCATGTAAGATCCTTTCAGGATGTCTCCACATTAAGCCTTGCTTTCTTACCTAAAAAGCTTGTCCTTCTTTATTTCTTCCTTTGAGAGAAATCATTCTTCAGACTATCCCCTTCTCATTATTTAAAGCTCTCATCATTGGGCCCATCACTTTGCTTTCACAGAGACCTGTGAATGAAAGCTGGCTTTTGGATAGAAAATCTTCAGAGCACATTTCCAGAATTTTCCAGAATTTAGGAGACATTTGAAGATTCCAAGCAAGGTCACACTGGGAGCCCTCCACTACTCATATATAGAGAGACATCATTTCTATGGCTTCTAGCAGGTAATTTGTAGAGGAAATTCATGAAGAAAACTGTAAGCCCCTGATATCTACAGATTAGGCATTCATAGAATCAACCATCCTGGGATTTAAAACATTCAAAACATTAAATCTGTCCTGAAACATGTAAGGACTGATTTCTTTTTATTATTTCTTAACTAATATAGTATAACAATTACTTCCATAACAGTTATCTTGTATTGGGCATTATAAGTAATTTGAGATTAATTTAAAGTATACAGGAGGAGGTACGTAGGTCCTATGCAAATATGACACCACTTTATTTAAAGGATTGAGCATCCATGGATTTTGGTATCCAAGGAGGTCCAGAAACCAATTCTCCAGAGATACCAAGTAGAGACAATATAGACTCTAGTTCTAAGTATTATTGCTAATTCTCAATACAGGATAGTTTATACACATATAAAAGGAAATTTTTTTTTTTTTTGAGCTGGAATTGTGGCTCAGTGGCAGAGCACTTGCCTAGCACATGTGAGGCACTGGGTTCGATTCTCAGCATCACACATAATAGATAAAGGCTTGTTGATAACAAAAAAAATTTTAAAAAGGAAATTTTTTCTTGAGTTTGTAATCCTAGAGACTGCAAAACTCAGAAGAAGGATAATGCACTAATCATCAGGGAAATGCAAAGTCACCATGAAATATCACCTCACCCCAGTAAGCATGGCTACTATAAAAAAATACTAAAAATAACAAATGTTGGTGAGTAAGGATATGGAAAAAAGGGAATCCTTGCACATTGCTGATGGGAATGTAAAAGAGTGCAGACATTATGGAAAACATTTTGGAGGTTCCTCAAATAATTAAAAATAGAACAACCATATGATCCAGTATTCCTACCAGAGGGTGTATATCCAAAGGAAATGAAATTAGTATGTCATAGAAACACTCGTGCTCCCATGTTCATTGCAGCATTATTTACCATAGCCAAGATATAAAGTCAATCTAAATATCCATCATCTAATAAATGGGTAAATAATACATACATATGCACAATGAAATACTATTCAACCATAAAAATTTAAATCCTCTCATTTGCAACAACATGGATGGAACTGGAGATCATATATTAAATGAAATAATCCGTGCACAGAAAGATTACTTGCATGATCTTACACACATGGCATTTTAAAAAGCTGATCTCATAAAATTGAGAATACAGAGGTGGTCACTAGAATATTGGGAGTGGGAAGGGACAGGAAGATATTGACTAATGGGCTCTGAGTTACAGTTAGATAGGAGCAGAAGTTCTGGTGTGATTCTAGATAACAATAATGTACTGTAGATTTCAAAAAGATAAAAAAAGGATTTTAAAAGTTTTCACCATGAAGAAATGATGTATACTTAAAAGACAAATATGATTAATATGTTTTAACCATTGTGTAAAGCAAACATATATCAAAACATAACATGGTACCTCATTGATATATACAATTTGCAAGTTTTGTGTATCAATTAATAAAATAATATGCCAGGTATAGTGGTGCATGCCTGTAATCCTAGAAGCTCAGGAGGCAGAGGCAGTAGGATTGTGACTTCAAAGCCATCCTCAGCAAAAAGCAAGGTGCTAAAGCAACTCAGTGAGACCCTGTCTCTAAATAGAATACAAAACAAGGCGGGGGTGTGACTCAGTGATTGAGAGCCTCTGAGTTCAATTCCTAGTACCAAAAAAAAAAATTATATATACACACACACACACACACACACTCACACACACACACGTGTGTGTGTGTGTGTGTGTATGTATGTGCCTGTGTAGTCAAAAAATAGGGATAATAAAGATGATTAGATGTTTAGTACTTCAAGACATGAGCCCAAGTCTTTTGAATGAAGAAGCAACAAGACCTATAACTTTGCATTGCCAACTAATTAAACCATCTCAGCCTGGTGGGCATCCTTAGTCTCCCAAAGACCTGTTAAAAACTAAGAAAGTTAAGATTTTTCCCCTTCATTATGATCCACCCTGACCTCATTTTTAGATCATTTCAACTTTTTCTTCTCAGTTACAATCTTTCCTCCAAATCTGGATCCTAAAAGGATTTGTAAATGCCACTGTCCAGCCTCAACATCTAGAGGTAAAGGAAATATTGTAAGGAAATGCTGATTTTTTTCCATCTTCTTATTTGTCAGATTTTGTTGTTGTTGTTATTATTATTACTGAATTTCTCTTTTTATATCTAGTGAATCCAAGCAGATATTTGTCAGACTTTGAAGGAGACTCTGGTTTAGATCATATGGCCCCTTATCAGCCATGAAATTTAAGAGGGATTAGATTTATCTAGACTTTCTCAGTTCTCCTTGTAAGTATATATCTGTGTGTGATGGAGAGATCAGAAGAGGGAAAAAGTCATAGTAACTCACATCATTTGGGGAGTTCTAGGGTGTATCTCAGCTCATGGCCTTGTTTTCCTCCCCCTAGTTCTGGCCTCTGTGGATTCTACTTCCCCTGGCAAACAAACCCCAAGGAGGACTTAACCATTTCTTGAATTACTAAATCATGGCCCGGGTAAGTTACTGCTTATTTCTCTTTCTGGAAATATTATAATGTTCAGATCCTGTGAACATTTCTTTTCTGAAACTTCCTGCCTATCAAAGCTACATCCAGGAACTTTCTCCCTAGTTCTAAATTCAGTGAGGGATGAAGCTAAATATCACAATGCTATGAAACCTCTTTTCCCAATCATTGTGTATTCATCGAACAAATCCTTTAGTATCTCCTATATGTGTCAAGTCTTCTGCTAAAAGCTGTGATGACACAGAAATGAAGTTGCTCACAGGAGATATTTTACCATCCCTTCTGAGTTGATGAGAGAAGATAGGTCCATTTAACCACTTGTAGGAAAATTATGAACTTTTCTATTCTTGAGTTTTCCAAGTATATAAGATTTGCTGTTGTTTGGCTTCATCCTCAGTATGTGGGGAGGCACACTAGGGGCTGCGGTTGTGGCTCAGTGGTAAAGTGCTTGCCTAGTATGCACGAGACACTGGGTTCAATTCTCAGTACCATATTAAAAAAATAAAGATATTGTGTCCACTTACAACTAAAAAATAAATATTAAAAAAAGAGTTGCACACTAATGGCCAGGCACAGTGGCACACACCTGTAATGCCAGCAGCAAGGGAGGCTGAGACAGGAGGATCGTGAGTTCAAGCCTAGCCTCAGCAACTTAGCAAGGATTCCACAACTTAGTGAGACCCTGGGTTAAAATAAAAAATAAGGATTGGGGATGTGGTTCAAGTGGTAGTGCGCTAACCTGGCATGCGCGGGGTGCTGAGTTCGATCCTCAACACCACATAAAAATAAATGAAAGATATTGTGTCCACCTCAAACTAAAAAAATAAATATTTAAAAAATAAATAAAAAATAAAAAGGGGCTGGGTATGTGACTCAGCTATAAAGGGCCCCTGCATTAAATCCCCAGTACCCAATCTGTCATGCCAGGCATGGTGTAATCTCAGTAGCTCAGGAGACTAAGGCAGGAGGCAGGAGAATCACAAGTTCAAAGCCAGCCTCAGCAATTTAGCAAGGCCCTAAGCAACTTAGCAGGACACTGTCAAAATAAAAAATAAAATAAAATAAAGCTGGGGATGTGGTGCCATGGTTAAATGCCCCACGAGAGTTCAATCCCTGGTTAAAAAAGAAAAAAAATTGTAACAAGGAAAAATTATTAATAATTGTCATATATTCTGATTTTGAATATAAACAGAAGAAATTCTTTAACTGGACTCAGAACCTTTTCTTTTTCTTTTTTGTACTGGAGATTGATCCCAGGGTGCTTAACCACTGAGCTACATTTCCAGCCATTTTTATTTTTATTTATTTATTTTGGTACCAGGGATTGAACTCAGGGGCTCTCAACCACTGAGCCACATCCCCAGCCCTATCTCACTAAGTTGCTTAGAACCTTGCTTTTTTGAAGCTGGCTTTGAACTCTCAATCTTTGTGCTTTAGCCTCCTGAGCCACTGGGATTACAGGCATGTGCCACTGCACCCAGCCTTCCAGTCCTTTTTTTATTTCACTTTGAGACAGGGTCTTGTTCAATTGCTTAGGACCTCGCTAAGTTGCTGAATCTGGCTTTGAACTCATGATCTCCTGCTCAGCCTTCCAAGCCTCTGGGATTACAGATCCCTTTTCTAAGGCAGAGAATAGAGAGGTTTTTTGTTTTTGTTTTTAATCTGTTATTTAAGGAGGGGGGATAGAAGAACTCATGTTTTTGAGAACTTATGATGCAGACATATAACAGGCAGTTGCTTTATTTATATACAGTATAACATTTACTTGAGGCTCGGGTATCATTTAATAGGAAACCCCACACACACACCTGTTTAGATTATTGAGGTAAACCAGTGTGTAAGAGGCTTATCTGTAGCAACAGGATTTTTTAAAAATACCTTTATTTATTTGTTTATGTGCTCTACCAATGAGCTATAACCCCAGCCTTGTAGTAGCAACAGGATTCTTCAGGACCAGGTAGGTACTCCGCTTCAGGCACACTCATTTCCGAACTGGGTGTATTAACAACTTTCCAGCTTTCAAGGCTCTTTCCTTGCCATCATATTCCATTTCCTGCAAGATTTTTTTTTCGTATCAATTATATGACAAACAATGTTTGTCATTTCAGGGATCAGTGATGTTCAGTGATGTATCCATAGTCTTCTCTCAGGAAGAGTGGGAATACTTGGACTTGGAACAGAGGGACTTATACAAAGATGTGATGCTGGAAAACTATAGCAACTTTATCTCACTAGGTAAGGTTCTCTACCTTTATATTAAGTGTCTTCTGTTAACATCAGCTTTTTCCTCTGAAAATTTCAAGAATTATCTTTCAAGCTGGATGTAATGGTGCATGCCTGATGACTTGAGAGGCTGAGGCAAAAATCTTAAGTTTGAGGCCAGCCTCAGCAAATTAGCAAGAATCTGCCTCAAAATAAAACAAAAAAGAGTTGGGCTGTATCTCAGAGGCAGAGCACTTGTCTAACATGCATAAGGCTCAGATTTAATCTCTGGGTTTAAACCCTAGTACCAAAAAAAAAAAAAAAAGAGAAGACTATCTTTCAAGAAACTAACTTAGGGGCTAGGGTTATAGCTCAGTGGTAGAGTTCTTGCCTCGCTCACGTGAAGCACTGTGTTCAATCATCAGCACTACATAAAAATAAATAAATAAGGATATTGTGTCCATCTTAAAAAAAATAACTGAATTTCTTCTGTTTTTTTAATTTAAAATTTTAATTTAATTTTTAGTTGTTGATGGGTCTTTATTTTATTCATTTATTTATAATTGATGTTGAGAATTGAATCCAGTGCCTGGCATGATAGGCAAGTGCTCTACCACTGAGCCAAAACCCCAGCCCTCCTCCCTGTTTTTTTTTTTTTTTTAGAGAGAGAGAGAGAATTTTAATATTTATTTTTTAGTTTTCGGCGGACACAACATCTTTGTTTTGTATGTGGTGCTGAGGATCGAACCTGGGCCACACGCATGCCAGGCGAGCGCACTACCGCTTGAGCCACATCCCCAGCCCTCCTCCCTGTTTTTAAAGGAAAGGTTTCAGCTTTATTTCATTGGAAGTGAGCATCTTCATTAAGTATATTCATCTTCCCTATCATTTTTGTTTTTTAATTAAAAAAATTTTTTTACGTGTAGATGGGCACAATACCTTTATTTTATCTATTTATTTCTGTGTGGTGCTGAGGATCAAACCCAGGGCCTCATACTGCTAGGCAAGCACTCTACCACTGAGCCACAGCCCGAGCCCTGATCCCCAGCTCTTTCTATGTTTTGAGACAGGGTTTTCTGTTGCCCAGGCTGGGCTGACACTTGTGATCCTCCTTCCTCAGCCTCCCAAGAGACTGAGATTACAGGAATATGCTATGCTTGGCTTCCCTGTCCTTCAAATCTAGGTGATTTATAGACTTATCAGTGTCAACGAAAATATTTCACTTTGTTTTTGAACTCAGAATTGCTTTAGATATTTTATTTATATACCTGTAAGAAGAATAACTAGACCTTGTGTCTTGATTTTTCTCTATCAAAAGAAAACATAATTTACATAGTGGTAAATTGGATTACCAAGATTTATTTACAGGGGCCGGGGATGTGGCTCAAGCAGTAGTGCTCTCGCCTGGCATGCTGTGGCCCGGGTTCGATCCTCAGCCCACATACAAACAAAGATGTTGTGTCCGCTGAAAACTAAGAAATAAATATTAAAAAAATTCTCTCTCTCTCTCTCTCTGTCTTTAAAAAAAAAGATTTATTTACAATTCAAGATAACTCATTCCTTTTGTAAATAAACATTCAGTTTTACCTACTTTTATGACTGAAAATTAAAAATCTAAGAGCTTTGCAATTAATGTTGTATGAATACCCTAATAAATCACAATTAATGTCTCCTAGGAAGCTTCTTGTTTTCTTCTCAGTAAAATAACAATAACTGATGACTAATATTTAGGTATAAGTATATATTCATGTAAAATTCACAATAAGTCTGTAAGGAGGCGGTATTAACACTAATTTATTTTATTTAAATATTTATTTTTGTTGTAGTTGGACACAGTACCTTTATTTACTCACTTATTTTATGTGGTGCTGAGGATTGAACCCAGGGCCTCCCATGCACTAGGTGAGCCACAACTCCAGCCCCAATAACACTAATTTATAATAAGGAAAAAGAAATGTAGAAGTAACATGCCCAGGGTCACACAGCTGGGAGGTGAAAGAGGCAGGATTTGAACCGTGTGATCTATGATCTCAGCCATTGATTTCCTCTGAAGAAGAAGATGTATATGAATACAGATTTTTAAAAGATCTTTTCCCTCCCTCTGTAATCTCTATTAATTGTGTAACCTTAATGTGAATTTTTTTGTTTTGATACCGGGGGATGAACTCAGGGGCACTTGACTACTGAGCCAGATCCTCAGCCCTATTTGTGTAATTTATTAGAGACAGGATCTCACTGAGTTGCTTAATGCCTCGCTAAATTGCTGAGGCTGTCTTTGAACTTATGATCCTCCTGTCTCAGCCTCCTGAGCCACTGGTATTACAGGTATGCAACACTGCGTCTGGATTAATGTGATTTTTAAAAAAAAAATTTTGTAGTTGTAGATGGATAGAATGCCTTTATTTTATTTGTATATGGTGCTAAGGATCGAACCCAGTGCCTCACACATGCTAGGCAGCTGTTCTGCCACTGAGCTACAGCCTCAGCTTGTGAATCAGGCTCTTGTGCATGCAAGGGAAGCACACTACCAACTAAGCTATATTCCCAGTCCCCCACCAATTACCATTTTAACCTGTAGTTTATTACACATTTAACCAGGATAAACCAAAGTAATTTTGAACTTACGTTTTATTTCCATATCACTTTGTTTCCTTTCTTCTAAGCAGGGTGCTTCATTTCTAAACCAGATGTGATTTCCTTATTGGAACAAGGAAAAGATCCCTGGAAAATTATGAAGAAAGGAAAAAGACAATATTCAGGTAAGTGAGGACCAGTTACTGTGGGAAGGCAACCCTCTGGATGAGAAGGAGGCACATCCTTTTGTCTAATGCCCAAGGAAAAATGCCTGAGACCTGTGGAGAAAATTAAGGTTAAAGCTGGGGATACTAAAAGAACTACTTCTTTATCCACTTACCACTCTTTTTCTGTTCTTTCAGTTTTTCTTGTGTCCTCATTACTGACAGCCATTCTATATATATATATATATATATATATATATATATATATATATATATTTTTTTTTTTTTTAGAGAGAGAGAGAGAATTTTTTAATATTTATTTTTTAGTTTTCGGCGGACACAACATCTTTGTTTGTATGTGGTGCTGAGGATCAAACCTGGGCCGCACGCATGCCAGGCGAGTGCGCTACCACTTGAGCCACATCCCCAGCCCCAGCCATTCTATATTTTGATTCTGTTTCTTTCTTCTTTTACATTAATGGATGGGTAGGTGGATAGATAGATAACCTCTGGGCTGGGCACTATTATAGGTGCTGTCAATACTGTGGTAAACAAAACCAATAAAGTCCTTGTCCCTGTGGAGTTTACCTGGTAATAAGAGAAACCTAGTTACTGTAATTAAATAGAAATATAATGTCAGCATAACCCACTTGAATCAAATGTATGAAATATGATATGTCAAGAGCTTTGTAATGTTTTGAACAACTAATAAAAAAAAAGAGAGGAAAAAAAGAAATGTCAGCTATAAAGAGAGTGCTATGAAGAAAAGTAAGCAGAGTAAGAGGATAGAGAATGATATGGGATGAAAGGCTATTTTATTTAATTTTTTTTTCTAGTTGTAGATGGACAGAATGCCTTTATTTTATTTGTTAATTTTTATGTGGTACTGAGGATCAAACCTGGTGCCTCACACATGTTAGGCAAGCGCTTTACTGTGCTTCAGCCCCAGCCCCATGAAAGGCTATTTTAGTTATGATGAAGAAAACTTTTTTTCAACTTTTCTCATTAATTTGTGAAAATATATATGCTTGCTGTTATAATATTATGTTTTATCAGCAACTAAAGTTTCATGTGAATTACACTAGAAGATAGACCCCAAATTACAGAATATCATTCCTATTTTCTTTAATTTATCTACCTTCAAGTTAAGAAGAAACTTAAATGTAGTAGACTATAGGGACAATAATCCCTTGGTTTAGCTTCTACTTCTGACCTATTTTCATCTCTCATTATACCTTTTGTTAAAAAAGATTCCTTAAAATTTTGTGTAGAGATACATATTATGTATTTTGTCCTTTGTATATTCAGGTCTGAATGAGAAGAATCATTTTAGGCTAATAGCTCTAGTTTTGTAATAATAAGATAATTTTAATGCCTACATTATTTCCTTTCTACCAAAAAAAAGGTACCCTGCCCCCCCCATCCTAACCTATTTTCTTATTCAAATTCAGGTAGTAAAATGACATTTACAAGTATTAACATTCAAAGAAAATGAAATGCAGAGATTCCAAATGAATAAGTTATCAGTTTAGTCAGAAAGCATTTAGCCCAAATAATAATTGTCTCACAGTTAGACATCTTAAATGAGTACATTCTTTTTTCTTTCCTTCCCCTTTCCTTTTCTATTCTACTTTTAAGTAAGTTTTATTGAAGTATTGCATGCATATGGAAAATTGGACAAACGAGAGAAGTTTTTTTTTTAATATTTAATTTTTAGGTGTAGATGGACACAACACAATACCTTTATTTTTATGTGGTGCTGGGGATCAAATCCGGCCCTTGCCCGTGCTAGGCGAGTGCTCTACTGCTGAGCCACAATCCCAGCCCCGAGAGAAGATTTTTTTGAGGAGCTGATATTTGAGGAAAGACATAAAGTAAGGGTTTAAACCATAAAATTTTCTGAGAGAAGATTATTCTGAGCAGATGGAAATGGTCTGGGTAAGAAGTCAGCCTTTTGTGTTTGAGGAATGACATGAAGGCCATTATGGTCAGAGAAGGAGAAGGAACAAGAGATATGAAGTCTGTGTTAGGAAAAGATCAGATAATGTAATCAGAAAAATCAGAAGCCATTGTTTGTATTATAAAATGATCCCTCTGATTGAGTGCAAAAGCCTGAGGGATCAGTATAGAGCCAGTTTCAGTTGTTCAGACTAGACATAATGATTGTTTGGATAAGACTGACAATGATAAGAAGTACTAAGAAGCTGTTAGAAACCAGGTGCGGTGGTGCATGCCTATAATCCCAGCAGCTTGGGAGGCTGAGGCAGTAGGATCCTGAGTTCAAAGCCAGCCTCAGCAAAAGCGAGGTGCTAAGCAACTCAGTGAGACATTATCTCTAAATAAAAAATACAAAATAGGGCTGGGGATGTAGCTCAGTTGAGTGCCCTAAGTTCAATCTTTGGTGTACTCACCCCACCAAGAAAAAGAAAACTGTTGGAGTCATAGCATGTAGAAGGTACTGCCAGGGCTGCAGTTGTAGTTCAGTGGTAAAGCACTTCCCTAGCACACATGAGGCACCAAGTTTGATCCTCAGCACCACATAAAAATAAATAAAATAAAGGTATTGTGTCCATCTATAGCATATATATATATATATATATATATATATATATATATATATATACACGCGCGCTGAATATGCTATTGAGTTGGGCATGTGGGTGCATGTCTGAATCCCAGCTACATGGGAATCTGAGACAGGAAGATTGCAAGATTGAGGCTAACTGGGGTAATTTAGCAAGACTCTGTCAAAATAAAAAATAAAAAGAGCTGGGAATATAGTTCAGTGATGGAGTATTTTAGATTCAATCTTTAGAACCATGAAAAAGCCAGGTGTGGTGGCCACGCCTGTAGTCCAAGCAGCTCTGGAGACTGAGGCAGGAGGATCTCAAGTTCAAAGCCAGCTTCAGCAATGGTGAGACGCTTAGCAACTCAGTGAGACCATGTCTCTAAATAAAATACAAAAAAGGGCTGGGGATGTGCCTCATTGGTTAGGCGCCCCTGGGTTCAATCTCCCATACCACCCCCCCAAAAAAAAGAACCCTGAAAAAACCATAAAGAATATGTTACTGAGATTACAAGTGGAGTAAGTGGTAAAGAGTGGAGAGAAAGGGCCGGACAGGATGGCACACAACCTGTAATCCCAGCGACTCGGGATGCTGAAGCAGGGAGATCATGAGTTCAAAGCCAGCTTCATCAATTTAGTGAGGCCCTAAGCAACTGAGCAAGACCCTGTCTCAAAATAAAATATAAAAAAGGGGACTGGGGGGGCTGGGGTTGTGGCTCAGTGGTAGAGTGCTCACTTAGCATACATGAGGCATTGGGTTCCATCCTCAGCACCACATAAAATAAAGATATTGTGTCCATCTATAATTTAAAAATAAATATTTAAAAAAAGGGGACTGGGGATGTGGTTCAGTGGTTAAGTACCCCTGACTCAATCCCCAGTATCAAAAAGTGGAGAGGGAGGATAAGGTATTTGCTTAAAAAAAGCTGGTTGAACAGAAGCACAATTTATCTAAGAGGGGAAGATAAGGAAAAGCAGCTTGAAAGGTTGACATTGACAGTTTCTGATTTTGTATATTTTAACTTTTTCAGTTTGAGATGTTGAAGAGGCCATTGAAAATGTCCATCTGGAGCCAGGAAAGATTACAGCTGGATATATGTTTGAGCATCTTTACTTTTATGATTAGAATTAAATCCATGGATCTGGATGTGATCACTTAGGAAGGCATGCAGATAGAAGAAAGGATATAAAAAGAATCCTAAGAACTGATTCATGGGAGAACTTAGACCTTTGAAGGCAGAGACAACAGAGGAGATAGAGAAGGAATATCCACTCACTGAGAGAAAATAAATAAAAACAGTAATAAATGTTTCAACAGTAGAGTGAGAACTGAGAAATGATCTCAGGTTCTAGTAAGATGGAGAATACTGATGACCTTGTAAATATTTATTTCAGGATGAAAACCTGATTGGGGTGAGTTGATGAGAGAGATATAGGGGAGGCAGTTAGGAGAATGTATGTAAGATGACTCTTTGAGTTTGTGGCCCCAGCTGCCAGGCTCTGGTTCTGGGCATCTGCCCTGTGTCCTCAAGCTGACACAGAATCCTTTGTCATCCTGTTTGGAGGTGCTTATTGGCTGGGCGACAGCTTGTCCTCCTCCCTCCCTCCCAAATGTGGACTTTGCCTTGGCCACTTCATCCTCTTGGTTTAGGAGCTTGAGCCAGGGACAGTGGTGTGCATTCCTTGTATTGTCATTCCTATTCTTCTCTGGAGCTATACATATATTCTATGATTTCCCCTTTTGTTAGTTGCATATGGCCTAGAAAAGCTGTACAAGAATCCAATGATTAAAAAAGAAAGGCAAAGTTGACTGTAAGGATACTGACAGAAATGGATTACCAACAAAAGACCAACAGGAATCGGTGATAAAAAGAAAGACTAATGCAATTTTCTCAAAGAATCTCAATTGTTTTTAAAATGGACCTGAAGCACCTTCTTTGTGTAATTGTCTCTAAAACTAGAATTTTGTCTAGAGAGTTTATTTATCTGATACTTACTGGGAAATACATTGTACTTATACTTAAAATGTACTTAGTTATGGAGGTGGAGTTGTGGCTCAGTGATAGAATGCTTGCCTGGCACATGTGAGGCACTGGGTTCGAGTCTTAGCACCACATAAAATAATAAATAAAGGTATTGTGTCCGTCCACAACTAAAAAAAAATTTGGTAAATGTACTTAGTTAAAGGCTAAAGTTGTGGTGCTAAGAAATATGTTGATAGTTAACATTGAGGATATGGATTATAAGCAGTGTATTTGATGATATATTAGAGCATATTTGTGTGCTCATGCGAATGATTCTATAGAGGAAATTAATGCAATGGAGAGAGGCATGATTGTGGTAACAATGTCCTTAGGCTGGGGTAGAGGGGAAGAAGGCAATATAGTTATGTTTATAGGTAAATTGGTCATAATATAGTTGTGCATATGGGTAAGTTACATTTTTTATTTCTTGCCTAAGAATTTCATAAGAACTGCAATAAGGTATAAATATGATTTCCTGTCTCAAAAAATCACTAATATGGGGCCGAGACTGTGGCTCAGCAATAAGCACTTGCCTAGCACATGCGAAGCCCTGGGTTTGATCCTCAGCACCAGAGGAAAAATAAATAAAATAAAGGTATTGTGCCCAACTACAAGTAAAAAATAAATATTTTTTAAAAATCACTAATATGTTTCCAGAAAATATTGAAATAGTCTTGCCTATGAGAGAAAGGAAGAGACCTGAGTAAGAGGAAGAAAGAAGGAAACCAGTTGAATATTTGTGAAATGAATGAGTAATAAACTTAAGGGGAAATTGAGTAAATAAAATTCTTCAGTAACTTTGACATAATGTAGAGACAAAAAATAACACATAGCCATGTGAAGGAATAAATAAATGGGTAGTAGGGTAGTACAGAGAATACTGCATAGATATGGACATATGCAGCCACCTTCTTCCATTTGTTTATTTAGCTGAGCAAGCTTGAATGAATGAAGAGAGAATTTAATCATTACAGGAAAGTATAAGAGACTAGGGGCAGACAGATCTATTCAGAATAACTATATAACTATGGGAATTAAATGAGTAAACTTATATGTTATGGATTCATTACTTAATAGAGAGTAAATTAGGATTGTCTCTGCTCTTGAGATTTATGGGTAAAAATAAGCAAAATAGGACTGGGGCTAAAGGCCACTGGTAAAGCAATTGCCCATCATGTAGAAGGCAAAAATTAGTGAGTATATGTGTTAAAAAGTAGGATATGTTATAAAGGCAAGAAATAAAGAATGACAGCATAGACTTAGGTACTAAGTAGGGTAGATCTCAAAGGAAGTGACTTTTAATCTAAGAGCTTAGGATGAGAAGGAGCCAGCCATGCAAAGAGCTCCATCAGGAAATTTGTGGGAGATGGAGCAGACTGTGCAAATTCCTGAGAGATGAAAGGAAGTTGGGAGATGTCGTAATATCCAAAAGGAGGCCTTTCCAGGTAGCAATAAAGGGAACAGAGGTTTAAGATATATGTAGGTAAATGGCCTTGTTAACCAAATGAGCTTGATTTTAATTTTAAGAATAAAGAGACATTTTTGAAAAGAAAAAATTAAGTATGGATTCCTAATGTTTCATCTCTTTCAGAATCATTGTGTGGAGAATAGTAAATATTCCTCTGGGAATATAGAATCTGATGCACATGGTTTGGGCGATATTTAAGCCTTAGTATTTGTAATAAGCTCCCCAGGAATTCTGATTCACACCTCAACTTGAAAATCACTGGCTTAAATGCTTAACCATTAGTCTGTCTTATATGAACTCTCATTTTCCTGGTGTTCCTTTTTGCCTTTTTTTGCTTTTTTTCCCCCATATTATTTAGAGTTTGAGTATTACTTTCATTAATTGTCTTGTTTCCACTGTCGAAACTTTACTTCTTTTTTTTTAATACTTTTTTTTAAGTTGTAGTTAGACACAATGCCTTTATTTTTATGTATTTTTATATAGTGCTGAGGATCGAACCTAGTGCCTCACCCTTGCTAGGTGAGCACTCTACCACTGAGCCACAGTCCCAGCCCCAAAATTTTACCTCTTTTATTTTTTCTTTTAGATTTGGAGACCAGGTGTGAGACCAAGAAATTATCTTCAGAAAATGACATTTATGAAATAAATTTATCCCAGTGGAAGCTAATGGAAAGAATTAAAAACCATGGCTTTAAGGGCCTCATTTTAAAAAATGATTGGGAATCCAAAAGAAAATTTGAAGGACAAGAGGGACCTCAAGAGGGATACTTCAGTCAAGTGAAACTCACATCTGAAAAAGTATCCTCTTATCAAAAGCGCACATCTGTGACTCCACGTCAGAGAATTCAATTAGTGGAGAAACCCTATGAATGTAAGGAATGTGGGAAGGCTTTTAAAGTACGCCAGCAACTTACTTTTCATCACAGAATTCATACTGGTGAAAAACCCTATGAATGTAAGGAATGTGGGATGACCTTCAGACAAACTGCACACCTTACTCGACATCAGAGACTTCATTCTGGAGAAAAACTCTATGAATGCAAGGATTGTGGGGAAGCTTTCATGTGTGGCCCAGATCTTCGAGTACATCAGAAAATTCATATTGGTGAGAAGCCCTATGAATGTAAAGAATGTGGGAAAGCCTTCAGAGTTCGAGGACAACTTACTCTCCATCAGAGGATTCATACTGGTGAGAAACCCTATGTATGTAAAGAATGTGGGAAGGCCTTTAGACAGTATGCACACCTTACTCGACATCAAAAGCTTAATATTGCTGACAGACTGTATGAATGTAAAGAATGTGGGAAGGACTTTTTGTGTGGCTCTGGACTTAGAGTACATCACAAACTTCATACTGGTGAGAAACCCTATGAATGTAAGGAATGTGGGAAGGCTTTTAGAGTAAGACAGCAACTAACACTCCATCAGAGAATTCATACTGGTGAGAAACCCTATGAGTGTAAGGAATGTGGAAAAACCTTTAGTCGTGGTTATCATCTTATTCTCCATCACAGAATTCATACTGGTGAAAAACCTTACGAATGTAAGGAATGCTGGAAGGCCTTTAGTCGTTACTCACAACTTATTTCACATCAGAGTATTCATATTGGTGTTAAACCCTATGATTGTAAGGAATGTGGAAAAGCCTTTAGACTACTTTCACAACTTACACAACATCAGAGTATTCATATTGGTGAGAAACCCTATAAATGTAAGGAATGTGGGAAAGCCTTTAGATTGCGCCAAAAACTTACTCTACATCAAAGCATTCACACTGGTGAAAAACCCTTTGAGTGTAAGGAATGTAGGAAGGCCTTTAGACTCAATTCATCTCTTATCCAACATTTGAGAATTCATTCTGGTGAGAAACCCTATGAATGTAAAGAATGTAAGAAGGCCTTTAGACAACATTCACACCTTACCCATCATCTGAAAATTCATAATGTAAAAATGTAAGAAAATCTTATCAGTCCTATGTTGTAGAACATTCTATGAATGTAATAATCTCTTTTGCTTCCTACATGTAGCTGACTTGGCGTAAGGGGTTTTATACCATTAAAAGGCTATGTTGATATGTTCTACCATCATTTCAGCACATTTGTTGTAACTGATCCTATTAATATAACAATGTGGGAAAGATACTTATCTCTATCCCATCACTTTTTTCTTTTGGTTATATTGAAGAAGACACAACTGCTCCGTGCGGTAATTTCTTCTTTGTAAAATGATGGTATAAAACTGTAGCAAAAATGGCTGCAAATTCTTGACATTGTTCCCATTAACAGATGGAGTCCATATTTCCTCCCTTGAATATGGGCAGAATCTGTGACTGCTTTGTCCAGTAGAACATAGTAGAAGTACTTCTGTGCCAGTTTCTGGGCCCATGCTTTACTGGTAAGGTTACTTCATCTCTTAAAACACTTTCTCAAGCTCTGAACTGTCATGTAACAAAGTCTAGCAAATGGAGAAGCCCTGAGATTATATATACAGGGAGAGATACCTGATGAATCCAGTCTTCCAGACATGCCCTTTAAGACACCAGATATTTGATTGAAAGAGTTTTTGATCCTCTAGACCAGCTGATCACCACTGAGTAACCTCAGCTGACACCATGTGGAATAGAAGACTCAACCAGTTAAGTCCCTGCCCAACTCCTGATGCACACAATCATAAAAGAATTTAAAAATTGGTTGTTGTTTTAAGCCACTATATTTTGTTTTATTTATTTTATTCTTAATATTAATCTTTTGAGAATTCTCTTGAAAGACTATGCTCAGTGGTTAAGCACTCCTAGGTTCAATCCCTGGTACAAAAAAAAAAAAAAAAGACTATAGAAGTAATGAATATAAATATGCCTTCTACCAACATTTATCCCTTATTCTTGTTAAAATACTGAAAGTGAGAAATTATTTTCCAGTTTATAATAAAACAGGTATTCTACAATCTACATTCTCAAGTCCTAGTTAATATTTAATTAAAGGCTAACAAAAGATTACATAAAAGGAAGCTATTTGTAAATTTAAACTTACCTGTATTATAACTCCTGCATTTTTTGCCCCCTTGGAGATGAGTTTTTTGCCATGTTCCCCAGGCTGGTGTCCAAACCGCTGAACTCAAGTGATCCCCAGTCTCCCAAGTACTGATTTACAGTTGTGTGCCACCACGCCTGCCTACATTGTTTGTTTAGTCACTCCTTTGTAACTTAAAAAAAAAAAATGCTGGATTATTCTACATAGGCTAGTTCGACTCCCTTCATATTGGCTTCTGTGTCCTTTTTTTTTTTTTTTTTTAGACCACTGTAGCCTTTGATTGCTTTTTTTCCTAACCAAATGCATTGATCAACTATGGAGCACACTAGTGCATTATTGATAAATAAAGGGAAAGACTGGAACATTTAAATCTTTCCTTACCTTTATGAACTGCATTTCAAAACAACCAAAAGTTGTGAAGGATAGATTATTAATAGAAAATTCTAGCTGGTAAAGATCAAAAGGAGTGATAGAATTTGAAAATTATGCTTATTTATAAAATAATGGGTCTTGGTGGAGATATCCATGGATACAAGACCATGGGTGAAGGATTGATAGAAAGCTTATGATTGGTGGTGCTGAATGGCAGCACCCACTAATCTACATTAACATTTCTAAATTAGATCAGCCAGGCTATGCCCTTCTATATGTGATACAATCAATATACAAAGTATCTCCTGTGAAATATTCCCCCTCCTTCCCCGCTAAAAATTTGCTTCAGAATTACAACTTAGTCTCTGAATCTAATTACCCCTTTACAGGAAACATGGAGAACTAAGGAACAGATTAGTGACACAAAGAAGCAAATAACGAAATCCACAATTTGAAAAGTTTCCCGAATTAATGGTTTAATTTCTTAACCAAAATACATATCAAGAACAAAAAGAACCATAATCCTATGTCAAGAATAATAGACATATCAAGTACAGTGTATGGAACATATTGGTATCCTTGTGTTTTAACATTTTGATGTACTTGGGATTTGTTTTAATTACGCATGGTGATAGACATAAAAATGATTGTCTTGAAGAAAGTTTATTCTCAGATCCCTAAAAATAGGTATTCTACTATCTATCAGGAGGCATGGCTTGCATGTAGGGCCATATGGGGAAGCACCCAAAGACTTGGGTAAAAGCAGAAATAGAGAGGATAATGCATACCCCAAGGCCTTTATTAATGATTTGTTGTTTATTGTTTTATTTGGGGGGAAGGAATGGGTAAGGCAGGCTAGACACTTGAGTACTTTTAGGGTGGATAGTTTGAATAATTTTGGCAGATTCTGTGCTACAGAGGTGATTCCTAGTTGTGAGGTGATTCCTAGTACCTGGCCCTAGGGTAATTTAGGGCTGGGGAGTTTTGATGCGGTGTGTGAGTTTGATAAAGCATGGTTGGGAGTATGGGCTCTGGATTGTTTGGTTTGTATATCAAAGATCTACTCACAGGAGAACTATTGCTATCTATGCATTAGCTAGTCTTGGGAGGAGTCTTCAGGATCAAGGCCTGAACTGCCAGAGCATTAAGGGTACAGAAAATGTAGTCAGTCCAACCTTGATTTGGACAAATTAGTGACAATGTTTTTATATATTGTGTAAATATAACCATGGATTATGTATTAAATGATACTAAGCAATTGTTCATTATGTTAGGCATTATGTTGGCATTATGGGTGTGTGTATAAGTATGTGCTAGAGATCTATACTGAAGTATTGAAGGGTAAAATTATATCATGCCCTATGATTTGCTTTAAAATGTAGTCATGCATCACATAATGATTTTTCAGTCAACAGGGCCACAGGGCTGGGGCTGTAGCTCAGTGGCAGAGCACTTGCCTCGCATGTGTGAGGCACTTGGTTCGATCCTTAGCACCACATGAAAACAAACAAATAAAATAAAGGCGTTCTGTCCATCTACCCCCCAAAAAAGTTGACCATATGTTCAACATTGATCCCATAAGATATTATCACCTATTATCTTAATGTCATTAATGTAATGTCATTAATGTCATGATATTAATGTAATGTCATTACCCATCTTAGGTGTCAAAGTAGACTCTGTGATGTTTGCATAACAATGAAATCACCTAAAGATGCATTCCTTAGAAAGTATCCCTATAAGTAACTGAAAATATGTGGGAGGAATAGATGAAACAAGATTGGCAAAATGTTGCTGTGTTGTATCTTGATAATAGACACACAGGGTTCATTGTGCTATTTTTACTATCTTTACGTATATATGAAAATTTCCATAATAAAAATTTTAAGGTAGAGAATCAAATCTGAAGTGTTAAAATATTTAGAGATGAATAATAATGTGTTGCCTACAAATGAAAATTTGTGGGAAATCACCAAAGCTCTACTAACAGAAAACCCCAAACAATGCATTTAGAAAACCTGGATTGAGGAACCAGTGTTTGTCTTGTTCACCATGCTTTTCCCAATACCTATAATGACTGTCACGTAACAGGCAGTTGATATGCAATGGAAAAAAAATAGCATTAACTTAAGCTAGAAGATTAAAATAAGAAGAAAAAAAACACTAAGGTGTTTGTTACCGTGCATATCTGGAATGTTCCCCAAAGGCTCATGTGTTGAAGACTTGATCCCTAGCTGGTGGCAGTATTGGGAGATGGCAGAAACTTTAGGAGGTGGGGCTCAATTGGAGGAAGGAGGTGACTGGTGGCATGTCCTTGAAGGGTAAATATTGTCCTGGCCTCTCTCTCTCTTCTTCACTGCTGCCATGAGGTAAGCAGCTTTGCTTCACTAATGTTCCCTTCGCTACAGGCTCAGAAACAATGGAGCTACCCAGCTGAAACCATGAACCACACTAAGTCTTTCCTCCTTTAAGTTGATTTCCTCAGGTATGTCGTCACAGTGATGAAAAGCTAATGGATACAATAAGTAGTAGGAAGTAATTTATATGATAAAAGAAATAAATGGAACAGTTAATAAAGTAGTAGACTCTAACCAAGGGTGTTCTCTTTGCAGAGATCATTAATACAGAATTGGCAGTTATTGAGGGGGGGAAGATGAATCAGTTACAGCTTTATGTATGAGAAAGGTGAAATAGCTAAATATATCAAGGAGATTTTAAAAATTTAAGTTATATGTTAATACATACATATAGTTGCATATGTATAAACAAACAGAGAATGAGTTATCCTAAGAAACCTAAATTATCAAAATTGGCTCAAGATATTACAGATACCCTGAACAGATCTATAGACAAAGGAAAAAATGAAATGTGGTTATGATCTTATTTTTTAAAAAGAAAGAATTAATAGTTTTTCAGGTAATAAAATATTTTAAAGAACTAATAATCTCTAATAAAATTCTATATTATTCTATAATGCAAATATCCTAATAATAAAAATAGATGAGAGGGCTGGGGTTGTAGCTCATTGGTAGAGCACTCACTCACCTAGCACTTGTGAGGCCCTGGGTTCGATCCTCAACATCACATAAAATAAAGGTATTGTATCCAATTACAATAAAAATAAGTATTTATCAACAACAAAAAAAGATGAGAATACCATCTCAAAAGAAAAGTCTGGACCTATTTTACTTAAGATACATGCAAACATTAGTAAAGTATCAGTAAATTGAATGCAATATCTATTAAAATAATTATAAAATATAAAATAATCTTGCCAGAAATACATAGGGCTCTGACCTCTTGTGATTTAATTATGTATTTAGACTTTTTAGGTTTTTTTTTTTTTGTGTGTGTGTGTGTGTGTGTGCATGCAAGAGAGAGATGCTGGGGATTGAACCCAGGGCCTTGTGCATGTGAAGCAAGCACTCTACCAACTGAGCTATATCCCCAGACCCTAGATTTTTTTTATTTCTAACTTGAACAATTTAACAATGTTGGACAAAAGACATGACCCAGCTCCATTTTTTTTTCAGTTGTAGGCAACAGATATAATCCCTTTATTTATTTATTTTTAATGTGTTGCTGAGGATTGAACCCAGTGCCTTACACATGCTAGGCGAACACTCTACCAAATAAGTTACAACCCCAACCCTCCAATGATTTTTTACATTATTTTCCTAACTATTTTCATTTATCTGAATTTCATCAACTTTGCTCACACTTGTAATTCCAGCAAGGAGACCTCCTCGCAAGTTCAAGACCAGCCTCAGCAATTTATACATATGAAAACATAGAAATTCAACATGAAATTTATTGCCTCTGGCCTAGTCTGCTTTGTGCTGCTATAAGAGAATACTGCGGACTGTAATTTGCAATGAATAGGAATTTATTGGCTAATGGTACTGGAGGTTGAAAAGGCCAAGATTTGAGGGGCTGTCATCTAATGAGAGCCTTTGTATTCTGTCATCCCATGGTGGAAGGAAAAATTGAGGATAAGAGAGAGCAAGAGGGGTAAGCTTTCCCTTTTATAATAAGAAACCCACTTCTATAACAAACCCATTCTCATGATAATCCTCTCATGAAGGTAGAGGCCTCAGTGGCAAAACATTTGCCTAGCTATGCAAAGCTCTGGGTTCAATCCCCAGTACTGGGGGTGGGGAGAGAAAGAAGAGGAACCCATTTCTGCAATAAATAACCCACTTCCAAAATGATGACATTAATCCATTCATAAAGACAGAGGCCTTATGACATATTCATCTTTTCCAGGTCCCACCTCTTATGAGTGTCCCACTGGGGATAAAATTTTCCAACACATGAACTTTGGGGTACACATTCAACCTATAGCACCTTCTACAAATTAAAATGAATATTGTCACAACTGTTTATTTTCAACCAAATCTCTGATGCCGCTAAAGATATACCTTAAGATTTGTACTTCCAAGTCTATTTTGCTCTGATTGGGCAGTTGTCGCTAATCAATCATTCATCATCTGGAATAATACATCTTTACCACTCAGGATTTCAAATTGTTTGTATTCATAAAGAGTAAAATTAACACAAAAAATAATATCTTAAGTAAAATTACTGATATAAGAGTAAAATTAGTTTTTGCTTATAGATGGATGTTTGATAACAATTTGTAACAATCTGTAACAATTTCATGTTAACAGAGGTTTCTTGGAGTCAGCACATTTACTGAAATTTTCTGAAAATATAGTACTTAATAGTATTTGAAGAAAATGTTTTTGTTAAAACAAGCATAGGAGCTCTGCATGCCATAATTTTGGGGGTAGGAATCACATTAAGTGCCTATAAAAATATTCACAGACTGTTTCATTTTATCTAAACCAAAAACATCTCAGACTTCATATAGAACTTGTATTCCCCTTACCTATTCCAGATGTTCTTGGGCAGATGTTGCCATTACCAGAAGTACTTCAAGGATTGAAATGTCTCCATTATGGCAGATCTATGGTTGTATGGCAAAGAAAGCAACTAACATGCTATGTACCCAGCTGCTTGAATTTTTAAAACTTAAAATGGTGCTTTTTTAGGGGATTAAAGGCATGACTCAATGGTAGATCCCTTGCCCAACATGCATGTGGCCCTGAGGTTTGATATCCAGCACTCCACAGTCTATACAAGGTGCTTTTTCAATGGAATAGAAAACCCATAGGCCCTGTCTGTATTTAAACCTTTTATGGATAAATATTTTTATTATATACAATTTTTCACTGTGAAAAATGCCTTACTGAATATCTCTGTGTTTCTTGCTATACATGAGAGTTTTTCTAAGGTGCTTATCAAAAAGCGAGATTACTCTCTCACAATTTATGTTCACTTTCACCCTTGTCGGATATTGCTACAGAAGTAGAGTAGCATTATGGTAAATTTATAATGCCTTTAACTAGTGAAGCAATTCCTTATATCCATGTCTGGTATGAGTTTTAATATTTTCTTGGTTAATAATGAGTTAAGCATCTGTAAACATCTGTTTCATGACTAAACAACTTGCTAATTCACATCTTGCCCATTTAAAATAAATTTATGTAAGATTTGTGATATTCTTATCCAGATAGTAATCCTTTATGTGTTATAAGTGATGGATTTAACTGTCTTCCAGGTTGTGGCTTATATCTGTATTTATGGTGATTTTGTCAAGTTAAAATTTAAATATGAATGCAATAATAGTTTTCATTATCACAAAAGATTTTCAAAGGTCTAATCTTTTTAATTTTATGTTTTTACTAGACTCTTAGTTTTCTAAACAGTTTTGTTAACTGCAAATAGATATAATTTTGGTTTTTCCTGAATATGTATAGTAATTATTTTATTAATCTTATAATAGAACCTTCAGAAAAGGTTTAGTGGGATTATTGATGATAGCAGGATCTAATTATTTCTCCAAATTTAATGGAAATCAGTGTAATATTTACTCTAGGTTTAAATAGACTGTTTGTCTCAGTTGTTTCTTGAAGACCCTACTTATCTTTTGTTATTAGAAATGCCAATGGAATATTGTCAGATGCCATTTTGGCACAATAATGTTTTTCTCCTTGAATTTGTTAATGTGATCTGTGGTCATTAAGGCAGTATGGTATTACTTAAGAATGAAAAAATAGAACAATGGATCAAAATAAAGAACCCTAAAAAAGGCCCAACATATATATGTGTGGTCATCTGATTTATAATAAAAGTTCCTCTGCAATGTAGTTGGGAAATTGTGGTCTTTTCAATAAGGAGCATTGGGTCAGTCACATATCTGTATGAATGAAAAATTACTTTTTTTTTTTTAATTACCAGGATTGAACCTAGGGGCACTTAACCACTGAGCCACATCCCCAGCACACACCCCCCCCCCCCGTTTTGTTGTTGTTGTTGTTTGTTTGTTTGTTTGTTTTGGATAGGTCCTTGCTAAGTTGCTGAAACTGGTCTCAAACTTGTGATCCTCCTGTCTTGGCCTCCTGCGCAGCTGGGATTACAGGTGTGCACCACTGTGCCTGGCAAAAAATTACTCTTGACTCTTACTTCACACTGCACACAAACAATTCCAGATATATAAATGATCAAATTCTAAAAAGTAAAACAAATTCTTTAGAGGAAAACAATATCTTTATAGAACTGAGGTTGCAAAGATTTTTTTTTAATAGCAAATGAGGGCATTTTAAAAAAAACTTTAATTTTCTTTTTATGTGGTGCTGAGGATTGAACCCAGGGCCTCACATGTACGAGGCAAGCACATAGTCACTGAGCCACAATCCCAGCCCCCAAAGATTACTTAAAAGAGCTAAGAAAGCACTAACCAGAAATAAAAAAGTGGTAAATTTTACCATATTAAGTTTAAGAATCTATTTTTATCAAAAGACACGATTAAGAATATGGAAGAACAAAACACAAAGTGGGAGAATGTTCATAATGTATTTGAATAAAGATTCATCCAGAATATATAAAGAACCCCTATAGATCAGTAAATAGCATAATCAAACAGGAAATGGGGGGGGGACAGCAAATAAGCACTTCAAACAAAAAGGTGCTCAAATTTTTTTTATTAAGGAAACAGAAAAATTACAACCACAGTGAGATATCACTACATACCTAGCAGATTCACCAAAGAATAAATGTGTACAAAGTGCTTACGTACAATGCATGCCTACACAGTGTGCCACAGAATGTTCCAGCCTCTAACAATACTGAATATTAAAGACCAAATCCTCAAGCCTGGCATGGTGACACACATTTGTAATCCCAGTGACTGGAGACTGAGGCAGGATGATTCCAAGTTAGGCCCAAAGAAACTTAGACCCTCTCTAAAAATCACCAACATCCACAAAAAAAGATTCCCAATCTCTATGAAAATATAGGAAGCAAGCAGCCAGTAAGTACGTAGCTAATTAAGAAAACTTCATATACTCAAGTGATACAATATTAATTCCAAGCAGACTCTGTTAAATAAGAATGTCTATTGTAATTCCTACAATAGATACATAGAAATATAGCTGAAAAGCAAATACAAAAAATGTATTAGAAAAAAATGATTAACCCCCTCAAAAAAGGCAGGAAAGCAGAAGTAGTGGATTTTAAAATGGAACAAATAGAAATCAACAAAAAAGCAAACATGAACCCAGACAAGTTAATAATCAATGTGAATGGTCCAGAGATTGTCATACTGGCTTTTTTTTTTAAAGTCAAACTCAACCACATGCTGCCTGCAAGAGATGTTTTGTTGTTGTTGTTGTTGTTGTTTGTGTGTGTGTGACAGAGTGTGTGTGGTGCTGGGGATTGAACCCAGGGCATTGTGCATAAGAGGAAAGCACTCTACCACTGAGCTATATACCTCCCCAGCCCCCAAGAGATGCATTTTAAATGTAAAATAACAAATAAGTTCAAGGAAAAAAGATGGAATAAGATATGCCATCCAAATAGTAAGTACAAGAAAACTGGCCTGGTTGTATTAGTATTAGACAAAATTGGTATTAAGAGATAAAAGGAATGACAGCAGGGTCAATTCATTAAAAAGACACACAAGTGTGTATGCACCAAGTAATAAATATTCAAAATACATGAAGCAAAAACTGAACAAACTAAAGGGAGAAACAGATGAATCTACAATAGTGGTTTGAAATTTCAAAACTCCAAATCGGATCCAAGACGTGGAGCTTACAGTGCCTGACCTCCCCTCTGACGCGAAATTGGGTCAGGTAGAGTAGGGAGCAGTAGCCACCAGTGGTGGGAGAAGGAGGCAGCGATGAGTCACTTATAAACTGCGCTCAAGCAGGACCCGAAGCTGAAATGCCAGGAGGGTGAGCGAGTAGGGTGCTTTCATGGGCCTCTTTGTGAAGCATAGTGTGTTAAGGTTGCCATAAAGGACAAACAAGTGAAATACTTTATACATTACAGCGGTTGGAGTAAAAATTGGGATGAATGGGTTCCAGTGAGCAGAGTACTCAGGTACATGGACACGGATCTGCAGAAACAGCGAGAACCCCAAAAAGCCAATGGGGGCAGTATGCATGGGGGAGGTGAAAGAGGGGTTCCAGGAAAGAATACATCTAGTCTATAACAGAAAACGTTGAGGTGAAAACAAAAAAGAAAAAACAGAAAACACCTGGAAATGGAGATGGTGGCAGTAACTAGTGCGACACCTCAGCCTCCTTGGAAGAAAAGGGCCCCGGGTAGATCCTACTGTTGAAAATAAAGAAACATTTATGAACAGAGTTGAAGCTAAAGTAAAGATTCCTGAAGAGCTAAAACCACGGCTTGTTGATGACTGGGACTTAATTACCAGACAAAATAGCTCCTTTATCTTCCTGCAAAGAAGATTGTGGATTCTATTCTAGATATTATACAATTTATAAGAAATCTCGAGGAAATAGATAATAAGTATGCTATTAATGAATTGTGGCAGGACTAAAAGAATACTTCAATGGGCACCCCACTGCTCTACAAATTCAAGAGACCACACCATGCTGAAATTCTTGTAGGTCATCCTGATGCACCCATGTCTCAGGTATATGGAGCGCCACATCTACTGAGATTATTTGTAGGAATTGGAGCGATATTGGCCTATACGCCTCTGGATGAGAAGAGCCTTGCTTTATTACTGAAATATCCTCACGATTTCCTCAAGTACCTGACAAAGAATTCTGCAACTTTGTGTAGTGCCAGCGATTATGAAGTAGCCCCTCCTGAGTACCATGGGAAAGCAGGGTGAGGAGATGCTCTTCATTCACTTGTGTCTGGATCTATGTAAACACATTTTTGTTCTTGATCCTTTGCTGAGAGCCACAGCCAAGTCAGAATGGCCCCTGGCATTTTGCCAATAGTATTGGTTGAGAGGCAAGCCATTAAGATGATGCTGGATTGATTCGGTTGTATATTAGATCTTTACTGCCCAACTCGGCCTGCTACTTTGGAGTTCTCGTGGGGATTCCTGGAGAGTTCCCATTGGTTGGGGAAGTGCCGGAGGAGGGATTTCCGGTTGGTGGTTCCTGGAGGAGATGCATGCATGGCGTTGGGGAGAATTCCCGGGGAGTGTGTGTGGAGTGTGCTGGTGGAGTTCAGAAATAAAGTTTGTTCCTGCTTTAGTGGCTTGTGATTTGTGCCCAGCCAGACTGCGGCAGTCCTTTGAAGATGTTGGTGTATAATAGAATTTTTTTAACTGTTTGAATTTTTAAAATATTTTCAGTTATGGATAGATACAATAACTTTATTTTATTTATTTATTTACTTCTATGTGGTGCTGAGTATGGAACCCAGGGCCTTGCACATGCTAGGCGCGTGCTCTACCACTGAGCCACAACCCCAACCCCAAAAGCTGCTCTTGAATGCTGGTGGTTCTATTCCTTTGACACTATACACTTTTATAATATGTTAATGCTCTATGATAAAATGTTCTGATTCCTAGTGCCAAAGTTTCAATTCAGTGTGTATAACTGAATACACTCATCCATTTTTGCTCCCCCCCCCCCCTTTTTAAATAGTGCTTAAAGTAAAGACCCATCCTTTGCAAGTCATCCATATTATTCCTTAGGTATTATATCTTTGCTCAAATTGTTGAAGAATGGTGGCTTGTTTCATGGCTTTTGTATTTGTGTCTTATGCACGTTTTAACATGACAGACAATGCATTGTGTAGCTACAGTTTTCTGGAAAAGTCAATCTTTTAGGAATTGTTTTTCAAATCTTCAATAATTTTTTTCTCTAAATTTCAAAAATCATTTCAAAAACTCTCTGGACTTGATAGAACAACTAAAGAAAAATGTCAAATATAACAACAAAAAATACCCACTAAACAATAATGACAACACATCAAAATTTGTGGAATATAGTTAAAGTAGTACTTTAGAAGAAAAATTATGGATTTTGGAAGCTTAGATTAAAATATTTTAAATCAATTAGACCTGTTTGCTAAGAAGCTACAAAGAATAAATTACTCAAGTAGAATGAAAGGCTGAAGAGCAGAGATGACATACTGAAGAAGACATATACAAGTATACAACAGAGAAAATTATAATTTAGTTTCTTAAAAATGTTAATAAAATTAGTAAAAATCTGAGCAAGTTAATGGAGAGAGAAAAAATAGCCAAGCACAGTGAGGGGAACCCATAATCCCAGGTACTCAGGAGGATCCCTTGGGCCCAGGAGTTGGAGACCAGCCAGGGCAACATGGCATGACCCTCTGAGGGGAGGGGAGGGGAGGGAGGGAGGAGAGAGAGAGAGAATGAATACATGAATTATAGACATTCAAAGGTCATCATAAACATTATAATAAATTCAATATAAATGAAAAGAACAAATTTCCTGAGAATACAACTTAAGAGAATTTATACAAATTGAAATCTAAAAGCCCTATATCTTTTAAAGAAATTCAGTTCTTAACTGGGCATGGTGGCACACACCTGTAATCCCAGCTACTCGGGAGGTGGGCCAGCCTGAGCAATTTAGTGAGATTCTGTCTCAAAATTTAAAAAAAAGAAAAGAAAACATTAAAAAAATTCAATCCCCAGCCCATAAAAAAAGAAAAAAAAATGTCAAGGCTCCTTAGTGAGGGGTGTAAATAATTCAGTATGAGGGCTGGGGTTGTGGCTCAGTGGTAGAGTGCTCGCCTAGCACGTGCTAGGCCCTGGGTTCCATCCTCAGCACCATATATAAAATAAATAAGTAAAATAAAGGTATTGTGTCAACTACAGTTAAAAATATTTTAAAATAATAAAAAATTTTAAAAAATTTTAAATTCGTTATAGAGTTTCAAAATGCCTCAAAATTTAGTCAAAACAAAAAGGAAGGGTCTGGGGTCATAGCTCAGTGGTAGAACACTTGCCTAGCATATGTGAGGCATTAGGTTCGATTGTCAGCATCACATATAAATAAAGGTCCACCAACAACTAAAAAAATTTTAAAAAAGGAAATATGGAGAAACTAAATTCTTTTTATTAAGTTTTTTTAAAACCTTTAATTAATTTACTTATCTTTATATGGTGCTGAGGATCAAACCCAGTGCCTCACACTCTGAGTTACAACCCCAGCCCCTTTTTATTATTTTTGTTTTATTTGGATGGATTGTTGCTTTCCTCACATAAACTCAATCATAAACATGTAAATAGTAATTTGTTTTGAATTTTAAAATATTTTCACAAAAATCTTAAGGAGCTCAGAATTTTCTTTTATCTCCTACTTCACATTTATTGTTTGCAAATCGAGGCTTAATAAGATCAGCCTAGATATTTTCAAGGATCTGCTAAAACTATATTCTTAAGAACTCAATCTTCTATCTATTAATAATGTATTAACAATCTAGGATGGGGAGGATGCCATCATGTACTCCCTGGCGGGCTCATCTGTGTCTTTTCCCAAGGAACCCAGGCCAGGACAAGCTCAATAACTCCTCTGAGAAAGATCTCGCAACACATTCTCTCTAATGTTCACTTTTCAAATCTCCTCATCAGGAAGACAACAATTCTAAATATATGTGCTTAAGAGAGCTTGAAAATATTTTAGCAAAACCTGACAGAACGAAACGGAAAATACACAGCCTCTTTAGGTAACTAGCAGAACTATGATTTTAAAAATCAGTAAGAATAAATATCTAGCACCGAGAGCGTTGCTTGGTGGAAAGACCCTGAGGCTCGACCCCAGACATCCCCAAACAAACAAACAAACAAATAATAAAATGGCAATGTCAACCATTTTAACATAACAGAACAGGAACTCTCACAATGGTAGTGTGCGACAGAGTGCTAGAGTGCAAAAGGGGCTGAGGCAGGGCGACATTGAGAGCTTCAGGGAGCTGGAGCAACCTTTCAAGTCGTGTAGATTTTGCTGGACTTTGCGAGATTTTTTTCTTTTTTCTTTTCTTTTTTTTTTTCTTTTTGTAGTTGCAGATGGACAGAATGCCTTTCTTTACTTTAATTTTTATGTGGTGCTGAGGATCGAACCCAGTGCCTCATGCATGCTAGGCAAGCGCTTTGCCACTGAGCTACAGCCCCCGCTCTTTGCGGGTATTTTTATTGGGGTGTCTGATATATAGGCCCGCCCCGCTGGAGTATATATACTGAACACACAGTACATATGTTAGGTGTCTGCAGGTAGCATGAATTTTTCTAACCCTAGTAGGGAAACAATAAAAACTCTTAAGAGGGTGGAGAGCTCCTGGTCCTTCCACTAGCCGGCCAGCCAGTTCTTCCCGACCCCCAGCAGCTGCGCTGGTCCCCACCTCCCGCCCCCACGCTTGCGCACTCTGTGCAGCTGGTTGGACTGGAGCCGGACTTTCCCCACGGCGGACTACATTTCCCACAAGCCCCCACGCGGTTTCCTTCCGGCTTCCCTGCTGCTGTCGGCTGGGAGAGGTGAGTTGGTCGCGTGCACTGAGGAAATGGGCGCGGGGGCGGCGCGGGGGCGGCGCGGACTTCTGTGTGATTCGGGTTTGCAGTGACTCTGGAGTTTTGTGACGCTGCCTGGGCACCAGGTGCCCTACTGCGCCCTCTGCCCTCCAGCTTCTGGGCCCACAGGAATGGCTCCGAGTTAGGTATCTGAACCCCAGAGTGAAGGCCCCCAAACAAAAAGACGCAATCCTGAGAACTGCTGAACAGCTCCAGAGCACCGCGTTAAGGCGTTCCCTCCCTAGGAAGTCGGTGAACAGATTGCAGTTTAGCTTTGGTGTACTGTGGCCTTTCTCACTGATCCTGGGAAGGGTCGGCTTTACGTCTTCATTTCCAGCGGCTTATGTGTGTGGAAGATGGTGGGAGTAGCAGTGGCTGCGGAGTTGGGTCCTGAGTCAGGGCTCCGAGGCCGGGCTCCAAGAAAGGCTCGATGTTTCGATTCTCATCTCTTTTCCCCAATCCTGATGATCTTTAGGAAAGCGGAGGGAATGGAGGAAGTTATTGTTGTTGCATATATAAAAACGTAACGTCAATATTAATTTGTGTTTCTTCCTTTATTAAATGTAATTTTAATTTTTTCCAGGCATGGGATATTTTGCTTCCATCTTCTGGGAAAGAGCAAAATCCGAACGGACGGGGGCGGGGCGGAGGCGCCGGGAGAGCGGCAGCCTTGTCATGATCAGGCTAGGAAAGAAGAGACAGCTAAAGCAAAATTAATAGAAAACATTATTTCCCCCTAGGTCATACCACAGTTGTTAAATACCATAAATACTTCCTCTTTAAAGATTATGACTTTCTTATGAATGATGCTCCAAGTTGCTTTGCTTTTTTTTTTTTTCCCTGCGGGGCGTGGGGAATAGACAGAGGTTTATTTAGGAAAATTACATACACATTCAAGGAAGAATGGGAAAATTCGGGCTGTGTGAGAAGCAGCTCTGACTTGGGCCAGGGGTTGCTTTGGTATTTTTATTTTGTAACTGGAAATACCAATTCCAGCCACCTCATATTAACACTCAGGCTAGCACTCAATCTCCCAAGTAATCTCTGTTCTAATTTCATTTTAGAAACAGCAGCCATTCTAGATCCCCACTGTCCTTAGATCCTCTTCAGAATCCTTTAATGAGGTCTGGGGTAGAGCAGTTGCTTTCCATGCGTGAGGCCGAGTGCTATCCCCAGCATCACAAAACAACACAACTATTAAAACCCCTTAGACAGTGCTTGATACAGTTAATTTAACTGTTAACTCTTCTGTTGTAATTCTGTATTTTTCTTCATGGTCTAGGTCCAAAATTTACAAGTATTTTGCTACATTTGCTTTTATACATCCACATTTCCTCCTTTTGTAAATTGTTGATAATCTAGAATTGCCTATAAAGGTGATGCTTTGTAGTTTATTAATTAGCATAATAAAAAAGAGCAAGGCTAAGAAGCCTATTTTTTATTGAGAGAGAAAAGAGCCAAAAAGAGTTTCTTTAATTATTATAGAGAAAAGGATATGTGGATTCTTTATCTTAAAAGATATAGCTGACTTTCATTAAATACTTTTTAATGAAACAACTCTAAATGCTTTATTTGATATGTGTTACTTAGTCCACATAAGGTCAAAGGTAGAAACTATTCCAGGCGTAATGTCGCAAGCCTGTAATCACAGTGTCCTGGGAGGCTGAGGCAAGAGAATTGTGAATTCAAATCCAGCCTCAGCAATTTAGAAAGGCATAGCAACTCATCGAGACAATAAAATACAAAATAGGGCTGGGGATGTGGCTCAGGTGTGTGTGGGGGGGGTGCCAGGGTTGTGGCTCAGTGGTTAAGTACCCGAGGAGTTCAATCCCAGCTACAAAAACAACAAAAAAAAACCCCTATAATTATCACCATTTTATTTAGAGGGACACTAAAATATTGAAAAGTAACAGATAACATGATTAATAACTATTAGAGCTGAGGTTTTTATCCTGGGGGGGGGGTCTGACAGCAAAGCATGTTAGTAATAGTATACCAGTATACCAAATCTTATCATTATGTATACTTAAAAAAAAAATACTTGCTTTAGTAATCCATCACCATGTGGGGAAAAATACCAGTTTTGATGATAAAAAAGTTACGATCAAGGTATGTTCAGATAATACTGAAGCTATGACATTGCCATGGTGGTAAATGTATTTTTTAATGTAAGATATAATTCTTACAGTTTTTATTTATGTACTTTTAGAGAAAGGGTCTGGCTATGTTGCCCAGGCTGGTCTCCAAGCCCTGGATTCAAGTGATCCTCCCACCTCAGCATCCTGATTGGTTGGGACGGAGGCCAGCTTACAATTTTTATTTTGCCAATGTTAAAAATGTGCAGGATGGGCTGGGGCTAGAGTTCATTGGCAGAACACTTGCCTAGCATGTGTGAGGCACTGGGTTCAATCCTTAGCACCACAATAAAATAAATAAATAAAATAATTAAAAAGAATTTAAAAAAAAGGACAAGAAGCTTCAGCAGATGTCGTAGGGCTTCATAGGCATCTTAGCCTATAAAGGACTGGTTCAGAAGCAAAATAAGCCCATTTGTCAGAAAAATGAGAAAGGAGGCAGCCTTATGTTATGTTGTACAATAGAGCTCTTGAATTTACTCCTCCTGTCTTAGAATTTGTATCCTTTGACCACCCGCCCTGGCAATGCCCTCTACCTTCATCAATATTATAACAAATGAGAGGATTTTTTTTTTTTTTTTTTGTAGTACTGAGCATTGAACCCAGGGGTATTCTACCACTGAATGGAGGGGCGGTGGCAGTACCAGGGATTGAACTCAGGGGCACTTGGCCACTGAGCCACATCCTCAGCCCTATTTTGTATTTTATTTAGAAACACTGACTTGCTTAGTGCCTTGCTTTTGCTGAGGCTGGCTTTGAACTCTCAATCCTGCCTCACCCTTCTGAGCCACTGGGATTACAGGAATAAGCCACCACCCCCAACCATCCCCAGCCCTTTTATTTTTATTTTTTAATGTTTTCATTGTTGATGGATCTTTATTTATTTTTTATTTATTTAAATGCGGTGCTGAGGATCGAACCCAGTGCCTCACACATGCTAGGCAAGTACTCTACCACTGAGCCTCAACCGCAGGCCCCTTTTATTTTTTATTTTGAGACAGGGTCTCACTGATTTGCTGACATTGGCCTCAAAATTTCAGTCTTCCTGCTTCAGCCTCCCAAGTAGCTGGAATTAGAGATGTAATTACAGTTGTTACCATACCTGGCAAGATATCCTCTTTACGGTTGGGTGTTATTCCATTGTGTATATATATCACATTTAAAAAAATCCATTAATCTGTTGATGGACACATAGGTTGATTCCATATCGTGGCTTTTGTGAAGAATGCTATAATAAACATAGGAGTATGGCTACTGCTTCAAAATGCCAGTGTCTTTTCACTATATACTCTTAGTATGATGACTTTTGGTTCTATTTTTAACTTTTAGTGGTGTCTCCATACTGCTTTCCATAATGAATGTTCCAGTTTATTTTGCCACCAGTGTGAGGGTTCTTTTTCTCTACATCCTCTCCAGTACTTCTTATCTATTATTTTTTTGTGAGGTGAGGATCTTTGTGTGTGTGTGTGTGTGTGTGTGTGTGTGTGTGTGTGTGTGTGTGTGTATATATATATATATATATATATATATATATTTCTTTTTTTTTTTTTTTTTGGTACCAGGGATTGAACTCAAGGGCAATCGATCATTGAGGTATGGCTCCTATTTTGGATTTTATTTAGAGTCAGAATCTCACTGAGTTGCTTAGTTCCTCACTTTTGCTGAGGCTGACTTTGAACTCGTGATCCTCCTGCTCAGGCTCCTGAACTGTAGTTGGACCAATACCTTCATTTATCCATTTATTTTTATGTGGTGCTGAGGATCGAGCCTAGTGCCTCCCACGTGCTAGGTGAGGGCTTTACTACTGAGCTAAAACCCCAGCCCTTGTTTGGCCATTTATATATTTTCTTTTGAGAAATGTCTATTCATGTCTTTGCTCATTTTAAAATTTAATTGTATGTTTTCTTGCTATTGAGTCGTTTGAGATCCTAGTATATTGGATATTAACACCTTATTGGGTGTACAGTTTGCAAATATTTTCTCCCATTCTGTAGGTTATCTCTTTTTAAAATTTTTTTTTATAGTTGTAGATGGACAGCATGCCTTTATTTTATTTGTTTATTTAATGTGGTGTTGAGGATCAAACGTGTGTCTATTAGGCCCATTTGGTCTAGAGCATAGGTTAAAGCAGATGTTTCCTTATTGATTCTCTTCCTGTCCATTTCTGAGAGCAGGATTTTGAAGTCCTCCACTACTGTAGTCCTCCACTCCCTTCAGATCTGTCAATATTTGCTTTATATATTTAGGTACTCTGATGTTGGTTGTATATATGTTTATAATTGTTACATCCTCTTGCTAAATTAACTATTTTATCACTGTATGCTGACATTCTCTGTCTTTTTGCCATTTTTTATTTTGTTTTATTTTATTTCATTTTCATGAAATATCTTTTTCCATGCCTTCATTTTCAGTTTATAAGGGTTCTTGCAAGTTAAGTAAATCTCTTTAGGCAGTATATAGTAGCATTTTGTTTTTTTAATAACTTCATCCATTGTGTGTCTTGATTTCTCTCTTTTGCTAGCTTCCTTTGTGATTAAGTCATTTTCCTCTAGTGGTATATTTTAATTCCTTGTTTTTTATATTTTGAATATCTACTCTAGGTTCTTCTTCTGTGGTTACCATGAAGCTTATTAAAAAAAATCCTACAGCAGGTTATTTTAAGCTGATAACAACTTACCTTTAATCACAAAACAATCCCTCAAATCTTCACTTTTACTCTGATCCTCCCATTTTGAATTTTTGATGTTATAATTTAATGTTTTTACTGCATATCCCTGAAAATTATTGTAGCTCTTATTATTTTAATATCTTTCTTTTAACCTTCATGCTAAAGATATGATTTACATACCACCATTACAGTTTTGGAGTATACTGAGTTTGACCTTTTTAACCAGTGAATTTTATAGTTTCAGATGTGATAAATTCCTTCAGCTTTTTTGTTTGGTACTGGGGATTGAACCCAGGAGTGCTTAACCACTGAACCCCATCCCCAGCCATTTTTGTATTTTATTTAGAGACAGGGTCTCATTAAGTTGCTTAGAGCTTCACTAAGTTGCTGAGGCTGGCTTTGACCCACCATCCTCCTGCCTCAGCCTCCTGAGCTGCTGGGACTACAGGCATGTGTCACTGCGCTTGGCTTTCCCTGAGCTTGTTTGTCTGGGAAAGTCTTTATCTTGCTCTCAATTCTGAGGGATACCTATGGTGAGCATAGTGTTATTGGTTTATAGGTTTTTTTTCCTTTAGCACTTTGAATATATCATCAAATCCTCTCCTGGCATGTAAGGTTTTGCTGAGAAGTCTGCTACTAGCCATATTGGAACTCCCTTATATATTATTTGCTTCTTTTTTCCTGCTGCTTTCAGTCTCCTCTCTTTGTCTTTCATTTTTGATAGTTTGATTATAGTGTTTATGGTAGTCTTGTCTGGGTTGAGTCTGGTTGGTTAATTTTGACCTTCCTATCCTAAGGTATTTACAGTTTCTTCAGGTTTGGAAAGTTTTTCTGCTACTATTTCCTTTCCCTTTCTTTCTTTCATTTTTTTTCTTTTTGTTTTGGGGTACTGGGCATTGAACCGAGGGCCTTACACTTTCTGACCATACTCTACCGCTGAGCTATGCCCCCATCCCTGTTACTTTTTGAAGTAAGCTTTCTACGTATTTCTCTCTTCCTTTAATTTCTTTGACTAAAACATTTGCTCTTCTGCTGTTATCCTATAAACCCTGTAAAGCTTTCTTTGTTCCTTTTCATTTTTCTTCTTTATCCTGTAGTTATATATTTTCAAATAACCTGTCTTTGAGTTCACAGATTCTTTCTTCTGCTTGATTAGTTCTCAGGTTGGTGCTCCTTTGTTCTATATTTTATTTCCTCCATTTTATTTTTCAGTTCCAGGATTTCTTCTTTTTAATCATTTCAAACTCTGTATTAAATCTCTCCTTTTGGTCACTTATTGTTCCTTTGTTTCATTGTTGTTTCCTTGGTTGATTTGTCTCTTTTCATTTTCTTCAAGTTTGGTGTGCTTCCTTAAAACAGTTAATTTAAATTCTTTGTTAGGCATCACATCTATGTCCATTTCTTTAGGGTCAGTCATTGGTTCTTTATTTTGACACATTGGTAATGTCCTGTTTCCTTGGTTGTTCTTGATTCTTATTTCCATCTGTCAGTGTCTGCATTTGAAGAAGTAGGTACTTATTCTAGTCTTGAGAGATGGCCCTTCAATAGTTAGCCCATCTGGAGATTTGGTGTGTCTGTTGTGATCTCAGCCTCAGCCACTACAGTGGGCATGGAGCTTGGATGTGCCATAAGCCTGGAGCTTCTGTGCCTGGCCCAGTGTTGGGATATGCCAGAAACTACTATGCTTGTAGCGGCATTGCCCACATCTGAAGCTTCAGGCTACCGTTGCTAGCACTATGCCAGGGTACACTAGAAGTCTGGTGCCTGCTGTGGCTGTCATGGCACTGTGGCTTTCTTGAAGTGAGAGGCCACTGAGTCCGCCTGCTGCTGAGGGATATGCAGAGTCTGGGCCCATTGATGTTGTGCTGATGGTGGTACAGGCTGAAGATCATGTCCACCCGGTAAGCCTGAAACCATTGCTGGTTTTATTGTAGTTGGATTCCAAGGCATAGTTCAGTGCTTATTTTTTCTTTTTCTTTCCCCCAGGGGGATAATATCTCTCTGTGCCATATAACTTGGAGTTGGGGAAGGGGAAACACAAGTTATGTAAAACTATCCTTGCTGCCTTATTCATTGTGTCTTTTCTTATTGTTGAGCTACAACCAATTATGGTGATTTAGCTCATGGTTTCCTAGCGTATGTGAAAGTATTTTTATTTGTATATAGTTGTTCTAATTGATGTTTCTGTAGATTGCTAGAGAGACATGCTGGGCCATCTTGTGAATTGAAGTTTTTTGGGTTTTTTCCTTTCTTTCTTTCTTTTTTCTTTTTTTAGGGAAATGTTCATGCTCAGACTTCTCTGAGTGAAGTAGAAATCCTGTCCATCAGAACCCAAAACCAAAGTTGAAAGAGAATTGCATTTTAGTTAGAGAATGTGCATTCAAAACAAACATCTTCCACTTGACTGGTTTGACTTCTGAGCAAAAGTATGCCGAAAGGCGAAAACTACATTGTGTCATGATACTGAGGATTAATTTACAAATATTTGTGAAGTACCCATCACATAGATTCTCAATGAAAAAATGATGTTGGCTAACTGTAGGAATCATGATTCTTCTCCTCCCCAGTCTGGATACTTAAACGGATGTCCTGATTGGGAAACTGGAGTGATGAGTTGTCCTTGCTAGGGAAAGGAAGTGCAGTCTTATAATGGAAGCAGCTGCCAGGTTCAATCTGTGTGATTTTTTTTAGTCTTTTCTCTTTAGGAAGTTCTAGTCCAATTTTGGGACCAGATTCACATTGCTGAATGGAGATCAGAAATCCTCCTGTAGAAGTATCTGGACTTCTATACCAAGTCCATCATCATTCATTTGGATTTTTTTCAAGGCTTATATTTCATCAAACTCCCCATATTCTCCTCTAGTTTTGTGTGGCTATGGGGTATGTCTGGGTATAGTATGGGAAGTTGTTGGAAGTTGGAATGGAAGAGGAAAAAAATGTTCATATTAAAATAAGTTATTTGGAACTATCTTGCTTTCCACATAAATATTTAAAGTTTAAATTTTAAGGTAGTTTTATGAAATATTTTATAAATATATGCAATGAATGAGCATTTAATTTTTTGTTTATGTGAATCATTCATTAATGTTCCTTCTTTTCTTGTAGTTCACACTTTTATTTTAATAAATATTATTTTGAGTTAAGTAATTAAAAAAAAATAAGTTATTTGGTCTGGTCTTATAGCTTCTTTTTCTTCTTCCAGCTCTGGTTTGTTTTGATTCTGGAATTCTCCAACAGAAATATATTGAAAAGGACTAAATCAATTCTTGCAGTTCTAAAACCATGGCCCATGTAAGTTAATGTTTCTCTTTCCTTTTTGAAACATCAGATTTCCATATTATTTCTAGAGTGATCATTCTAGATCAATTTCTATATCATCTGTACATATTCATTTCTTTTTCTGAATCTTCTGATTTAACAGAACTCCATCCAAGAACCTGCTCCAATTTCTCTCATTCCTGAGAGGACTGGGTCAGAGAACCCACCCATGCCTTCCCTTCTTCACTAGTGTTGACCATCACCCATCTTCAGAACCTTCTGCCAAAAGCAAAAGTGGAATGCCTTGAGAAAATATAGACTTTATCTGCAGAATGTCCCTCTTTTAACATTTTCCAATGGAATGACTTTTGATTTTAATTCTTAAACTTCAGAAAAAATGTATTTCCCTTAATACAATGATTTTTGATCTCTTTATATAGAAAAACTTATGTCCCTGGTTTGTGGCATTTTCAAAAAGTAAGGCTGTTTCATGGAATTTAGCATATAAACAGAGAAGCATAAAAATATTAAGTGTTGAACTGAATGAATTTTCTTAAATTGAGTACATTTATGGTTCCAGATCAAGAAAGGAGTATTACTAGCACCTCAGATGCCCCTCTTTCAGTCACTCCTTATATAACCACTATCCTGACTTTGAACATCACAAATTAGTTGTGCTTATATTTAGAACTATAAATGGAATCATATAGTTCATTAGTATTTTTTAAAATACTAATCTTTTAAAACAAAAACAGTGTCCTGGAAGAGTCTAGTTGTATTCCACATGTAATTGCTAGACCACCAGAATCACCTACAGATGTTTTAAAATATATGTGTCTTGGGGCTGGGGATGTGGCTCAAGTGGTAGCGCGCTCGCCTGGCATGCGTGCGGCCCAGGTTCTATCCTCAGCACCACATACAAACAAAGATGTTGTGTCCGCCGAAAACTAAAAAAATAAATATTAAAAAAATTCTCTCTCTCTCTCTCTCTCTCTAATAAAGAAAAAAATATATGTGTGTCATTAAAGGAAATGTGTATATCTGGTGCTGCTGGTGGTAAAGTAGGCACCTGAGCATCAGATAAATGTGGGTCATTCCTACTATTATGTCCTTGTTGGAAATTTTTTTCATAGTGTATTGCACATGTTAAGCTCTTGGTGTTTTTCTAGCATAAAATTAGTTTTTTAAAGATTGGAAACAATTGAAGAAAATTGTGGAGAAAGATGCAAAGCAAATGAGAAATATTAATATTAATTAATTTAGTAAAAAAGTCTAAAATGATATATATGCTCTGACCCACTGTATATTACAATTCTGTGTTAGAGGAAAATCTTGTGAAGCTAATTGGAAGGTTGAAATTAACATATAATGTATTATTAATCTCTAATTTAAAATGATGAAAAAAATAGGTATCTGGTAATATATTAGAATGCCTGATTTTTAGGAATGGATTATTGATAGTGTTTTGAATATTCCTTGAATATCTGTGGTTTGATGAAAGAGAGAATTTGTACCTATTTGATTTTTTATGGGAAAAACTCTAAACTCCTCCACCAAGCTGAATTTTTAAGTTATATAAGTTAGGATTTAAACATTGACTGATCTCAACTTCTGTATGTGTTGAGATCTTTTAAGATTGGATGGGTTGGATAGGGATGTAATTGAGACCTTATATGGTAGGACCTAAAATGTTGTGTACTGTCTTTTTTTCTTTTTTCTTTTCTTTTCTTTTTCTTTTTTTGGTGGTAGTGCTAGGGATTGAACCCATGGCTTGGAGCATGGAAGGCAAGTGCTCTACCACTGAGCTACACCCCAGCCCCAGCCATGCATGTGCTGTCTTGACATCTTTGTCAAGTTTTCAAAGGTTTAACCATGAGTGCCCTGCTCACACCAGATATGCCCGTTTAACCAGTGGAAAAGTCTTCCTTCCTAGCTAGTTCCTGTATCAGCTGGACAAGTTATACCCCTTGTTGTCCTCAGATTTCTCCTCCTGGCTGCCCATGGAATTATTCAGACAAGCCAGTCACATTCTCCTATGGAACCAGAGAACACCTCATCCTCTTTAAAAGCCTAGCTTCCTCCCATTGCCCCTGTTGTTCTCTTTATTTCTGAATGTAACCCCTGTGGCCCTCTATGATGTGTGACATCTTCCCTCAGACTATGAGTATATATGAATAATAAATTGGAGTCAGTCTCATCTGTCTAGCCTCTGCTTGTTTGTATATCTAGTGCTTTTTTAGGGTAGATCACCTCTCACCACTAGGGTGAGTGGATGGTGAATGAAACAGGGCTGCAAATAGAAAGATCAAGAATCACTTCTGATGACTTTCTCCCGGAAAGAATAATGTCAGGAACAAAGTCATTGAGTATTTTCATAGGATGTGCTGATCTAGATCAGAATTTTTCAACATTGGAACTATTGACATTTTGAGGCAAGAGAATCCTTTATTTTAAAGGATTATTCTGTGTATTGTAGGTTGTCTTACAATATTCCTGGCATTTACCCACTGTGTGTCAGTAACGTCACATCCCTTCCTCTGAGTTGTGACAAAAAAAATTGTCTCCAGATATGGCCAGGTGTGTGTGTGTGTGTGTGTGTGTGTGTGTATTTATTTATTTATTTTTTAGTTGTAGTTGGACACAATACCTTTATTTCACTTATTTATTTTTTGTGTGGTGCTGAGGATCAAACCCAGGGTCTCGCCTGTGCGAGGCGAGCACTCTACCGCTGAGCCACAACCCCAGCCCTTTTTTTTTTTTAAAGTATTTATTTTTTAGTTATAGGTGAACACAAAGTCTTTATTTTAATTTATGTGTTGCTGAGAATCGAACCCATGCCTCATGCATGCTAGGAAAACACTCTACCTCTGAGCCACAACCCCAGCCCTGGCCAGATGTCTTTTGGGTAACAAAATCACTCCTTGTGGTGGGGCTGGGGTTGTGGCTTAGTGGTAGAGTGCTCACCTAGCACATGCGAGGCCCTGGGTTCGATCCTCAGCACCACATAAAAATAAATAAAGATATTGTGTCCAACTAAAAAATAAATATTAAAAAAAAAATCACTCCTTTTTGAAAACCACCAGTCTGTAGTGTTCTCTTTACCATATCTTTATGATTCAGAATTCTGTAACTCAGGAACAAAAAAGATGCTCAGTGAGAGCTTATAGTAAAGAATAAGAAGGTTATTCAAATGCATAAATATTAGATGTTATAGATAATAAAAGAAGACTTTTGAGATTACATTGAATTCAAACATCTGAATTTTAAAAAGAGAACCAAATATATTCAAAATGAGGACTACTAGGTAACAAATTTTGAAAAGTTTACTTAAGAATTGGTTGGAACATGGGAAAAGGTTTTAATAAAATCTGACTTTGTGTGAACTTGAGGCTTCTTAGAGATTTTAAAGTACATTTGGGAGAAATTTTGTCAGTTTTTTTTTCATAATCATTAAAGGGATAAGAGGGTAGAAGACCTCATTCATATTTCTTTAGAATTTATAAGAGGGTAGAAGACCTCATTCATATTTCTTTAGAATTTATAGTGGAAGCAGAAGGCTTGTATGCATAATTTAGTCTGACATTTTTTTTGGTTATTTGTTCATTTCCAGATATGTTTGGATAAAAATTTTTTCTGTAGCCACAGCATTATTCAAGAACATATAGACACTGCTTTAGAGATGCTAATTTTCTTGCTGTCCCCTACTTACATCATAAGTTTTCAGCCTTGTGCTATGTACATGCTATGTAGTTCTCACTGTACCATGTAATCATCAGTCTTTTCTCTTTTCATTTAAAGAATACTTAATCTATTTCCACAAGTAATCCATGAGTTTATATTTCAGGGTTCAGTGACATTCAGGGATGTGGCCATAGACTTTTCACAGGAAGAATGGGAATTCCTGGACTCTGCTCAGAGGGACTTATATAGGGACGTAATGTGGGAGAACTACAACAACTTCCTCTCACTAGGTAAGAGTATCCCAAAGGAAATTAACTTTTTTTACTCTCTATTTCAGGACATATTTTGAAAATCTAGCTATATTTTTTACTGTCTGTTTTTAAAAAGAATGGTTTAGGATTTGTTAAATTGGAAATGAGCCCCTTCATTTAACATGAAATCATTCTCAGCCTGCTGTGTTTTTCACACTTTCTTCAGACTCTAATTCTTGGTGTCCTTAGTATTCCAGGAGCTGAATTTGAATATGGCAGAATATTGCCCAAGAAACCAGATTTCACATTGTATTTGAGATCAGAGTTGACATAGTTGCTTCATGTTCCTTTCTAATCTTTCTGCAGCGAGGATATTCAGATGGCTTCTAAGTTTCCCTAAAAATCAAAGGAGTTCAGAAAGAAAGAGGACAAGAGAAATGTTCCTTGCATCTGTTTGCATTTAGGCATTATTGAGTACCATTTTTATTTATAGTTAACGGTAAATTTATATAACCAAATCTGAATGTAAGAACTTTTAGGTTTATAATTTCACTTGAATTTTTCTTTTAAGCAGGATCTTCTGTTTCTAAACCAGATATGATTACCTTAATGGATGAAGAAGGAATGGTTGTGAAGGAAAGAATAAAAAGATCTTGCCCTGGTGAGTAAGAACTGAGCAGCTATGGAGAAATCGTTATTATAGGTGATAGCTAAGCTGGCTAGGCAGGTGACACACTCTCCCCCCACCCCCAGGGGCGCCTAACCATTGAGCCACATCCCCAGCCCTTTTTTATATTTTATTTAGAGACAGGGTCTCACTGAGTTGCTAAGTGCCTCACTTTTGCTGAGGCTGGCTTTGAACTCACGTCCTCCTCCCTCAGCCTCTCAAGCCTCTGGGATTACAGGCGTGCGCCACCACACCTGACTTGGTGGCACACTCTTGAGAATTTGTTGGGCATCTCTTCAAAATCCCACAGCCTGTGAGGGAAAAGCTTGAGACCTGAAGCAAATTAAGATCTTTATAAAGCAACTTTGTATTGACCTTGATTACACTATTCCTAATCTCCCTTATTTTCTCTCACTTCAAAGAGAAGAGCTGTTCTCAGTAAGGAAAAAAACTGAAAAGAACCAAAAGAATAATATATATAAGGGCAGGAATCAACAAAATGGAAAAAGTATAGAAATTTAATAAAGCCAAAAGTTGATTTCTTGAGAAGATCAACAACACCTAGAGAACATAAATTACTAATATCAGGAATGAAAGAGGGGTTTTTCACTCACATCTTATAGCTATTAAAAGAATAAGAAGAGCCAAGAGCTGGGCATGGTAGCACATGCCTGTAATCCCAGCAGCTCAGGAGACTGAGGTAGGAGGATTGTGAGTTCAAAACCAACTTCAACAACTTAATGAGGCCATAAGCAATTTAGTGAGATCCTGTCTCTAAATAAAATATAAAAAGAGCTGGGAGGCCTGGGGTTGTGGCTCAGTGATAGAGCGCTTGCCTCACTGGGTTCAATCCTCAGCACCACATAAAAATAAATAAATAAAGTAATTGTGTCCATCTATAACTAAAGCAATTTTTTTTTTTATTTAAAAAAAATGGGAATGTGGTTCGGTGGTCAAGTGCTCTTGGGTTCAATCCCTCCTACCAAAAAAAAAAAAAAAAAAGAATAAGAAGATAATTCCATGAATAACTTTATGCCAGTAAGTTTGATAGCTTGAGTGAAATGGAAAATTCCTTGAAAAATAGTTACCAGAACTGACATCATAAAAAAGAAAACAAATAACCTTATGTTGTCAGAATTCTTTCTCCTTCCACAAAGAGAATGCCAGACCCAGATGGCTTTACTGGTATATTCTATTAATATTTAAGGAAAAAATAACAGCATTGTTATATAAATATCCTCAGAAAAGAAACATCTCTCAACTCACTTTATTAGGCCAACACAACTTGACAAAGAAATTATTAAAAAAATTTTTACACTCATATTCTCAAGTACATACGTGTAAAATTCTTAACAAAACATTAGCAAATCAAATTCAGCAATATATAAAAATGTTGATCAGGGCTGGGTTTGTGGCTTAGCGGTAGAGCGCTCGCCTCACACGTGTGAGACCCTAGGTTCGATCCTCAGCACCACATACAAAAATAAACAAGTGAAATAAAGGTGTTGTGTCCAACTACAACTAAAAAATTAAAAAAAAAAAAAATGTTGATCAAGTGGGCCTTATCCATACTTAATTAATGCAAGCTTGGTTTTTAACATTCAGAAATTTTATCTGTGTAATTTCACCATTTTAAAAGGAAAACGTGAGAGATTATATGTTCATCTCTATAGATATAAATATACCATGTGGGGCTGGGGCTGTAGCTCAATAGCAGAGTACTTGCCTAGCATGCATGAGGCACTGGGTTTGATCCTCAGCACCACATAAAAATAAACAAATAAAATAAAGGCATTCTGTCCATCTACAACTACAAAAAAATAAAAAATAAATAAATATACCATATGACAGAATTCAACATCCAGATCTGATAAAAACTCTCAGCAAACTAGAAATTAAAGGGAATTCCCTTAACCTGATAAAAGGCATCTGCTAAGAAAAAATACTACATTATAAACTTCATGATACTTGATTGAAGAATTTCTACATAGGCTTGGATATAAGGCAAAGATACCCACTCTTCCCACATCTATTTAACATTAAATTGGAAATTTAATTTTAATTCTAGCCAATGCAATAAAATAAGGAAAGTTAAAAGATACAAAAATGACCTTAAGTACTTGTATGAAGACATGAATGGTGTGAATATACTTATATACAACCAGAGATATGAAAAATTGAGTTTTATATGTGTGATATGAATTATAATGTATTCTACTGTCAAATATAACAAATTAGAATAAAAATAAATAAATAAATAAAATATACAAAAATGAAGAAGTAAAAGTCTGTATTTGGAGATGGCACAATTGTATACATGAAGAATCCTAAGAAATCAAAACAACAACTGTGGGCTGGGGATGTGGCTCAAGTGGTAGCGCGCTCGCCTGGCATGCTCGGGTTGCTGGGTTCGATCCTCAGCACCACATAAAAATAAAATAAAGATGTTGTGTCCACCGAAAACTTAAAAAAATAAATATTAAAAAATTCTCTCTCTCTCTCTTTCTCTTTAAAAAAAAAAAAAAACAAAGCTGTGGGGCGGAGGTTGTGGCTCATTGGAGAGCGCTTGCCTAGCATGTGTGAGGCTCAGCCTCACTAAAAATAAATAAAATAAATATATTGTGTCCATCTACAACTAAAAAATACATTTAAAAAAAGGAAAAACAATAGTAAAAAACAACTGTTTAGGCTGGGCACGGTGGCACGTGCTTATAATCCCAGCGGCTCAAGAGGTTAAGACAGGAGGATCAAGAGTTCAAAGCCAGCCTCAGCAATGGCGAGGTGCTAAACAACTCAGTGAGACCCTGTGTTTAAATTGAATACAAACATCAGCTGGGGATGAGGTTCAGTGGTTGAGTGTCCCTGAGTTTAATCCCCGGTACCGAAAAAAAAAAAAAAAAGAGAGAAAAAATAATGACAGTGATTCAACCACCTGATTAAAAGAAGAAAAAAAATATGATTCAGAGTATTAAATGAAGATCTTAGTAACATCATAGGGTTCAAAGTTAATATTAAAAAAATCAAAAGTGTTTTATATAGTAGGAGCAACAAAACAAATTAGAAAATTAAATAGCTCAATCCATAATAGCATCAGAATCCATAAAATACTTTGATAAAATGTGCAAGACCCCTGCAAAGAAAACTATGCAACATTGTTAAGAAAAATTAAAGAAGGCCTAAATAAATGGAACTCAGCATTGCAAAACTCAATTTTATAGATTCAATACAATTTTAACCATAATCCTAGCCAGCTTCTTTGGGTTGGAAATTAACAAGATGATTCTATTTTTATGGTACTAGGGATCAAACTCAGGGGTGCTCTACCACTGAGCTACATCTTTAACCCTTTTTATTTTTCAGTTTTTGAGACAGGGTCTGGCTAAGTTGCCCAGGCTAGGCTTGAACTTTCAATCCCCTTATCTTAGCTTCCTGAGTTGCTGGGATTACAGGTGTGTGCTACCTCACTTGGCAGCCAGCGGATTTTAAACATATTTGGAAATACAGAGGACTTACTTAGCATGTTTGAAAATAATCTAGAAAGGTGGAAGGACTTATTATAGAACTTAAATGATATGGGCTGGGGTTGTGACTCAGTGGTAGTGCACTCGTCTGGCATGTGTGAGGCACTGGGTTCGATCCTCAGCTCGACATACAAAGATGTTGTGTCCGCTGAAAACAAAAAAATAAATATTAAAAATTCTCTCTCTCTTAAAATAAATAAATAAATAAAGGTATTGTGTCCCTCTACAACTAAAAAATTATTTTTAAAAAAGAACTTAAATGATATGACTTCAAGATACTCCAAAATTTATTATAAAACTACAATAATCAAGACATGGTAATTAATACATTGCCATAAGGATAACGAACAACACAGGAACCCTAGAAATAGACCTCCACCCCCTGACACACCCACACTTAAGAGGCCCATTTATTTATTCATTTAAAATATTTTTATTAGTGATAGATAGACACAATATCTTTATTTTATTTGTTTATTTTTATGTGGTGCTGAGGATCGAACCGAGTGCCTCACCCATGCTAGGCAAGCACTCTACCACTGAGCTACAGCCCCAGCCCAAGATTTCATTTTTGAGAGGCATTAAATAAAGAAATCAATCATTATATTGGTATATAATTTTGATAAAATAGGAGTTTCTAAGTTCTAGGAGAAAACAAATTGTTATTCCTCCTCACAGAACATCGATAAAAATATAATCCAGTTTACTTGCCATCTCTTATGCTTCTGGGATCTCTTGGGGGAGATCCATTTGTCCTGTTTCCTCTCAAAAGTTCATCACCCAAAACAGTGGCAGCACTTCCTCTAGCAGGTCGTAACATATTACAGCATAGGAGTGGTTTTATAGCCTGACCCCTGTGGCTATCTCGGTAAGACATCCTCTAGACCTTCTTATTATGGAGTCAGGCTAGTGACACCCTAATAAATAAGGACTGAGCCATCTAATTTCAATGAGACTGACCTGGATTTAAAGGGTCAATAATCCAAGTTTATCAATGGTAGCTATATCTTTGTGAGTACAACACCCACCCCAACAAAAATTTCTCATCAGTCCTTGTTAAATATACCTAAAAGCCAATTACAGATTTGTATTCAAAATATAATGTTATTCCTTAATTCAAATTATTGTATTAGTATTATATTTCATCTAGCCATACACACACACACATATATAAAATGCATTTTTATCATTTTGGGTGGGGGTACCAAGAATTGAACTCAGGGGCACTTAACCACTAAGCCACATCCCCAGACTTATTTTGTATTTTATTTACAGACGGGGTCTCAATGGGTTGCTTAGGGCCTTACTTTTGCCGAGTCTGGCTTTGCACTCACTATCCTCTTGCCTCAGCCTCCCAAGCTGCTGAGATTACAAGCACATGCCACTGTGCTGGGCCACTTATATCTTTGACCAGCAGGCTAAAGAAAATCATTGCTAGTTGATTTTTGGAAGGAAGTATGTATGGACAAAGAGCAAAAATTCTTTCAAATTCATAAATACTTTAGAACAAAAATAAAGACATAGGATGTGGTGACTTAGGGCAAGAGGCACTTTACTTCTGTTTTAAAAAATAGATTTCATTTTCTAGAGCAGTTTTAGGTTCATAATAAAATTGAACAGAAGGCACAGAGATTTCCATATACCCCCTGAGAACTGCATTCCTTTTTTATAAATTGATTTCATGAGAATTGATATCTTTTGTGATTAGATATTTTTGTGATAATATTTTGTAAATACTTTTAAAAGTCTGATTGATAATGAATATAAAATTTATGTACATCATAATTCACCCTGCTTGGTGGCCAGTTCTTGGAATGTTAACAAAGGCATATAGTTGTGGAACTACTACCACAGTAAAGTTTCAGAATGATTCCAGATTTTCTTTTTAATATTTTTTTCTAGTTGTCAATGGACCTTTTTAAAATTTATTTATATGTGTTACTGAGAATCAAACCCAGTGCCTCACACATGCTAGTCAAGTGCTCTGCCGCTGAGCTACAACCCCAACCTGATTCTAGAATTTCTTTATAACACCAGTGTTTCCTAAGTTAAGCCCAACTTTTGAGCTAATAAATACATTTATATCATGATAATGAAGTAACCATATATTCTTTTTAAAAAAACATTTGGTATTCTTTATTTATTTAGTCCTGGGAATTGAACCCAGGGGCACTTCACCAATGAGCTACATCCCAGCCCTTTTGATTTTTTGAGACAAGGTCTCACTAGGTTGTTTATAGCCTCCCTAAGTTGCTGAGACTGGCTTTTAACCTGCTATCCTAGAGATGAGATTTGTTATTTTTTTTTTTTGAGGGGGGGATTCTCAAAAGTGATTTTGGCATATAGCTTTCCTTTATTAGGATTTGACTCCATTTTTATACTCACTTAGAAATAATTTGGATTTTATTATTTTTTGGAATAGGCCCTTTCTCATGACTTTCTCAATGCTTTCTTAGAAAATTACCCTTTATTGAGATTGTAGTCCTCTATGATTTTCAAAATATCAAATCTGTTTTGCTAGTTATTTGCTAATATCAAGAACTGAAATTTAAATGGCTGGGGTTATAGCTCAGAGGTAGAATGCTTGCCTAGCATGTGTAAGGCACTGGGTTCGATTCTCAGCACCACATATAAATAAATAAATAAATAAAATAAAGGTCCATCAACAACTACACATATATATATTTAAAAAAGAAGAAGAAGAAGAACTGAAAGGTTTGCAACTTTACCCTGCTTGCAAGCTAACAAGTTAGTCTGCCACTGTATCAAGATGCTGGTAAAAAACACAGTTGCACTTAGCGACTCTGTGAGATCCTGTCTCTAAATAAACTACAAAAAGGGCAGGGGATGTGACTCAGTGGTCCAGTGCCCCTGAGTTCAACCCCCAGTACCCAAAAACTTACAAACAAATAAACAAAACCTCTTCATAGCTTAAATAAGTCTCTAGATGATCCTTAGCCACACTTAAATCAGGGCTCCACTGATTTGGCTTGTTTCCCTAATCACTAGCCACATCTCCTCCACTCCTGGACTCTGTTCTTTTGTGTTTCCCTTGCCTTTTGTCAATATGTACGGGAATTCAACCTGTTCCATGATATAAATTCATTTAGTAGTGATCAAGAATAATAGTAGTATCATGTAGAACAAATTTACAGGTAATTCTCCTACTTAAGTGAGGACACACATGTAGAGATTTAGAAGATTCAGCATGAAAGGCAAAAGCCTTCAACTTGACAGGGTCTTGCTAAGTTGATTAGGGCCTCACTAGCTGGCCTTGAACTTTCAGTCCCCCTGCCTCAGCCTCCCAAGTTGCTGGGATTACATGCATGCACTACCACACTCAGCAAGTCAGGCTGCATTTCACCTTACTCCTACCTCACTGACTTGAGGCTTTTTCCTCTTCTTTGCTTCCCTCCCTTCCTCCCTCCCTCCCTCCCTTCCTTCCCTCCTTCCATTCCCTCACTGTACTGCCCAGGTTGGCCTTAAAGGAGCTGGGACTATAGGCACATACCACGTACCCAACTCAGAGCTTTATTTCCACACATGCAGTGCCTCAGCACTTGACATCCGGAGTTTCTGCTTTATTTTTGTGCATTCCAGTGTTCATAAAGTGAGCTTCAACCATAGTGATCTGTCTTTTGTATTATCCCTTGAGATATGAACTATTTGTTAGTATTCTCCTAATAAAATTATATAGAGCTAAATGTTCTACTCCAATCCATTTCCCTATAAACTCAGTTTACTTTTGGTGCACAGTTTTGTTGAAGATGAGGATATATTTGCTTTCTTGTTTTCTTTCAGATTTGGAGCCCAGATATAGGACCAATACTTCATCTCCAGAAAAGGACATTTATGAAATATATTCGTTACAGTGGGAGATAATGGAAAGAATTAAAAGCTATACCCTTCAGGACTCCATTTTTAGAAATGATTGGGAATGTAAAAGCAAGATTGAGGGACAAAAAGAACCACAAGAGGGTTATTTTGGGCAGGTGAAAATTACCTCTGAAAAAACGACCACTTACAAAAAGAATAATTTTCTTGCTGAGTATCAGAGAATTCATAATGGAGAAAAATTATATGAATGTAAGGAGTGTAGGAAGACCTTCATTCGTCGCTCAACACTTAGTCAGCACCTACGAATTCATACAGGTGAGAAACCTTATAAATGTAAAGAATGTGGACAGGCCTTTAGACAGCGTGCACACCTTATTCGACATCACAAACTTCATACTGGTGAGAAACCCTATGAATGTAAGGAATGTGGGAAGGCCTTTACTGTGCTCCAAGAACTTACTCAACATCAGAGACTTCATACTGGTGAAAAACCTTACGAATGTAAGGAATGTGGAAAGGCCTTCAGAGTACATCAGCAACTGGCCCGGCATCAGAGAATTCACACTGGTGAGAAACCCTATGAATGTAAGGAGTGTGGGAAGACTTTCAGACAATGTACACACCTCACCAGACATCAGAGACTTCACACTGCCGAGAAGCTCTATGAATGTAAGGAATGTGGGAAAGCCTTTGTATGTGGCCCAGACCTTAGAGTACATCAGAAAATTCATTTTGGTGAAAAACCCTATGCATGTAAGGACTGTGGGAAGGCCTTTAGAATATGCCAACAACTTACTGTTCATCAGAGTATTCATACTGGTGAGAAACCCTATGAATGTAAGGAATGTGGAAAGACTTTCAGATTAAGGCAGCAACTTGTTCGCCATCAGAGAATTCATACTCGTGAGAAACCCTATGAATGTATGGAATGTTGGAAGACCTTTAGTAGTTACTCCCAACTTATTTCACATCAGAGCATTCATATTGGTGAGAGACCCTATGAATGTGAGGAATGTGGGAAGGCTTTCAGACTGCTGTCCCAACTCACTCAACATCAGAGTATTCATACTGGTGAGAAGCCCTATGAATGTAAGGAATGCAGAAAGCCTTTTAGACTGCTCTCACAACTTACTCAGCATCAGAGTATTCACACTGGAGAGAAACCTTATGAATGTAAGGATTGTGGTAAGGCTTTCAGACTTTATTCATTTCTTACTCAACACCAGAGAATTCACACTGGGGAGAAGCCCTATAAATGTAAGGAATGTAAGAAGGCCTTCAGACAACATTCACACCTTACTCAACATCAGAAGATTCATAATGGAATTTAATACAAGAAAGCTTTCAAATTTGCATTTTGTTACAAAACACCAGTAAATCCATTTTTGAGAAAATACACTTACAACTAAATGTAAGAAATTTTCTATTAGGGAAGGAATGTGTTGCTTTGAGCCTTCCATCACCCTTCAAACATTGTTTATCTTCAGCAAATTCCTTTGAGAGAATAATTTAATGAATGTAGGAAAATGTTTAGCTTTATCTGTCATCTCCATTTTGCCACTTTACTACCATTGTGATATTGAACAAGATACTAAACCTTTGTGCTCATTTTTAAAATTATGATAGTAGTACTTATTTATTGCTGTGTGATAAATTACTAGAACACATAGTAGCTTAAAATAATATACATAGGTTATTTCACAGTTTCTATGGATCAGGAATCCAGGCATGACTTAGTTGAGTCCTTGTAGTTACAAGGTTACAAAGTTTCAGCCAAGACTAAGGATCCATATCCAAGCTAACAATGCTTGAATTCATTTTCTTGAGGGCTCTTGATGGAGATCCTCAGTTTCTAGTTGACTACTGGCTGAAGCTGACTGCAGTTCCTTGCTACAGCGGCCTCTTCACATGACTACTTCATCAAAGTGTGCAAGCCAAGAAGGCAAGAACTAGCAAGAGGGAAGTCTGTTAGCAATATAGACATGATGCATCTTGTGTTATCTAATTGTGGCAGTTACATCTTATCACCTTTGCTACCTTTTACTGATAGAAGTAAATTACTAGACCAGCCCACACTCAAGAAAAGGGGATTACTTGAGAGTGAATACCAGGAGACAGGGACCATTGGGAGTCAATTAAGAGTCAGCCAGTCACACTGTGTAATATAATCATTGTAAGGATTAAGTAGTTAATACTTAGAAGAGTAGCCAGTCACATAGCATGTATTCTGTAAATACTGTCTATAATTGATATTAACATCATTAGTATTAGTGAATTCTCATGGAAGATTCTATAGGAGTAATAAGTATAGAAATGCCTCCTGTTACATCTCTGCACTTAATAAAATGAAAATAATTTATTCTAGTAAAATCTAGGAGATTATAGTGAATATCAGAAGTTCTTCATCACTTGATCTGCATCAGAAATTTCATGCTGAAAAGAACTGTATGAATTTATCAGAATCTTTTCTGATCCTTTAAAAAAGCAAATGGCTTAAAATCCTAGTTGTCTGACTAGAATTCAAGATATATCACAAACTCTCAAAAAAGATGGCATAAAAGAAACTAACCAGTTGGGAATTTAAATGTATGTGTATGTGTGTGTATGTAAAACTTATATATAAAAGAAAATACCATTATAGTCAGTATGCTTTTTGATGCTTAAATTGCCCCATCTTCAATTAGTTTTTTCAAATTAGGTGTTTTGCCAAGTATAGTGGTGCATGCCTATAATCTTAACAACTTGGGAGGCTGAGGCAGGAGGATCATAAGTTTGAGGCCAGCCTCAGCAACACAAATTGGGCGTTTTGAGATAGCCCCACAAATAGTAGTTTGATAGTTTATGACTTGGTTGTGATTATACGGTTTGTCAGCTGTGCAAGATGCTATGACACGATCATCATTCTTAAAATCATTAAATTGTGAACCAAATTTCAGCATCACCAAAAATTCATCAAATTCAAATGGTATTGTTTTAACAAAAAGTCTAATCAATAAATTCAAAAAGAATGATAGGATTAGAAAAACCATCATTTTCTAGACTTTAATGGAATAATGGACCTGAAAACAGTGTTCCATGGATAAAAAAACTTTTAGTTGAAAGACTTTATAGTGGATTTATCATACTGACCACTTCTGAATCCTTTGACCAATTTTAGCCTTAGTCAAAATGGGACTGTCACACAATGTCCACCTCCTGGTGAAATCCAATAGGAAGTACATACCACTACCTGTGAGGCCTTCTTGCCAAAACAGTGAACTGAAGGAATCATACTTTTGAATCATATTCTTTAAACCAAGATTTGGGGAATGAATGAATAAAGTCAGAGTCACCACAAGGAAGTCACCAATGAGATTCAGAATGTGTAAAATTCTACAGAATAAATGCCCTGATTTTGTCCACTAACGAGAGGCATGAAAAACAAAGAGGAGCAACCCTTAATAATAGAGTAGGATTAAGAGTCACATCACTAAATTCAATGCATGGGAATTGCTTGGATCTGGTTTGACCAAAATGTTAAAAGAGTTTTTGAAGACAGTGGAGGAATCGTGGACATGGACTGAATGTTAGATATATTAACTTTGTTAGGGATAATGTCAATGTGGTTACTAATAAAATATCCTATGTGTTAGACATATTTACATATTTCTGATATTATAAGATACATAGATTTACATTGAAATATTCTAGCAAAAGAAAGAATGGCAAAATGTTGGTAATCATTGAAGTGCAGCGATTTGTTTATGGTAACTTATTGTTTTAATATTTCTACTTTTGTATGTATTTAACATTTCAGTAATAAAATATTTAAAATCAAAATTGGGATTATGAACTATTTAGAAGTTAATGATGAGATGCTTGCTCATCTAGCATGTCACATGTCACCAAAGTTTTATTCATTGAGCAAATAATGCCGTTTGATGTAGTAATGAAGTCTCATTTGTGGGCCCATCTTCATCATCTTCACTTATGCAAAGTGAACAACACAGGGTCTGTCACATGGATAAGTGTCATGAAGGAATGAATAAGCATCTATGTAAAGAAACCAGAAACACCAGAATAAAACCAGCACAAGTAAAGGGAAGCCAAGTACAGTAAAGTAGAAATTAAGAAAATAGTAGACTTGATATAGTATTAATGACTAGATTTTTGCAGTCTAATCCAAGAAAAGAAACGAAAGATAATACACATAGAGTATTAATGATGCTAAAGGTGACACAACTACAGAAAAAATTAATAAGAATGTGGTTGCACATACCTGTAATCCAGCTACTTGAGGGGCTGAGGCAGGAGGATTGCAAGTTCAAGGCCATTCTCGGCAAGTTAGTGAGATCCTGTCTCAAAATAAGAAAGGGCTGAGGATGTAGGTCAGTGTTAAGAGTGCTTGCTTATCATGCACAAGGCCCTGGGTTCAATGCCTGCACAGAAATATTCATTTCAGTTTCAAAATGTGTAAAAATATAGAAGGATTACATTTTTCTCTAAGAATGCGTTACAATTGACTTGATACAGTAGAACCCAATAGAGAGAGAGAGAGAGAGTGTGTGTGTGAGCTCCCCTTTTTTGTTCTCTTTTTTTAAGAACAAGAAAATCTGAAAACTGTGTAGCTAAAAGCTTTAGGGAACAGATAATCCTTAACAAATTTTTAACAATTCTGTACAGCTAAAATAATCCTGATAATAAAACTAGACAAAGATAGCTCCTAAAAAAGCAAAATCTAGACCAGCTTCATTAGTGAAGATTGTATTCTTCACAACTCTAGTATTCATTACAATACCAGTCTTCATTAATATGTTAGTGAGTTTCCTTTCCCAAGCACCAGATGTCTCCAGACCTGTGATTAACACAGTATACAGCCCAAACCCCCAATGTTCTTCACATGTTTTGTCTCAGGGAATACTAATTCTCGATGATATTTGAAAATATTTTCTTGGAAAAGTATGCAAATGAGCAAGTCAAAGAAACAAAATCTCCTGCTTCGGGGGATTCCAAGTACATGTAATCAACTTTTCAAAAGATGTAGAAAAGAAAATTTATTTGAGTGTATCTAAAATTTATTTCATTGGGAATTCTCACTTCCAATATCTGTTAAGACCTTTGGTATATGAGCACTTTGGTAGCAGCTACCCTAACCACAGGGATGTCATATCAGACATGGGAATGACTGATTGTATTGCAGGGGGTGAGGTGGGGAACTTTTCTTTGCAGCTCTCATCATACTCTACAGAATAGAAAAGATCGCAGCCTTGTCCTGGACATGTATGTATGAAACAGGCTCAACTATTTGGTTACACTGTCATTAGGATGTAAATAATTTTTCATTGTAATAAAATCCTATATTGAATACTATTTTGCCTAGTTTTGGGTTCTCTTAGAGCCTACAGTCTCTGCAAGGTGTTATCTAGAGGTTATCTAGAGGTGAGGTTGATTATTATAGGCTGTAACTACTTCCAGCTTCACCACTTATTGCCAGATTTTTACTCTATTGTACCAGTTTTGAATCTCTTCAGTCACTGAATCTGAGTTCATATTTTTCTATATCTTCTATGGGTTTCAGCATTTATTTTCCTGATTACAGATAAGTTCAAACATCTTTTAATGTATGTTTACTTTACTGTGCTGTTTTTATTTGTGTGCTTGCTTTATTTCTTTTAGATTACTTATCTCATTGATTTTCAGGATGCTTAAAATATTCCAGGTATTGATCATTGTAAATATTAAACATTTATAAAAGTTGGACGTATTTCTCTTAAGATACTTGTTAGTTATAAATCTGTAATGGTGTTTATTATTTTACGAATGTTCTAAATTTATATTCTTCATTTTAAACCTTCTTTAAACCTTCTTTCTTTTAGTGTTTTATGTTTTCTGCCATGTCATCATGAATCTTCAACTAGAAATAAGCCCTCTCAACATTTAATATATTTACACACCTGATTGCAGCAGCTGAAATCTTCAGAATAAAGTTGAGTATTGGTGGGAATAGCAGTCATTTCCATCATTTACTCAATTAATGGAAATCACACAGTCTTTAAACATTAGCATCATGGGTTTTCTTAGAGTAAGTACTCTTTGTTATGCATAGTTTCGATCAGTCCCTATTTTATTTAATGCCTACTAGATTTTTTAAATATTTGTTTTTTAGTTGTAGCTGAACACAATACCTTTATTCTACCTATTTATTTATTTATATTTATTTTTTAGTTGTAGTTTAATACAATACCTTTATTTCACTTATTTATTTTATGTGGTGCTAAGGATCGAACCCAGGGCCTCACATGTGCTAGGCAAACGTTCACAATCCCAGCTCCTAGATTTTTTAAAAACATATTTTTGTTTTAGTTGTGGATGGACACAATACCTTTATTTTTTATTTGTTTATTTTTATGTAGTTCGGGGATCAAACCCAGAGCCTCAAACATGCTAGGCAAGCACTCTACCACTGAGCCACAATCCTGGACTAGAATTTATCAAAAACTATTTCATCATCTGTTGATGTGAACATATTTTTCTACTTCAATTTTCCTTTTTCTTTCTTTTTTATTTAATTCATTTATTTATTTGGGCGGTACTAGGATTTGAACCCCAGTATGCTGCACCATGAGTGATATTACCAGGCCTTTATTTTATTTTTTATATTGAGACAGAGTCTCACTAAATTGCTGAGGCTGGCCTCAAACTTGTGCTCCTCCTGCCTCAGCCTGCCAACTAGCAGGGATTACAGGTGTGTGCTGCCACACCCAGCTTCTCCTTTAATTTTCTGATGTAATCAATTACACAGATTTCTTCACTTTAAACCACCCCTAGGAGGTAGCCACATATCTGTAATGTGTTTCTTTTATTTAAAACATTGCTGGGAGCTGGGTACCAGTAATCCCAGCGGCTCAGGAGGCTGTGACAGCAGGATCGCAAATTTGAGGCCAGCCTCAGCAATTCAGCAAGGCCCTAAGCAACTTAGTGAGACCCTGTCTCAGAAATAAAAAATAAAAAGGGCTGGAGATGTAGCTCAGTGGTAAAGTGCCCATGGGTTTAATCCCAAGTACCAAAAGCAAAATAAAACATTGCTGGGGAACTGGGGCTTTAGCTCAGTGGTAGAGTGCATGTTTAGTATGCACAAAGCCCTGAATTCAATCTTCAGTGCACACACACATAATGCTGTATTCTTTTTTTTATATAAGTTATACTCCATTTATATACATTTATATTGTTTATTTTTATGTGGTGATGAGGGTTGAACCTAGTGCTCAAATGTGCTAGGCAAGTGCTCTACCACTGAGCCACAACATCAGCCCGCTCAAATGCTGTATTCTTAAAGTGCATTTCCCTTTGTATATATGTATACAGCTTTTAAGTGGGAACCAAGATAAAATGAAGAACCAATTTACCTTTAAGCTCAAAAAATAATTTAAAAATTTTCTCTTAACTAACACTTTTCCTTTACTTCTCCATTCTAATCAAAGAATAGTATGTCCTTTAACAAATATAAAAATTATAAAGTGGGGCTGGGGTTGTGGCCTGGTGGTAGGGTAATCATCTCACACGTGTGAGGCACTGGGTTTGATCCTTAGCACCACATAAAATAAAAATAAAGGCATTGCTTCCATCTACAACTAGAGGTATTAATCCTAGTTTTTAAGTCTTGTCAGATGAAAACAATTTCATTTTATTTGCTTTTATTTATGAGTGAGCCTGAGTTTTTATTATGTACTTTCAGCAAAATATTTGCTTATTTTAAAAGCTAGATGATTGTTTTTTTTTTTTCTGCTGATTAGAAAGGAATTTAGATTTTTTTTTCTTGTATGCATTGCTGGTATTTATTTCTCACTGTGTTATTGGTCCTTCCAACTATTGTTATCTTTAGAATTCTGGGTTCCTACCATTTCAGTCTCAGTGTTATAACCATGCCTAATTCGTCACTGTTTTTCTTATACTATCTTCACAGTTTTGCATACCAGTGATCCATGTAAAATGCATTTGATGTTCAGGATTGAGGCTGGGATTCATGTGTGCTTTTTCCTAATACATTATCATTCTCCTAATGATTGGTGGGGGTAATAATTTACCTTTTCTTCACTCATTTGAAATATCACACTCATTTTAATGAATTGTATTTTGATTTATGTTTGACACTGATCCCTTTCTATGGTGTCTCAGACATATGCAGTTATTAAACTGTTTTGTGCTGTGTTTTCAGAATAATGTTTAATAATGTTTAATATGTTTAATATCTGTAGGACATGCCCCCATCACTATTATTTTTAAGTACATGATTCCTGGGTTGTCTCTTCTGAATTTTTTGTACTTTTTAAATTTTAATTCAGCTATCAAGTTTGAAAGCTATACAAGAAAATCCTGATGTAAGTTAATGGATTAATCAAGAAGATTTTATCTTTTTTAACATATATACACACATGTATGCATAGTTTTATATATATATATGTATATATATATATATATATATATATATATATATATATATGTATATATATATACATATACACATATGTATACATTTTTTTGCTTAGTACTAGGGATTGAATCCACTAGTACTAAACAAAAAATATTTTACCACTGAGCCACATCCCAGCCCTTTTAAAATTTTTTATTTTGAGTCAAGGTCTCACTAAGTTGATAGGTGGTGAAGGCATTCCTGTACCCGCTGTTTGACAGGGTCACAGCGTGCGTGGGGGATGCTGTGGCAGGGCCACACCATTTGGAAACCAGAACTGTGGGGAATGTTGAGTGTTTTGTTTATGATCCTCATGATACAGATAACAGGGCATATGTCAATCAATAATAAAAGTACATATTGCCTGAGATTGCAGGAAAATTCCCAGAATGACACTAAGGATACAATTAAGACATGCCTGGAAGAGTGTTTCAGTATCTCTCAGGATACAAACAATAGTGTTATTCCTCAAGCCTAAACTACAGGAAACGTTTATCCCATGGTTAACAAGTTATACAACCCCCCCGCACAGTTCTAAAGCCACAACCTGTGTAGCCTAGCTACAGAAAAACAATTGCTGTGCCAACAGTACAAGGACCACCATATGTAGGTTACTTAATTAAAGGAAGATTATGGTGTCCCCCTCGAGGACAAGAGGCTAATAAAAATACATTTCCCACCAGCAGACCCTCCTTTGCCTTATACAGGAATTTATGATGAGAATGGGGAACACATAGCTAATATTAATGGCAAATGGGTTGAGGTGCAGAGCCTGCCCTTTAGTTAAAATTACAAAGACGTAAGACTTGGTGTGCTTTGATCAAGGACCAAAGAAACTCTTTAAGAAAGCAGTTAAATAGGTCATATGAAAAAAGGAAATTACCCTGGAAATTAAAAATAGAATAATTAACATAGATATATTTTAGAGGCACTTCAGATTAATAGGCTCTCACTATTTTAAGTGTGTTTTACAGACTTTAGATTAGAAGTAAGAAAGCTTACCAATAATAGGTATGCTTTAAAGTTAAAAGTTAATGAAATAATTATAGGTATGTTTTAAAGTTAAAAGTGAATAATAGGTCAGGAGACATGTAGTAGAGTTGTGTAGTCTAGCACCTAGTGATGGAGGTGAAAATGTAAAAGTTTAAGCATGATTGGCAAAGGTTACAGGAAAATATTTTAAACAATGTACTCAATATTTTAGGTAATCAATATATGTCAGAAAAGATTGTAACTTTTGAAAATTACATAAATCAAAGAAGTTTCAGCTTTGAGGCTATCCATTAACTGCCTCAAAAAACACCTACAAAAATGGTATAAAAATAAAGTCCCCTCTAGGGGCAGCAGATCCTTCTGAAGGCTGCTCCTAACTTGCAACCTGTTGTCCATCCTGTCTCTCTTCTTTGCTGATGCCACTCATCCATCAGGACACCTGGATCCCTGCTGGGGCCTTACTTAATTGCTGAAGCTAATCACAAATTTGCAATCATCCTGTCTTAGCCTCCCAAATTGCAGGGATTACAGGAATGCACCATCATGCCCAGCTGGGATATATATATATATATATATATATATATATATATATATATATATATATATATATATATATATATTTAAAACCTCAAATTGAACTTGAAAGATGAAAATTATAGTGACTGAGATTTAAAAAAAAATCACTGGATAGAAGAAAATATTAGTGAACCTGAAAACATAGCAAGAAAAACTAGGTGCTGAGGCTGTAGCTCAGTGGTAGAGCGCTTGCCTTGCACCTGTGAGATACTGGGTTCAATCCTCAGCACCACAAAAATAAATAAATAAAATAAAGGTATGCTGTCCATCTACAACTACAAAAATTAAAAAAAAAAGAATCAGTAAATGGGATAGTATCAAACTAAAAAGCTTCTTCACAGAAAAAGAAACAAGAATGTGAAGAGAGAGCCTACAGAATGGTAGAAAATCTTTGCCACCTGCGCCTCAGATAGAGCATAAATCTCCAAGATATATAAAAAACTCAAAAAACTTAACACCAAAACCACAAATAACCCTATCAATAAATGGGTAAAGTTGAACAGGCACAGAAGAGAAATAAGATCGATCAACAAATATATGAAAAAAATGTTCAACATCTCTAGCAATTAGAGAAATGCAAATTAAAACTACACTGAGATTTCATCTCACTCCAGTCAGAATGGCAGTTATCAAGAATACAAGTAATAATAAATGTTGGAGAGTAAGTGGGGAAAAAGTTACATTCATACATTGCTAGTGGGACTGCAAATTGGTTCAACCACTCTGGAAAGCAATATGGAGAGTCCTCAGAAAACTTGGAATGGAACCACCATTTGACCCAGTTATCCCACTCCTCAGTATATACCCAAAGGACTTAAAATCAGCATATTATAGTGATATGGCCACATCAAGGTTTATAGCAGCTCAATTCACAATAGCTAAGCTATGGCCCAAAGATGCCCTTCAACAGATGAATGGATAAAGAAAATGTGGCATATACACAATGGAATTTTACTCAGCCATAAAGAAGAATGAAATGGGCTGGGGTCATGGCTCAGTGGTAGAGCGCTTGCCTCACATGTGTGAGGCACTGGGTTCGATTCTCAGCACCATATGTAAAAACATAAAGGTCCATCAACAACTAAAAAAAAAATTTTAAAAAAAGAAGAATGAAATTATGGCATTGGCCAGTAAGTGGATGGAACTGGACAGTATCATGCTAAGTGAAATAAGTCAAACCCCCAAAAAACAAAGGCCATATGGGGATGCTAACACACAATAGGCAGAGGGGAGGGAAGGATAGAAGTTCACTAGATTAGACAAAGGGGAATGAGGGAAGGGAGGGGGAATGGGAATAGGAAAGACAGTAGAATTAATCAGACATAACTTTCCTATGTCTATATATAAATACACGATCAATGTAACTCCACATCATGTACAACCACAAGAATGGGAAGTTATAGTCCATGTATGCAAAATACACTCTAATGTCATGTATGGGGAAAATAACTGAATTAAAAATAGTATTCTGGGACTGGGGTTGTGGCTCAATGGTAGAGCACTTGCCTTGATTGTGTGAGGCACTGGTTTTGATCCTCAGTACCACATAAAAATAAATAAACAAAATAAAGGTATTACGTCCTTTTACAAATAAAAACATTTTTAAATAGTATTCTGAGCACAATAGCTGAAATGAGAAATTTACTAGTGGGATTCAATGGAAGATTTGAGGGTCGAAGAAACTATTGGTAAACTTGGAGATCAGAAACTTGAAATCACCCATTCTGAGAAGCAGAGAAAATAAATGATGCCAAATAACTAGAGCCTCAGGAATCTGTGAGATATCATCCATTGGAACAAAATACGCATTACATCACAGAAGTCGAAGAACCAGAAGACCAATAAGACCCGAAAATTCCATGAGCTTGGGTCCATTGCTGTATGTCATTTGTTGTGAAGTGAGTTCCTAGGTCAGAAGCAGCCCTGGGGACAATCATGACAGTCCACAGATGGGAGTTTTAACAGAAGCACTGATATGCAGAAGAGGCACATTCATAACCAGATCCTCTGATCCAGGAACCCTGGAACACTGCTCCTTGCATGATGAAAGCAGTCTAATGTAAGTCTGCCACTAGGTAGCTGGCTGCCCGCCTGGGAACAGTGCTACATCAGGGACTTGATCTCTGAAGTTGGCACTCTGAGTGGCTGTAGCCAGGTTGGCCTTGGTGAATGGAAATCCATGCTGCGCTGAGCTCAGGCATAACCTCCATCCCTGCCACTGTGGTCACTTTGTTCATGACACATTTGATGATGAGAGGATGGCTGGAGAAAGAGGCTGGTGGGTATCTACATAACAGGTCATCCTGTTCAGTTGATTATCAAATATTCCTCCACCGAGGTCACCTTTTGATGAGTATTCACCTAGGACACGAATACCTTCATGTTTTTTGTCCATATATAGAGGTCTGTCCACCTGCCTCTTCCCCAGACATCCTTGTCACCAATTTTCTAATTGTGTAAGTTCCAAGTCCCTGACCATCCAGCCAAACCATGGCCACAGCCCTGAACTGGTATATAATCTCACATTTGGCCATTTCTTCTTCTAAGCAAAATGAACAATCAGGAGCACTGCTCAAAGTCCTGCTGACTGGGAGAATTTCCCTCCACCACTGTCCTTCAGGATACCCCAGAAATGGATCCTAGTGCTACGGCTGTCCACTTGCAGTGGTGCCTGCTTTTTGTGCCTAACTATCCGTAACCCAGGCCCACATCTCCTGTCAACTGATTGTAGGAAACTTCCCATGAGGCCACGGATGCAGGCTGGGAGAGAGAAGGCAGCACAGCAAGAGTGAGGACCTGGAATTTTGGGTCACTTCTGCATGTAACTTCTTCATGTAACAGCACGTGCCTTCATGGCCACTAGCACCTCAAATACCATTGGATCTGCTGGATCATGTGGCCCAAGTGGTGACGCAGCTAGCAAGGCACCCTGGGCCTGCCGCACAGCCTTCACTTGTTTAGGCTTCTGCTCAAAAGTAGCAGCCTTTTCGGATCACTTGGTAAGGGGACCAGGGTAGCACACCCAGAATAGAATGAATGTATTTCCTCAAATTCCAAGGAGGCCAAATGGTCACTGCTCCTCTTTTATTGCAGGAGGGTCAGCTGCAACACTTATCCTTCTATTTATTTATTTATTTGGTACCAGGGCTTGAACCCAGGACTGCTGAGCCACTGAGCCACATCCCCTCCCCAGCCCTTTTTATTTTTTACTTTGAGACAGGGTCTTGCTGAGTTGCATAAGGCCTCGCTGAGTTGCTGAGGCTGACTTTGAACTTGTGATTCTCCTGCCTCCATTTCCCAAGCCACTGGGATGACAGGTGTGTGCCACCATGCCCAGCTTATCCTTCACTTTATTTCTTTATTGATTGATTTATTTGTACTAGAGTATCATTCGTGGGAGGTATAGACTCCATAGAACAGACTTCAGAAACATACAGGGCTATTTGATTTACAAATCTCTTGCTTTGTAGTAGTTGTCTTCAGTTACTTAAAGGAAACCCAGTATTTTTCTCTACAAATTGGGATAATATGATACATGTGTGAAACACTGTTGGCACCATCTAGAACATAGTAGCTGCCATATTACAGTAGCTATTATTATGGTATTAAAATGGCCAAAAGTGGTACTTAGAGACTAGTGGATTTAAATATTATTCAGTAAATATTAAAATGGAATTCTTCTTGTCTGGAGAATCAGCTTCAGTGTAGAGATTTTTTTTTTCTTTACTGTTTTACAAGAAAAGTTTTATTTTCTGCCCACGTTTTAATTGGCACATTTTAGTTATACACACACACAATAGAACAATATTATTTGGTTGGTATCATTTCCCAGCACTTTTTATTTCCCTTTCTTCCCCCGACTCTCTGGTCCCTTTCCACTATTTTATGTCACTCCCTTTGGTTTTTAAAAAGTTTGTTTTGGTTGTTGATAGACCTTTATTTATATGCAGTGCTGAGAATCAAACTCGGTGCCTCACACATGCCAGGAAAGTGAGTTACCGCTGAGCCCCAGCCCCAGTCCCTCTCCTTTTGATTTTTAAAAAAATTTTTAATTTGTTCTAATTAGTTATAGATGACAGTAGAATGCATTTTGACACATCCTACACAAATGGAGCACAATTTCTCATTCCTCTGGCTGTACATGGTGCAAGTCATTCCAGTAGTGTGATTATACATGTGTATAGGGTGATAGTGTCTGTCTCATCCTACCTTCCTCTTCACCCCTCCCCCACCCCTCCCCCCACCTCCCTTGGCACAATCCAATAGCCTTCACGTTAAAAGGATTTTTTTGACATACATCATGGCATTGGACTCTTGGAAATTCCACTGAGTAGGTCCCTGAATTCTGTCAGATTTATTTCCTGCCTTCTGACATGCAAGTATCTTACCATTAAATACAGAATAGTTGCTTCTTGCTCACTAGGTCCAATTTGCAGCAATGTCATTAGAGTAATGAACTTGTCTGAAATCACAGAAGGAAAATGTGACCAAGATGCCTGTGAACTAACTTGTGCATAGGGCCAGAGAGTTCATATACCCCGAGGTAGGACAGTGAAGGTGTACTGCCGCAGTCTGGCTGGGCACAAATGCCGCAGTCTGGCTGGGCACAAATGCCACAGTCTGGCTGGGCACAAAATCACGAGCCACCACACAGCTTGTAGATTCAAACAGCAACTCTTTATTCCCGAACTCACACCAGCCGTCTACAATCACATTCTGGGGAAATCCACGTTCTCTGCCCAAATCCACCTCCACTGGGCTTCTATCTCCAAAATAATACTGTCTGAATCCCGTGAGAACTCAAGGGGAACTCAGGCAGCAGGATACGCCCTATTCCCAGCAGGAATAATCTTAAACCTTAAACCTGGAACCTAAACCGGGAACGCCCTAATCCGCCTTGGTCCTTGAGCAAGGTCACTTACATTCAATGTCACTGCAACATGGGGTACGCTGGCAAGGAAATTGTCATACCTACTTGGCTAATGGCTCCCAGCATCTCCCCCCTTCTGATTAATTAAACAACAAGCAATGTGGCTTAAGGACCGTGCCTGGTAGGTTGTCCAATTCAACATATGGTTCTTACCCGTCATCGGAAAACTGACCTTTAGGCGTCAGCCTCCTGTCTTAGGTTGATACCACTGCAATTGAATCATACCCGTCACTGACTACCGGTCCAGCATACAGCCATACTTGTGGATAGGTCTATGCACCAGTGGGGGGGGTGAGGTTCTTTGCCTCACCTCTGTTGGCCCCCAAATTTGGCCTTGGTGCCAGTGGGGGAGTGAGGTTAATGTGGCTTAAGGACCGTGCCTGGTAGGTTGTCCAATTCAACATATGGTTCTTACCCGTCATCGGAAAACTGACCTTTAGGTATCAGCCTCCTGTCTTAGGTTGATACCACTGCAATTGGATCATACCCGTCACTGACTACCGGTCCAGCATATAGCCATTGGCCCCCAAATTTTAGACCATCACTAGCAGAAGGGAGGAGGATACAGAAATGCCACGACACCAAGCCAATTGACGGCTCCTTGGGAAAAATTGCATCACTGGTGACACCATCAGCAAAGATATGTCAGCATTACCACAATTCGCTGCACCAAACGATAGTTACATAGTCCAGGCAAGTTCTGCAAGCAGTTCAAAGCAGAGGAATCTATCAATATGTCCATTTCCTCCCAAAATCCGTTTCCTCCCAAAGTAAGTTAACTCCTTGATTGAGCATTACTTGTTGAGTTATATTCATTGATGCATCAGTTTATACAGTTTACTGTGATAGCTATCATAGAAGCTGTAGTCTGGTTGTATCTTTGTCTTCACCGGCACTGGGATGAAGATAGGAATTCTGGCAATGATGCTAAAGAGACATTATCCTGAAAAGAATTATTAAATATAATGAAAAAGAAAGGTGAAAGTAAACAAACAGATCTGTTAACCTACTTTAAAAACAATCCTTAACAGCTGTTTACCTAATTTAAATTAAACCATTTAAATCACGTGAATAAAAAAAAATAATAATAATTTGGATCCATTTTTTCATGAGCGCTCCTCATATAAGAAATATGGACATACGCACATACAGACATACAACACAAAACACAAGAGTGTACACAAACGTACAACACATAAGAAAATAGTAAAGGCCTTGTAGCTTTACCTGGGTGAAATCTCCATTGCAATGTTTAAAAACTCCACAGTCAAAAAATAAAACTGATCAGAAAAACATTAACCTAGGTTTGTATGAGCTCAAAAAATAAAAATAGAACCTTATGATGTGGAAAAATGCAATAATAAAATAGCTATTGAAAAAAGCATCCTGGTTAATCACTGTCGCAGATGTAAGAATGGCCAAGCTGGAGTTCTGGATATCAGCTGTTATGGATTTGAGTCAAATCATCTTCTTTTCGATCTGTAGAAATTGTTTTAGTTAATCTCTCTGGAATCCAAATCGGCTGCTGTTCTCCCTGTGGAAAAACACAAACAGACCCCCGACTCCAGACAATCACTGGGTCAGGACCTTTCCATTGTCCTGTTAGAATATCTTTCCAAAGTACTTTAGGCTTATGTACATTTTTTGGATACATATGCCTTTCCGCAGCACTAAGTCCTGATGAATCCAAATTTAAAAAGTTTAGAGTAAAAAGCGTTATTTTAAGTTTATCTTTGGGGGATATATACCCCCTTCCAATTCCCTCTTTTTGCTTTAATAAGTATGTTTTAATAGTTTGATGAGCTCTTTCAACTATGCCTTGTCCCTGTGGATTGTATGGGATTCCTGTTATATGAGTAATACCAAATGATGAGCAAAATTGTTTAAAAGAGGTAGAGGTATAGCCAGGACCATTATCGGTTTTTAACTGTTTAGGAACGCCCACAGTGGCAAAATTTTGTAAGCAATGAGCTATAACATCTTTAGTTTTTTCTCCTGCATGAAGGGAGCCCATCAAAAATCTGGAAGAAGTATCGACTGTAACATGTAAATATTTTAATTTTCCAAATTCTGGCAAGTGTGTGACGTCCATCTGCCAAATATGGTTAGGTATCAGTCCTCTAGGATTGACTCCAAGATTAACTTGTGGTAAAAATGTCACACAATTTTGACATTGTTTTATTATATGTCTGGCTTATTCCTTAGTTATTTTAAAACGCTTTTGTAAAGTATTAGCATTAACATGAAACCTTTTATGAAAATTTGTAGCTTCTTCAAATGTAGAGAAAATATGTATGTCATGTGTAGTTTTATCTGCTAAATCATTGCCTAAACTAAGGGCTCCAGGCAATCCTGTATGTGCCCTAATATGTCCTATGAAGAATGGATCTTTTCTGTCCCAGATTAGACTTTGTATAGTGGAAAACAAAGAGAAAACAGTAGAAGAAGGGGAAATCCTACCAGCATCTTCAAGAGATACTATAGCATTAACTACATACTGACTATCAGAAAATAAATTAAATACAGAATCTTTAAACATCAAAAAAGCTTGTAAAACTGCATTAAGCTCTACCTTTTGAGCTGATTGTTTCGGTACTAAAAATGTAAAAGTTCGATCTGGGGTAACTACTGCTGCTGTACCATTATTAGACCCATCAGTGAATATATTTGGAGCATTCATGATAGGTGTTTTTCTTGTCATTTTAGGAAAAACTACAGGATGCTTAGACCAAAAAGGCAACAAAGGATTAGATGGTAAATGATTATCAAATGTAACATTAGATTTACACATGATTATTGCCCAAGTATTTAACTCATTAGCTAACTCATCAATTTGATCCATAGTATATGGAGTAATAATTTTATTGGGAGAAATTCCAAACACTCCCTTCGCTGCTTTTATTCCTTTGAGTATTAATTGTCCTACAGCCTCAGGATACCTAGTAAGAATAGTGTTAGGAGAATAAGATAAATGTATCCACAATAATGGACCTTCTTGCCAAAATACTCCTGTAGGAATATTTTTTGTTGGTAGTACAATAAATAATAAAGGCAAACTTATATCAATTCTATCCAAATGCATATTTTCCATATATGTTTCAATAATTTTTAATGCCTTTCTTGCTTTAGGAGTTAACATGCGGGGTGAATTTGGATCTGATGGACCTTTTAGAATATCAAATAAAGGTCCCAACTCTCCTGTTGGTATACCTAGATAAGGCCTTATCCAATTTATGTCTCCCAATAACTTTTGAAAGTCGTTAAGTGATTTGAGTTGATCTACTCGTATTTGAATTTTTGGTGGACGGACCATGGTTGAGGATAATCGAACTCCTAAATAATTAATTGGAAAATTTAATTGTACTTTATCTATTGCTATCTCTAGATTATAATTTTTTAATAAGTTTGTAAGTGTGGCATAACATTCCAGCAATATGTTTTTATCTTTATGTGCCAATAATACATCATCCATATAGTGAAATATTTGTAGTTCAGGATTTTGATTTCTAAGTGGCTGGATTGCTTTGTTAACATATATTTGACACATAGTTGGACTGTTAGCCATCCCTTGAGGGAGTACTTTCCATTCATATCTCTGATCATGACCTTCATGATTTAATGCAGGGATAGTAAATGCAAAACGTGGACTATCCTCGGGATGAATTGGAATTGAAAAAAAACAATCTTTAATATCTATAGCTAAAACATGCCAAGTTTTTGGCAAAGCAGACAATTGAGGAATCCCTGATTGAGCAGGTCCCATAATAACCATCTCATTATTAATGGCTCTTAAATCTTGCAATAATCTCCATTTACCAGATTTCTTTTTGATGACAAAAATGGGAGTATTATGGGGAGATATGGAAGGTTGTATATGTCCTTCCGCTAATTGTTGTTTGACCAGATCATGGGCTACTTGTATCTTTTCTTTAGTCAGGGGCCACTGAGGAACCCACACTGGTCTTTCTGATTTCCAAGTAATTTTGATTGTCTCAGTGGCCCTTTCTGAAAATCCAACCCATGTCTGTCTGTTCCTTGATCTATTTGTATTCGTGCTGCTATACCTTGCCCTTGTTTTCCTAATCTTTTTTCTTTCCTAAAGCCTTGTCTAGCCCTAGTAGTGGGCGCATTAGGATTGATGTTATTTGTTAACGTCAAACCTAATTGATCTAGGACATCTCGTCCCCATAAATTTATAGGAAGATGATCCAATACATATGGCTGTACAGTTCCTTCACATCCTTCAGGATCCTTCCAATCTAATATCATAGAACTTCTATGGGGATTAGTCGCCACTCCTAGGCCTCGAAGCGTTTGAGTGGCTTGTTGTAGTGGCCAGTGTTTTGGCCATTCTTGATGAGATATGATGCTAAGGTCAGCTCCTGTGTCCAGTAGCCCATTAAACTCATGACCTTGAATATTTAGTTTTAGTATTGGGGGAGAATCTAAATTTAAAGACAACATAGCCCAATCTACACCTGTGGAGCCTAATCCCCTGGAACCTCTTTCTACACTATGACTACGAAATTTATTATGTAGGCTGGGTATTATTAACAACTGTGCTATTCTATCTCCAGGTGAAATTACTGATATACCTCTTGGAGAACTAGCTATAATTTTTATTTCACCTACATAATCGGGATCAATTACCCCAGGACTTATCATAAGTCCTTTTAATGTAGATGAACTATGTCCCAATAATAAGCCTACTGTTCCTTGGGGAAGAGGTCCTTTTACTCCTGTGGGAATGATTTGAACTCCCATCTCTGGAGTTAATACTGCTCTGGCAGAGGCGCAGATGTCCAACCCTGCGCTCCCTCGGGTTTGTCTGATGAGGGATTTAATGGATAATGTGTCCTGGGCACTAGCCTGATGGTGTTGCTGGTTTCCTCCACTGCCCTGTAGATTTGTGGTTGTGGGCCCCAGGGCATTGGGCCCCCCTGTCCGTTTTTTGGCAATGGAGCCTGATGCCTTTCTCCACGATATCTTGGATAAATACCTGGTCTTTGTCCGTTTTTTGATAAGGGAGTACCTTCTATGGTGGTTTGAGAACGGCATTCATTAGCCCAATGTCTCCCTCTACGGCATCGTGGGCAAATACCTGGTATTCTATTCCTTTGATACCTACTTTTGTTAAACCCTCCTCCTATGGGGCAATTCCTTTTAAAATGTCCTGTTTGTTCACAATCATAGCATGTTTTTGGCCTGGCATCTAAAGCCTGTTGTACTGCAGCTGCCAAGACTTGCCCTTGTTCATTAATATCTCTACATAATTTAATATATGTGTTTAAATCTTCATGTCTCCATGGTCTAATAACCTCTCTGCAGCAACGATTTGCTTGGTCATAAGCCAGTTGTTTTATTAATGGCATTGCTTGTTCTGTATCCCCAAAAATTTTGGCAGCCGTTTGAATTAGCCTATCTACAAAGTCAGCGTAAGTTTCATTAGCTCTCTGTATTACCTTAGATAGCTGACCTTGTAAATCTCCATGTCCTTGTAAAGTCTTCCATGCCCTAACTGCGTCTGCAGCAATTTGTGCATATATAGCAGGATCATATTCAATTTGTTGCCGTTGACCCTCATAAGGTCCTTTTCCTAACAACATACCTAGATTTCTTTGAGGGTAACCGGCTGCTGCATTTCGCCTAGCTGTCTCCGCGCAAAATTCCTCATTGGCAACCTTCCATAACAAATATTGTCCTCCATTTAGTACAGATTTACACATGCTAGCCCAATCTGCTAGCGTCATGTCCAAGTTAGTAATGGACTCGACCATGCTTACCGTGAAGGGAGCTTGGGGACCATAGGTTGTTACAGCCTCCTTTAACTGCTTCACTGTTTTAAAATCTAAAGCACAGTGAATTCGCTGCCCTCCTGCCTGTTCAAGTACAGGGCATGCTAATCTTTGAGGTCCTGTCTCAGGATCCCATTTATCAACTACGGGGTTTGAGGGCCACTCAGCTATCTCCATCGGTGGGGCTGTTGGTTGAATTACGCCCTCTTGTGATAAAACGGAGTTAGTAACAGCCTCCTGTTGTGGCCTTTTTCCTAACAACCCCTTTTCCTTTAAATTTTCTTCCTCTGTCTGACTAGCTCGAGAGACCTTCTCTTTTGTTTGATCTAAAATGTCTTTCTCCATGGTCTGAACCTGTAACAATTTACTTAACATCTTTTCGGTTTGTTTTTTACTAATTTCTAATCTACTATAAAGATAACGCAACCCAATAAGATAACACAAAACAAAACCCAAACTGAATGAAACAAAAACGGAATAAAATATCATTGTATCAATTTTCTCTTCCTCAGGGCCGGCAAACTTCAAACCTTTAGTCAACCATTTTTTCCAGTTTGCCTGAGAAATTTCTAGGGATAGGCAGCTTGAAACAAAAACAAGATAAATCAAAACAATAACACATTGTTTTTTGAATTGGTCACCCATTCTTTCGCTCTTCCTCAGGGGCGAGCAATTTCACTTACCTCCAAAGCTTCAGAAGTTCCCCGTACGAGCCGCCAAATGCCGCAGTCTGGCTGGGCACAAATGCCACAGTCTGGCTGGGCACAAAATCACGAGCCACCACACAGCTTGTAGATTCAAACAGCAACTCTTTATTCCTGAACTCACACCAGCCGTCTACAATCACATTCTGGGGAAATCCACGTTCTCTGCCCAAATCCACCTCCACTGGGCTTCTATCTCCAAAATATACTGTCTGAATCCCGTGAGAACTCAAGGGGAACTCAGGCAGCAGGATACGCCCTATTCCCAGCAGGAATAATCTTAAACCTTAAACCTGGAACCTAAACCGGGAACGCCCTAATCCGCCTTGGTCCTTGAGCAAGGTCACCTACATTCAATGTCACTGCAACATGGGGTACGCTGGCAAGGAAATTGTCATACCTACTTGGCTAATGGCTCCCAGCAGTGTACCGCTGACTTGCCAGCTGAAAGCAACTGCCTCTGGTGGGCCTATGGACAGATGAAGAGAAAAAAATCATTTTCCAGATCAATAGCTGCATTCCAGACACTAGGGGATGTGTTATTTACTCATGCATTGGAACCGTATCTGGCACAGCACCTGCATTTGGAATCAGCACCTGGTTGAGTGTACAATCATCCACGGTCATTCTGCAAAATCCACCTGCCTTCTGCAAAAGCTGAATAGGTGAGTTGAAGGGGAGTGTGGTGGAAATCACCACCCCACATGATTCTAGTACTCAAAGGTGGCACTAACCTCTGCCACCACTCCAGGGAAGCAGTATTGCTTTGGTTTACTTTCGTTCTAGGTAGAAGTCATTCTAATGGCTTCCACTGGACCTTCCCCAACATAATAGTTCTCACTCCAAGGATTGGGAAGTCAGTGTAAGTGCTCTACTGAGTATATTGAACTAAGCCTTCAAGAACTATTGAAATAGTCAAGATGGGCTCAGGAAGCCACTGTGAGGTGGATCTGAGCTAAACTCCACTGATCACCTGAATTCTATGAGCCTCTATTCTAATAGTGACATTTTAGGGAGGATTAGTATCAGTTTAGAGCCAGTATGCAGTAATCCATAAAAGGTCTGATTTTCTTCCTTTTCACAATGTACAGAATACTTTGAATGAAGTCAGGGGAATGAGTCCCTTTAAGGAAGTCCCCAGATGTGGGTGTGGTGGTGCACACCTGTAATCCCAGTGACTCTGGAGTGGATGCTGAGGCAGGAGGATTACAAGTTCAAAGCCAGCCTTATCAACTTAGGCGGTAGGCTACTTAGTGAGACCCTGTCCCAAAATAAAAAATAGAGGGGCTGGGGATATATCTCAGTTGGTAGGGCGCTTGCATGCACAAGGCCCTGGGTTCAATCCCCAGTACCACCAAAACAAAAAAAAGGGGCCGGGGATTGGGTCAGTGATTGAGCACCTCTGGGTGCAATTTCTGGTACTAAAAAAAAAAAAAAAAAAAGGAAGGAAGGAAGTCCCTAGTATGCTGCCAAATATTTATACTCGGTAATCTTTCTTCTAGTCTTCCTCACTTGGATTGACAATTAACCTCTTACCAAGGTTGCACATTGGGGAAAAGAAAAACATTGTGAACTGACTCCTCTACAAGTTGACTTGATCAATTGAGGGACTGAGACTCTGATTTTATGATTCAGGTTTGTTTTCTTGACCTGGGTTTTTCTGCTTGTACAGATCAAGTAAGAATTTGGTGAGCTTCCTATTTATTCCATGGCGAGGGGCACTAGTCCACGTTCTATGCCTCTGAGAGTCAGAGTGTTCTGACTGCTGCTTTGGCTCTAAGTCCATTAGGGTAGTATGTGCACCTGCTTTTGCTGATTGAGTGAAGCCTACTGGCTCTGGCCAGTTTGGAACTCTACTAGAGATATTCCCTAACTTACGATGGGGTTTTATGCCATTAAACCCATAACAAGTTGATAATATCATAATTTGAATATGTATTTAATAAAACTGCTGAACACTGTAGCTTAGCAACACAGACACTGTACTGTACTGGTTGCTTACCCTTGTGATCATGTGGCTGTTGCCATACAATATTGCAAGAGAATATCACAAACGGCATACCACTAGACCAAAAAAAAAAGACCAAAATTCCAAGTGCAGTTTCTACTGGATGTGCATCGCCTTTGCACCATTTGTGGAACTGGAAACTCGGAAGTGGAACCACCATAAGGCAGGGACCACCTGGCTTCCATTGCTATCATATTTCCCAAATCAGTGCCAGCAGTTTGGACTCCAAGTTCTGTCCTACAGAGAAGAACATTCAGAGACTTCAAGCATCACTGGGACTTGCCTTACAAAGGTGTTTGTCCCAGAAAGGTGTCTTCTGGACCCTCAGAGGAGGGTGAGTAGGGCTGACGTGACAAATTCACTCTAACATTCCAATCTCCTGAAGCCTTTGAATCCTTTCCCCTACATAAAACTGACACAGATGTGGCATTTCCAGCTGGACAGAGTACTCTCTAACTTCCTGAGTGCTACCATTAAAGACAGGCTCTACTTCCTGGTCCTTATCAATAAATTCTGCCTCATCTAACTTTATGTCCTTTCACCATTCTCCCACCCACTTCATAGCCTTCCCTATGTACATGTCCCCAGACTTCTGTCAAATTTTTTAAATCATGTGCTTCTCTCGGTATATATTACATGTCTTCATGAATCACACTTACACATCACCTATAGGGTTCTAGAAGCAAAGAGGGGTGTGAGAGGGAGTCCTGAGAAGAACTGAGAGTATCTTGTAACTGCCTCAAGAGAGGCTGTGACAGTTGCCTTAGACAACACAGGGTTAATGTCCTCGAATGGGTGTAGAGGCTGTTTTTTATGGCAAAGATGACCCATCAGTAGGTGCTCAATGACCCCAGCTCTATCAGGGTCTTCTCAGTCGTCCTCATTCAAACTTTGGGAACCCCATTCCTTCCAATCAGTGCCCTCACTTCCACAGTGGACACCCTAGGAAGTGGGAAATTCAATTTGCATGGGAATTCAGCCACTTGTGGGATACAATTCTGGGTTTGGCTTTCAGGAATCTCAGCCCCGTATCTATAAAAGACAAGGGTCTCTCTCAAGGCGGGTCGTTTAAGTGGTGTGTGAGCTGGGAATTCAAATCCCTAGCTCATGCTTTTCCATCCTCACTTTATCCAGTGACACTAGAAGTGACCAGCTGTCGCGTTCCTCATGACTAAAACACTCAGGGTCACTCCAGGGGAACTGAGCTGCACGAAATAACCACACAAGAGACAGAGATACCTTTTTCTCTGGGTCCTGTGAGGGTTCCTCTGACCTTAAGGGTCCATGGAAATAGGAGGGTGGGGAGAGAGAGAGAGAGAGAGAGGTGCTGAACCCTTTTATTGAGGAATGCCATTCAAATGAGGCAAGGGGTCAGGTTTCAGGAGGCTGAATCTAGCTTTGTGATGTCCACTGTCAGCTGGTTGACATCTAGGGAGGCCACTCCCAAAGGCAAAGCAAGAGCAGGGGACACACAAAGGGCGTTTCCATTCTATCCCAAACAGGGCAAGGGGGTAGGATTACAAAGGAACAGGTGAGTGAAACTCAACCCCAGGGGTGACACGCCTTTTAATTCCTGGGCTAGGACAACGCCCAGGTCATCATGAAATGTAGTGATTGGTCAGAGCCTCTTGCTTCAGGACTGGAAGGCGTGGGTCATTCAGAGTGGCTCCCCACTACCAGCTGATCTTGAACCTGTTCTAATATTTAGAAACTAGTCATCTAGCCCAGATGCAAAGCACAAGTTAGTTAGATTTTTTTTTTTTTTTTTAGTGTTTTCTGTTCTTTGGTTTTTTTGGTGCTAGGGATCAAACTCAGAACCTCATGCAGTGGACATTTTAGCAAGTCTGGGTAATAGTGTGACTCTACCTTTGTTGCTCACTATGGTGGTGATGTGCAGTGAGGCAAATTTATACTGTGCAAGAGCAGATGGAGAGCTGCATGTGAGGGTAACTTTAGGAAGAGTTTTTCGATGCTTATTTACACATGGGGCAAATACCTTTCTCCATTCACCATTCTGTGTTCTGACTGATTTCCTGTCTGATACAGAAACCTGTCGGGGGGTTTTTAGCCCCCGTCTGCTCCTGACCAGCGGGAGAAGCAGGAAAAGCACGCTGACCAGGACAAGCCAGGACACGTGCCAGGGAGAAGAGTCAAAACAGGATCTAGTTTAATAAGGAAGTACACACAGCTTATATACTGCACAGGAGCCAATCAGGATAAAGGTCAGAGGGGTGGAGCAAGTTCACATGTACACCATAGTCTGTAAGGGAAGGCACAAGCTGTCCATGAGAGGGGAAGAGTCCTGGACCTATCCTGAGGTGGTCAGCCTCCTCCGTCACCACCCACAGCACCTCCTCCTGACTGATCACCAGGTGCCTTCCCAGCCACATGTGCAGGCAGCCACGCCCTACAGAAACCAACCCCTAGATTTTTTGCCATTTGTATTGATGTTTCTTCCATCAAAATTTCTTGATTTTTCTTCCATCAAAATTTATTGATTATTATTAAATGAGGTAAGTAATGAATATACAGAAACCAGTAAATAATCAGTTTCTGTTTTTATGCAAAGTTCTCCATAAAGATAGGTATAAGATAAAGTTATAGCTGTTCTTTCATTCAGTAATTAGAATCTAGTAGGGCAACTAAGTCATAGACAAAATAACACATATGGAACACTGTACTCCTTAGTTTTGACAAAAATGTTCCAAGATATCATATACATGAATACCCAGTTCCTTGCCTTGTGTTTGCTTAGGACTATCCAATATTCCTTGTGGATTTAGTTTTGGAAAAGTTAGGCATTTATGTAATTTTTGTATTTATTTAACTTAACCATATACATAAAGTTATATAAGGTACTGGCATGATTCAGGACCCAAATTAGGTGTGTGTGTGTGTGTGTGTGTGTGTGTGTGTGTGTTTCACGGTTTAATCCCTGAACCACATCCCGTGTTCTTTCTTTCATTCTTTTTTTTTTTTCTAGACTGGGCCTCTCTAAGTTGCTGAGGCTGGTTTTGAACTTGTGATCCTCCTACCTCAGCTTCCCAAGCTGCTGGGTTTACAGGCATCACCACTGTGCCTGGATCATGTAATTATATTTTGTTTAAGTCTCTTTTAATTTATTATTATTTTTTCAAGAGACAGGGTCTCCCTATGTTCCCTGGCTGGCTTTGAACTCTTCACCTCAAGCAATCCTCTGCCTCAATCTCCTGAGTAGCTGGGACTATAGGCACCAGCCACCATGCCCAGTTTCTTTCTTTCTTTAATTTTTTTTTACAGCAGATACAGACATTTATTTTATAATAATAAAATTACAGATATATTCATTAAACTTGAGGTGAGGTGGGAAGAGAGGGGAAAGCACATTCAGAAATGAGTTCTCAAAAAAAAAAAAAAACTCCCCCAACTAGCACCCAAGAGAAATGACATGGACACCATGTTCCCAGCTGGCAGAGGCCTGAGATGACCCCGGCAGTGTCCCTGCCTAGCCCTCTCCTGTCCCCCTTTCTGTTTTTACTCTTATTTCTCAGGTGGCATCTGGAATCAGGAATTATCACCTATAAGTTATTCAGTTGGAAGTTATATCCTTAAGTCAAGAAGGGGAAGATTAGGAGTAGCTGCCTCGGGTGGGGCAGGAGGATTCGGTTGAAGGGCTGCAACAACCCAAAGGAAGGCATCCCACTCCTGTCCAAAACCATTTCTTCATAAGTTAACGCTTATTTCTTGTGGGAGGCCATCCTTGCCCGTGATTTGAGTCACCTCCCCGGCTGGACGAGAGGCGCTTAGTCACATCCTTGTGTGCAGAGCTTTCCCCACCCTTCTGGGTCCGAGGGCTTGTCAGTGTGGAGGTATGTCTGAACACTACCCCGAAGACCCAATCGTCGCCCCTGACCTTGGGACACTGCCCCCCTTAATCTTCATTGGATGGGATTTTCCCCAGAATTTTTTGTTCCCCAATAAAAGTCCACTCTCTGGTGTGTTCTCCCTCTCTCGCTGGCCTCTTCAGTAAACCTCGCTACTCTAATAGGTAGTTGGAGGCTGGGGGTACGAGAAGCTGTCCTGGAGCCGGTTTAAAGGTAATTACACTCTGTTTCTTTAATTCAAACTCCCTTTGTATTTCTCATGGAGACGAACCTTCACCTATGAAGCCTGTGCTGGCCGCAGGCTAAATATTTCTTAGCTCAAAAAATAGGGCAAAACTATAATGGAGTTGTGCAAGGCCAGTCCTTGAAAACCGAACAGGAGGACCCAAGAGATTTATTCTATCATTCACTGCCTCCTTACCTCTGATCTTCCCCTGTTCATGCTACAGGTGAAAAGCTCCACCAGCATCAAGGTGTAATTTATCTGTTAGGATCTTTATTCTTTTGGGTTCTAAGATATTAGTCTTTTTATCCAGCTCATCATTTATTGTGCTTGATGTTGAGGGTTAAGGGAAAGGAGGGCAGAAAATACCAAATTAAAAAAAGGAAGAAAGAAAACCTTGGGGCTGGGTTGTAGTTCAGTCAGTGGTAGAGCGTTTGTCTAGCACATGCGCGGCCCTGGGTTCCATCCTCAGCATCATGTAAAAATGAATAAATTTTTAAAAAGTATTGTTGGGGCTGGGAATGCGGCTCAGCGGTAGAGAGCTCGCCTAGGGACCCAGGTTCGACCCTCAGCACCACATAAAAATGAAAGCATTGTGTTGTGTCAATCTACATCTAAAAAATAAATATTAAAATAAAATAAAAAGTATTGTGTCCAACTACAACTAATATATAGATATAGATATAGATAGATAGAGATATTGTTAAACCAGGACGCAAAGAAAAGACCACTGACTCCAATTAAAATCAAATTAAAGCAAGCTTATTATTTCGACCGGCTGGGCTGCCTCTCCCACCCAAAACCGCAGGAACAAGACAGCCCCACAGCTTTCTTGCAGCCCAGCTTTATAGCCCAGAAAGTTACACAAAGGGGGGTTACAGATAACAAAAAAAGGCTAGTTTACATTTTTGCTGGCCCTGACATCAGAATTTGTGAAGGTCATTAGAGCCTCAGAGAGGGTTGTTATCTGGCCAGGGAAGGCCAAGATTTGTGAGGCGTCACTAAAGTTTCAGAGAGGGCTGTTATCTGGTCAGAGAGCCAGCATGGGTGAGTTCAAGGCACCGGCAGGCATTCCAAGCAGGTTCAGAATTTGCAGTCATTTATAGTAAAGCCAAAATTAGCTTTTCATGGCTTTGTGGCAAGATTGCTCCCAATTTTAAGAGGGAATCAGGCTGGGTCTATCAATATATAGATAGATATACATAGATTTAGATATGGATATAGATATGAGAAAACCTCATATATCTATCTGTATCTATATAGATATTGAACGCAGGCTCAAGCTAACACTGAACATGTTCCTCGTGGTACAATAACATGGTTTTATAACTATTAAATGGTGTTTTAGTAACTGTCGCATTTGAGGTTTTTATGTGTTTATTCTGCCTCTGTGTGTGTGCATGCACACGAGTGTGTGTGTGTGTGTGTGTGTGTGTGTGAGAGAGAGAGAGAGAGAGAGAGAGAGAGAGAGAGAGAGAGGAGAGATATTCCAGGGAGTTTTATTTGAATATGTTCAACAATTGACTTGGTCTGATCCAGACGATGCTGAAATAGTGATTACTCTGGGTGTTGTACTTCTCTAGACAACTGGGATGCTGAAAATGAACAGCTTGTCAAGAATCAGAAGGGTGATTTCATTTAAAACAGCACAGTTTCTTTATAATATTACTCAGCCTTTAAGAAGAATGAAATTATGGCATTTGCCAGTAAATGGATGGACCTGGAGAATATCATACTAAGAAGAATAAGCGAATCCCAAAGAACCAAAGGCCAAATGTTTTCTCTGGTACCTGCTGCTAATCCACAGTAAGTGTGGGAGTGGGCTAGGAAAGAATAGGTATGTCATAGTTTGGATTAGACAGAAGGAGTGAAGGGAGGGGAGGGTGTGGGGCAGGAAGCACAGTAGAATGGGTGGGACACGATGACCACATGCGCATATATGACCACACACAACCGGTGGGATTCTACATCATGTAGGACCAGAAGGAGAAGTTTCACTCCATTGATGTATGATGTGTCACAATGCATTCTAGTTCCATGTGTAATTAATTAGAAAAAATTAAACAACAACAACAACCACGAACCCGGAACCAACACAAGTCCTGGGCCACATGGAGAGAGCCAGCTTCAGGGGGTCAACCACACCTTCCACCAGAGAGACCTGCTGACAGGTGGCGGCAGCATTCTTGTCATTAGGGAAAGGGCCACATCTAGGTAGGCTTTGATGGATGGCCTGACTTCTGTGCAGCTTGGACGACAGACTTGTCTACTCTGAAGCAGACAGTGATAGAGGGGCCAGGGACACTGAAGGCTGCCAGGGACAGCAGCTGATCAGTGTGGTGCCAAAGACAAACCCATCTTCCTGGCGTCTTGCCAGAAAATCAGATGAAGCTCGGCACGAGGGGCTGCAGCTCTTGGCCCCCAGGGCAGGGCCGGCTGGTGGGGTCCAGTCGCTGCCAGGCGCAGGCGGATCCGTCCTGGAGGACGCTAGGCAGTGACCAGCCGCTGACTCTGCCGGATCAAGGGCGGGCGAGAGGGAGGGGGACTAGAACAATCCGGCAGCAGGCTCTCCTAAGTCTCTTCACTAGGCCTGCTCCAAGGACAGACCTGGACAGACTGACAGCCGAGCGCAGCAAGAGGGGGAGCACGCGAGCGCCCGTGTACCCCCAGTTTCTCTGTAACTTCCTTCGTTCGTTCTTTTCCTTTCCTTTCCTTGGGTACAAGGGGTTGAGCCCAGGGGGCTTAACCACTGAGCCACATCCCCAGCCTTTTAAAAATTTATTATTAAAAAAATTTTGAAACATAGTTTTACAAAGTTGCTTACCACCTGGCTAAATTGCTGGGGCTGGCCTTGAACTTGCAACCCTCCTGTCTCAGCCTCCCGAGTCGCTGAGATTACAGACAGGCGCCACTGAGTCTTTTCATTGAATATTTACAATGAATATTTTACCACTTCAGATAGAATGTAGAATTCTTGACGTCATAGAGTCTGTTACCCTTCTCCCTTTGTTATCAATATTACACCCACATGCATTGAAAACCCATGGGGAAATATTTTAAGTTGACTTTCAACACACAAAATTTAAATAATTTAAGGAGACAAGATAGTCTTATGTTTACCATTTCTGTTGTTCTTCAGATTTTGTTTTTTCTTAACTTTTTTTCTGAGTAATCCATAAAGCCACATTACATTTAGTCGTCACATCTCCTTAGATTCTACTTGGATGTGACAGTTTTTTGGACTCTTCCTGTTTTTGATGACCTTGCCAGATTTAAGACTTACTGGTCAGGCATTTTGTAGACTGAATCTCAATTATGATTTGTCTGATGTTTTTCCTCTTGATTAGACTAAGCTTATAGGTTTAGAAAAGAAGGTCACAAATGTCACTTTTATCACATCAGATCAAGGTATGTACAATATGACTTATCACTGTTGATGTCAATATCCTTGGCCCTCTGAGATAGTGTTTGTCAATTTCTACACTGTCAATTTACTCTTATTGCTTCTTCTCCATTATATATATATTTTCAGTTTCCAGTGATTTTGTTTGTTCTAATCAGTTATACATGACAGTAGAAAGCTCTTCGATTCATTGTACATAAATGGAGAATTTTTCACTTCTCTGGTTGTGCATGAAGTAGAGTCACACCATTTGTGTAATCATACATGTACCTAGGGGTAATGATGTCCATCTCATTTCACCATCTTTCCTACCCCTCCCTGCTCCCTTTTGCCAATCCAAATTTCCTCTATTTATCTCAAAGTAGCCCCCATATGGATTAGCATCCATTTATTAGACAAAACATTTGGCCCCTGGTTTTTTGAGATTGGCTTGTTTCACTTAGCATGATATTCTCCAACTTCATCCATTTATCTGCAAATGCCATAATTTTATTCTTTTAATGCTGAGTAATAGTCCATTGTGTGTGTGTGTGTGTGTGTGTATTTATATATATATATAATCACAGTTTCTTTATCCATTTATATATTGAAGGGCATCTAGGTTACTTCCACAGTTTACCAATTGTGAATTGTGCTGTGGCTGTGTCCCTGTAGTATGTTGTTTTTAAGTCTTTAGGGTATAGACCGAGGAGTGGGATAGCTGGGTCAAATGGTGGTTCCATTCCAAATTTTCCAAGGAATCTCCATACTGCTTTCCAGATTGGTTGCACCAATTTGCAGTCCCATTATGAGCGTGCCTTCCCCCCACATCTTCACAAACACTTATTGTTACTTGTATTCTTGATAACTGCCATTCTGACTAGAGCGAGATGAAATCTTGGAGTAGTTGATTTGCATTTCTCTAGTGAATGTTTTTTCATATATTTGTTAATTGATTGCATTTTTCATCTAAAAAATGTTCAGCTCCTTAGCCCATTTATTGATTGTGTTGTTTCTTTTTCTGGTGTTCAGTTTTTTTGAATTCTTTATATATCCTGGAGATTAATGCTCTATTTGACATGTGTGTGCAAAAATTTGCTCCCAAAATGTAGGCTCTTTCTTCACCTCATTGATTCTTTTGCAGAGAAGCTTTTTAGTTTGAATCCATCCCATTTATTGATTCTTGATTTTATTTGTTGTGCTTTTGGATTCTTGTTAAGGAATCTGGGGCCTAATCTGACATGATAAAGATTTGGGCACACTTTTTATTCTATTAGGTGTAGGGTCTCTGGTCTAATGTCTAGGTCTTTGATCTACTTTGAGTTTTGTGCATAGTGAGATAGTTTAGTTTCATTTTGCTGCATATGGACTTCCAGTTTTCCGAGCACTATTTGTTGAAGAGGCTCTCTTTTCTCCAATGTTTTTGGTGTCTTTGTTTAGTATGAAATAACCATTGGTCTACATGTCTATTTTGGTGCAAATACCATACTGTTTTGGTTACTATAGCTTTGTTATACTATATATTTTGTCACTTATTTATATCTGGATGGACTTATTGATGATAGTTTCACACTTTGGATTATAATTTAATAGTGTTATTTATTTTGACCTTTGGGAGCTGTTTCAGCTGGCCCCTGTATTCCTTTGACACGACCCTATCATTATGTGAATGTCTGTGCTTTTAAAAGCATTTTGACTTTCAGGCACTGTAAAATGATCTATGTATATTTCCTGCTCCAGTCCTTGAACCAGCCATTTATCCAAGAATCCTGATTCTTTTTATTTTTTTGGGGCAATGCTGAGGAATGAACCCAGGGCCTCATGCATGTCAGGCAAGTAAGTGCTCTACCACTGAGCCACATCTCCAATCCCTGGTTCCTTTTATTGGGGAAATATATTAGAAACTGAGTGGGTTCTAGGTGGTCTTAGTGATTCCAGGTGTCATTGCTTTGAGTTTCAAGTGACAGAATAAAACTACAGATGTAAATACATACAAATATTTCTGTATGCAATCATCTATAACTATATTCAACTAAATATCATACTGATGTCTCTTTAGCTCTAATCTATTACATATGGGTCACTCTAAATTACCCTTGCTTATCTACTTCCTGCACTAACTTTGAGAAAGCTGGTTCCCACCACCTATCATTCAAGTAGATCAATTACAGCATACATACATAGGGATTTCAGAATGATTAGCTCACAATTCCTTAGGAAACACCTTTTTTTTTTTAAGAGAGGAAATTAACAATGGGGATTTGTCCTGAGAAATATGTTGTCAGGTGATTTTGTATTAATATAGTGTACTTATACAAATTAAGATGACTGATTTCACTAGGAAATATAACTTTAGTGGAACCATCATGTATGTAGCCTGTTGACCAAAATGACTCTACTTCAAGTATTTTGTCTCATCTGCTTTTAAAAATATTTATACTTTAGTTGTAGTTGGACACAATATCTTTATTTTTTATGTAGTGGTGAGGATCGAACCCAGGGCCTTGCACATGCTAGGCAAGTGCTCTACCACTGAGCCACAATCCCAGCCCTCGTCTGCTCCTTTTTATTCCTATTACACATTATAACTTGTAATTGTCAGTCCTTGGATGTTTTGTTTTGCTTATATTCTTTTTGTTTCCATTTTAGTTTGAGAAGTCCCAACATATTTTCTAGCTTACTTATCCTTTCCTAGGGGATGTACACTCTTTGATGAGCTCATCAAAGGCATTCATTTTTGTTATAGTGTAAGGGTAAAAGAAATTGAAGTTAAAGTGTAAAAGACCGGGTGTTGTAAAGTTTCTAAGCTGCAAGGCCTGAGGTAAAATGTAAAGGACCAGGTATTTTTAAGTTCCTATGCTACACGCAAAACCTGAAATTCCTGTAGCTGTTAGGACAATTCCCGGACTGCCCAGTAAATATTCCCCCTGACCGCCTGGTTGTTTAATAACCTAGGACCCTGTGCGGCCTTGCACATAGACATCGCAGGGCCTAAACCAATCAGTTTGAATGTATTCCCCTCTTAGGAGTGACCTATCGCTCCCGCCCAACCTGTTCCCGCCAATGAATGTACTAATCATGTCTCAGAGTTGTTTGATTTTCCTGCGGTGTATGATGATTTGTTAAAGGAGACTGTGATGTATGTAAAGTCCCCGCCCTCCCCCAAAAGTGTACTTAAGCACTGCTCAACTCCTGCTCGGGGCTCTGGGCTGCTCTCCCTTCTTGAGTGAGCACGGAGCCCCAGCATGCTGGATTGGATCCTCAATAAACCCCTTTTGCTGTTGCATGAGCCACGGTCTCTTGGTGGTCTCTTCCTCCGACGTTCGCCGGACCCTTACAATAGATCATAACTTTTCCATCCCTCTGCTTATTACATCTGCTAATGCATACTGTTTTTTCCTCTAGAGCCTTTTACAGTTATTTTAAATTCCTTGTTTGATCATCTTAACATCTGCCTGTGCCACATCTGAGTCTGGTTCTGATGTCTCTTTAGACTTTGTGTTGTTGTGTGTGCATTTTTTTTGTTTTGGTTCAAAGTGTTGTTAGTAATGGAAACTGAGGCAAACAGGCCTCCAGCGTTAGGATTTACATTGATTTGAGCAGGAGCTGTGCCGTAGTCTAGCTGGGCACAAATAACCAAGCCGCCACAAAGCCTTGTAGATTCAAACAGCAACTCTTTATTCCCCAACTCTCACCGGCACTGCACACACCACATGGGAACACACTCCCTCCACCCAATCTCCCCGACCCCCCCCCTCCTCGAGAACTGCACGGGAACTCCAAAGTAGCGGGCAAGAGCCGCCTTATTGCCTGACAGTAAAGGTCAAATATACAATTCAATCAATCCAGCATCACAGCAATTATATATAGCTCATTTCAAATCATCATCTCAATGGTTCCTGGTCACCTTTCAACCATTCCCTCTGGCAAATGCCAGGCGTCATTCTGACTGGGCCGTGGCTCTCAACAGAGCTGGGTTGTTTGTTTGCTATAGCTCTATGTGCCAGACGTTCCTCCAGTGTTTTTCCTCTTGATTTTTGGCATTCCCAAGTACCCCCTAAAAATCTGTTATGCTGTAGTCCAGCCCTTTGAGCTGTAATCCACAACAATCAGAAATCAAGGACAAGCAAGCTGGAAGATTAACAAGGACTGGAAAGAAGAAATCATCCATCTTTGCTCTCTCTTGCCTGCTATCTTAACCCCTTCACTCCCCTGCCATCCTCTACTGTCCCCATTAACATGCTTGCTTTCTCCACTGGAATCAAAGGGTGGAGTCTGCTCACAATTTCATCCAGGGTGAGAAAAAGTACTTGCTCCATCAAATAAACTTCATGGGATAATGCAAAGCAAGAATGAAGTTGCCTGATCACCCCCCAGTCATGGTTACTTATTATAATTCATGTATTTTTATGGGAACTGTGATGCAGCTGGCAGTTGGTATATGCAATCCGGATTCCACCAGGCACTACCTGCATCTCGGAGGTGGAGGAAGTGAGCACAATGGATGTTGGAGGTGCACAGATGGCATCCACAGTGGCAGGAGACGTGGTAGTGGCAGTGTCTAATGCTTCCATACTAAGTGATGAGCAGTGGTGGTAGTAGCAGGGTTAGATGCTTCTCCTTGAAGTGCTGTAGTGTACTTGGGCACGTATCCTACTTTTTCCCCCCTTCCTGAGGGTGGACAGCCCAAAAGTATGGTTCCTTGGCTCTACTGAACATTCTTCACATTTAAAAATTCTTTATTAAATCCCTTACTGCTTAAAAAACAGAATGAATTGTTATTGAAAACTTTTTTCTATCAGTAAGGGGAGAATGAAAAAATTGGATAAAAAAGCAGTAAAGAATTAGAACAGTTCCTTTTCAGTCAATAAAGAAAATGACAGAATGATATACTACCATCTATGTTACTTAGAACCCCTTAATACTATGGGTTGGTCTTACAGATACAAGGTGCACTAAGTTATTGCCTCTGCAGACACAAGGTGGATGACTCCAGAAGGGAAAAAGAAGACTCCACATTTTTTTTCCTGAAATGATTTATTTATAAAATTTTAATCAAAAAAGAAAAACAACATGCTTACTATGTGTTAGTTACACAGGTGCTATATTTTTTCCCTTATTATTTAGGCAGGAAGATTTTAAGGCATACAATAGAAGAAAAATTGGAAAAACATTTGCAGTGAAAGAAGACAATTCAGGAATAAACCCAGAAAACTAGCATACAGCAAAAAAAAAAAAAAATATTTAAAACGGATGAGCAAACTACACCCTATAGACCAAATGTATTTTTCTTTCCTTTTGGTGCTGGACTTCGCACATGCTGGGCAAATATTCTATCACTGAACCACAAGCCTAAGCCCTGTTACCTGATTTTAAGATATTAAGTTTTTTTTGGAACACAGTTGCATCCACTACCTCTAAGTCAGGATTTCTCAACCTCAGCACTAGCATTACTGACTCGATGGGCCAGATAATTTAATTGTGGAGGCTGGACTATGTATTACAGGGTGATGAGAGGATTCCTGTCACTAGATACTAGTAGCAACCCCCTTTACAGCAACAGACAAAAGTGTCTGTGGGTGTTGCCATTATCACCCTGAGGATGTGGGCAGAGGAAGCAGAACAGCCTTGGTGAGAACCACTGGCTTATGCATCCCGTGCTCCCAGGCTACAGAGGCAGTGTGCAGACTTTCACATAAAGCCTGATGCCTGCTCTCTAGCCCTTAACTCCTTTTTGCAAAAAACAAAGGCAAAGAATAACACTAGACTAAAAAAAACACCAAACAGCAAAGCATGTGGCAATATAAGCTCCTCAGTCAACTTTCTACAAATTAGTTTAAAAACTGACTTCAATTTTAAAAAAGAAAATAGATAAAAACAAGCAATTCAAAGAAACAAAACTCAAATGACCCTTAGGCAAGGCAGATGCTCAACCTCATTAGCAGTTAAAACACAAAGGCACTTTTTTGAACGTTACAACTTCAGTTGAGTAAACGTTCAGTTGTGATTAAAATAGAAAACGAACATACATTTCTGTTGAGATTAATGGCCAAGTTTAAGACAATAAGGCACTAATTACTACATTTAAAATATACTACATTGTTAAGGCAAGGAATCCGACCAGTGGGAACAAAAGCACCAACATGCAACAATACATGTGTAGTAAAAATGCTTATCATATGATTACTTATAAGTAATAAACCTGAACTTTCATTAGCGGGAGAATGGCCTGTATATACCATGGTTTGTCTGTTATGTGAAAATCTAAAACTAGATCTGTAGGTATTGACTAAAAGGATGTTCGTAGTCTACAACCATGTGAGGAGACTGCACTTCAACGTGTGTGCACAACGTGTGTGCACCCAAACAAATCTGGACGTGGGTAAGCTTCCTGAGTATGGAGAAAATATTTTCAGCACACACATTAGGCTTTGGTTTTCAGCACTTAAGAGACTCTGTGGATACGATTTTGTTTAAACAAACAAACAACAACAAAAATCCTCTGTGATATACAAAGTTTCAGTTGAAACATGATATATAAACTTTAACTTTCAAAACTTGACAAGAGAAATATGTGTACAAGAGCAGAAAATGAAAGAGAACTCTCTCAATATTTTTTATGTCTCAAAAAAGTTAAAATTGTAATGAAATAGTTCTATCACTTATCTTTGATTTTATTAATTTAATTCCTCTAATGGGCATGAACTCTCAGAAAATACAGAAGTTTTAAGAATAGACTCATGAGGGGGTGGGGATGTAGCTCAGTTGGTAGAGCGCTTGCCTAGCATGCAAAAGGCCCCAGGTTCAATCCCCAGCACCACCCCCACCCCCCAAAAAAAATAAATTAAAAAAAAGATGAAATCAATGTATCAGTGCAGCTAAAATTTAGTAATCATATTTCCTCTAATAAAAGTGAATTTTTTGTTATAAATGGCCCTTTAATGAGTTGACTAATAATATCTAAGTAAGTTTATTTATCAAATAATACAAATTTATATTTAACTTATTTAGGATATGTATTATTTTTCTATAGTGTGGGGCAGAAGTGGATTGTTATTATTCTAAATGTTGTGAAAATTTATAGGACCAAGAGGTAGTAAGTGGACACCTGCAAGTTGACTGTGTGCTGTAACTAGTGTTAAGTTCTTATATTAGTGTGTAATACTTCTTAATGTCTACTATTTATACATTATATTCTTTGACAATTTAATAAGTCAGGTCATGAACATTATGGCTAATGTTTAATAAGCTGCTTGGTCTGACCTGCTATTTAACTGGAATACTTATACCATAAGTATTATAGATTGGTTTTCTTTGGTACCAGGGATTGAACCCAGGGCTGCTTTACTACTGAGCCACATCCCCAGCCCCTTCTGCCCCACTTTTTAAAAGTCTGAGACACGAAGTTACTTAGTGCATCACTAAGATGCAAAAGCCATTTGTAAACTTGAGATCCTCCTGCCTCAGCCTCCAGAGTCACTGGGATTATAAGCAGGTGCCACTGCACCCAGCACAATGGATTATTTTTTTTATAGCTGATTTGATTTTGGACGGTGTCCTTTTACAAATTTGGTAAAAAGGTTACAATAGCTTCATAGCTTTGACTTTTTTGTATTTTTAAGAATTAAAGACTTTTATCTGTAAGATAATTTGGTGCTAGAGGCATTATGCAGCGTAGCTCTTTAAACAGTTTCTTTTTGGTTTTTACTTTATTCAGGGCAATAATAATTTTCCAGGATTTCCAAAATACTATAAAAATATATACTATAAAATGCTAAATGTAAACAAATATTTCCTATATTTTACTAAATTAAAGCTGGATATATGTATATACTTCAATAATGTTTAAGAAAATATTTAATAAAATAATGCTTTTCTATGTCAGCTATTCCATAAAAAGCTGAACTTTCTCTAGTAAAGTTGAATAAATATGTATGTGTATATATATGAAAAAACAATTTAAATGTTAATTCCCCAGGACTCAGATTAACTGAGAATAAAGTTAAAACATAGTTTTTTATTCACTCAAGACCAGGGAAAGGGCAGTTCTGAATCGTTTCCTCAGATCTACTGTTAAGAACACAGATAAACTCAATGTGTCTTCTGTGCCTAGCTTAGCCTCTTGACCCTTCCTGATTGCAAAATGGCCACAATTCCCTATATCACACAACCATACAGATATGTGTCCTGTAGTTGAGAAGACCATCTCCTTGTATTTTGTTAGGAAAAAAATTTAACTGAGGTCCATCTGCAGAGTTTGGTCAGGTATTCTGTGGCCAGGAACATTATACATATGATCAGTTTGCAAAGCAAACTAGAAGCAGCACCTGGTATTTATAGACTTAGGTGATTGGTAACCAATCCTGCCAAAGGGAGAATGGCAGAGGAACATCAATGAATAGGCAAAACTAACCAATAGTATCTGATAATTCAATACAGCCTTATTTCTGTGAAATCTCCATTTTTGTAACTATATAATTTTTCATGATTCTTGACCTTTTTCTTTGAAGGATGAAATACTTTTAATTTCAGGAAAAGTTGTTCAAGTTTTTTTTCCCCTTGCATTAATTTTGTGTTTCTCTACACACTGGAGTCAAATCCTATTTATTCCTTTCATCAAATATTGACTGGGGGGTGGGGGGCCTGGGGTTGTGGTTCAGTGGTAGATCGCTTGCCTAGCATGTGAGAGTCACTGGGTTTGATTCTCAGCATTGCATATAAATAAAGGTTCATTGACAACCGAAAAGATTTTTTTTTAAATATATATATATGGAACTTACTAGAACAGGCAATGTCTAAGTCTGAATGAATCCTGACCCTTCGTGTTTCTGTTCTACACATACTACGCATACTAAGGGAAGTTAGTTTTTCTTTTATTGGTATTTAGCAAATTCTCATGGCCATTCATTCCTAATGGTAATCTGCCTTAGTTTTCTTCTCTTTTGGTGATGGGGACTGAACCCAGGGCCTCATGCATGCTAGACAAATAAATGCTCTGCAACTGGGCCAGCCCCTTAATTTTCTTAATATAAAAACTATTTATACAGGTATTTTTAATATTTCCTAAGTGGAAACTTGGCTTTTGGCTAGAGCACTGTTATTTTCTAATTCTCTATAATAGAGAGGATAGTTTTTTGTTTTTTTTTTTTTTGGTGGGGAGGTGGGGGCAGAGGTTTTTTAAAGAAAATCATTTTAATTTTCTCCCTAACCTCACAGCAACCCACCTTTCTCCTACTGTCTCTCTCCCCCAGGTTTCTTTACATTACAAATCCCCAGATGAGGTAAAATGACAAACTATGAATGAAAACTTTACATTTTTCTCCAGGAATAATTATCTAACATTTAATAAAGAAAAATAAATAATGCAAGATGTCACTGAATATAAGGACTCTATGATCTCTAAAAATACGCAATGGTGAAGAGACAATGAAGAAAAGTAATAATAAAAGCAGCTCTCATTTGGCACTTTTCTTTTGCCTCAGCCCTCAGTGTTGCTGGGATTACAGGTATATGCACTGAACTGAGCTCATTTGGTGAACTTTCAATACTAGCTAGACATTGCTGGAAAGGATATAAGTGTATTTAATCCTCACCATGCAAGTAAGAAATAAGAACTGGTATTATTAATTTGCAAATGAGAAAATTTAAATGTAGTTGTTTGCCCTTACAAAATGAGTTATAATGGTGAGGGCAAATAAAAATTAATCACTGGTTAAATACCCTTCCAGTGATTTGGTTCAGGTGAATTTTACAGAATTGGCTAGCAAATATTTAACAAAATTTAAGTGGGATGGAAGAATATGCTGCATTTTTAATGCTAATGTAGCCTTTCTCAAACATCAATTATCAGATGCATAAAGTAAATTGCTGTCCAACATACATGGCATTTATATTATGAATTCTTTGATTTCCCCAAAGGCCCAAGGCCCTGATGTTAGGAAATACCCCAATAATTAATTTCTCTGACACCTTCCTGAGCTTCTCCCTGTTATGAATTCCCTGAGGTTGACTTGGTTCTAGGCAGCAAAAAGGCATTCCCAGTTTCCTTATGTTTATGGAATTTCCCAGTTTTCACAACTGAATTCTGATGTTTAATAAATTCTGATACAAACAACCCCTTTCCAATTTGTAACATTTATAAAGTTTCTGTCAGTCACAGCTGTTATTTAAATAAGAGTCTTTTAGGCATATATCCATAGTATCTGATATTCAGTTAAGTCGCTAACCTCAAATGTTTCCTCACATTCCTTCAATCATAGGCTTAAAAAAAAATATGAAATTTTATGAGGTCAATCAAATTCTGAGCCTTCATTCGCTCCTCTGTCCTATATGAATTCTCTGATGTTGAGTAAGGTGTGAGCCACGAATAAAGGCCTTTCCACATTGCTTACATTCATAGGGCTTCTCACCAGTATGAATTTTCTGGTGTCGACTAAGTTCTGAGCCACGACCAAAGGCCTTTCCACATTCCTTACACTCATAAGGTTTTTCACCACTATGGCTTCTCTCATGGTGAGTAAGTTCTGACCTTCGAATAAAAGCCTTCCCACATTCCTTACATTTATGGGGTCTCTCACCAGTGTGAACTTTCTGATGTCTAGCCAGTTCTGTGCTACAGGTAAAGGCCTTTCCACATTCCTTACACTTATAGGGTTTTTCACCAGCGTGAGCTCTCTGATGTCGAGTAAGTTCTGAGCCACGACGAAAGGCATTCCCGCACTGTTTACATTTATAGGGCTTCTCACCAGTATGAACACTCTGATGTCGAAGAAGATGTGAATCAGAGATAAAACCTTTCCCACATTCTTTACATTTATGAGGTTTCTCACCAGTATGAATCATTTGATGTAGATTCAATTGTGAGGCACAACTATATACTTTCCCACATTCTTTACATTCATAGCGTCTTTCACCAGTATGAATTAACTGATGAAGACTAAGCTGTGTGTCATAACGGAAAGCTTTCCCACATTCCTTACATTTATGGGGTTTCTCACCAGTATGGATTCTCTGATGTCGAAAAAGATGTGAGGGGCGGGTAAAGGCTTTCCCACATTCCTTACATTCAAAGAACTTCTCATCAGTATGAACTCTCTGATGAAGATTAAGTTGTGCAACAGATGGAAAAGCCTTCCCACACTCCTTACACTTGTAGGGTTTCTCACCTATATGCATCTTTTGATGTTGACTAAGCTGTGACTTAGAATGAAAGGCTTTCCCACATTCTTTACACTTATGAGACTTCTCACCAGAATGAGTGCTCTGAGGTTGAGTAACCTCGGAGCCATGACTAATGGCACTTTTCTTATTTTCATTGCTTTTTTTGCTTTCATGAAGTTTCTCATGTTTAATCAAGTCTGACCTACTCTTAAAGATTTCCCCACATTCTCCACATTCAAAGTCTTTTTCCTTATTATGAATTCTTTCGTTTTGAACAGGACATGACTGGCTCCCAGAAGCTTTCTTACATTTCTGACATTCACAGGATTTTTCTCCAGTATGAGCTCTATGATATTCTCCAGGGGCTATGCACTCAACTGCAGGGGGCAGTTTTTTAGTGGTTATTTTGGCTTGTTTGACTTGTACCTCCTTATGCCCCTGCTGTCTCTCCAAGTGGCATTTGATTTCTCTGCTATCTCTGACCCTGTTGAATTCAAGGTTGGAACGTGTACGTTTTTTTGTTATCTCCCGATGTAATGATTTAATTTCATAACTGTTCTCTCGAGATAAAGTCTTGGTTTTTCTTCTGGACTCCCAATCTATAAGATAACAAGAAAGAAAGCAGAAGAGGTTTTCACATTTCAGGAGAAAGTAAGTTCCTAAGTAGTGTGGGAGTGAATATTAATGGGTATGGGGTTTCATTTTGAGGAAATGAAAATATTCCACTCTAAATATACTAAAAACTACTCAATTGTACACTTTAAGTGAAAAGAGTTTTATGATAGGAGAATTATATTTCAATAAAGCTGTTTCTAAAACACAGCAGAAAAACAGACCTAAAGTGCATATAAAATGATTTTTATAGGGGAAGGATGAGGGTACTTCCTGTCTGAAATGGGAGGGAAATGACAGAATAGCAAGAGAATGAGAAGTGGAGTAATAATAACTTGGAGCCTGTGTCGGAATATCCTTAGTTTCTCCCCAGATCTCATGCCTTTTGTTGGTAGAAAGCTTTTCTACCAAAATCTCAGAAGTGTGGCCTTTTCTCAAGCAGACTGGCTGAGGACTGCCATGTTGTCTTCAGTATAGTTCCTTATCACTCACCTGGATACCATTCTTTTGCCTTCTTCCTCTTAACCATCCAGGGCTCCTTCCCCTGCTCCAATAAGGAGATCACACTTGGCTTAGTTTCAGAAAGTCCTGCTCAAGGAAAAAAAGGGAAAAGGTTATGTTGAGGTGTCAAAATCAAAATCAGTCCATGATTATCAAGAAGAGCCTATAGATTAAGAATCAGAAGGAGAAATGAAGGTCAGGAGAATGGGTAAGATAAATGTGCCCAAGGGAGAAGCCCGATACAAAATTCACAAGGAACAAACCATTCTTTGTTGAGCAAGAATCATACATTTAGCCAGGTATTTCAAAAACATTCACTTAAAAACTCATAATAAATGACATAAAAATTCCAGAAGACTAATTCTGAATTTTGATTGGTAAACTTACCTAGTGAGGTCAAATTGTTGTAATTCTCCAACATTACATCTTTGTATAGATTCTTCTGTTCAGAGTGCAAACATTCCCACTCCTTCTGAGAGAAGTAAATGGCTAAATCTTTGAACTGAAAATACAAACAAATATACTCTTTGTGAAATTAGTGGACAAAATCTTAAGGCAATATATGAGAAAGCAATTCAGTAGGGCACTCCATTGGACCAGGCTGTACTGAATGCTTCCACATAGATGGGTCAGCGTGGAAACGGGAGATCAGAGACAAATGCCCTCAAAGGTCTTGGGCATGCCTGCTGCTGCAGATGTAACCTGGAATTTTTGTTACGCACCCAGGTCTGGGAGTAGACAAAGTCTAGGTAAGTGTTGTTTCCCAATTACATGAATCTGCAGAAGAAAGTAAACAGCAGTCTCTGTGTTTGGCATACCTCTCATTTTTCTTCTCCATTCTCCCATTCAAGGAAAAAAAGAAAATCTGAATCACACCAAAATATCTTATAAAAATCTCTCTGAAAATGGATGGAACTTAATAATTTCTTTAAAACTCAGGCTACATACCTGTAATCCTAGTGACTCAGGAGGCTGAGGCAGAAGTTCAAAGCCAGCCTCAGCAACTAAGCAAAGCCCTAAACAACTCAGTGAGATGCTGTCTCAAAGGGCTAGATGTAGTTCAGAGCTTAAGCCTCCCTGAGTTCAATTTCCAGCACTCCTCTCCAGGTCTCCCCACTCCAAAAAACAAAACAAAACAAAAAACTGCAAGCACAACAACAACATAAAACTAACCCAGGCTCAACAAAACCAAATAAAACCAACAAAACCTTAAGCCCCCAAACCTAGAATAGTAAATCCAAATCACTTCTCTTTTTCGTTTTCTTCCTGTGGTGTTGAGGACTGAACTCAGGGGCTCTCTGAACACTGAGCTACATCCCTAGCCCCCCCCCCCCCCTTTTTTCTTAACTTAAGACAGGGTCTCACTAAGTTGCAGAAGTAGGCCTTGAACTTGTGGTTCTCCTGCCTCAGCCTCCTGAGTAGTTTGGATTACAGGTGTGCCTGGCCCTAATCACTTTTCCATGTCACTGCAAATTCTTAAACAGACATCATTTTTACTGGCTGCATAACAGCCCACCTTACATACTCAATATTTTTTATTGCTGGGCACTAGTTAGAGAAGTTCCCTAGGATCCTTTTGGAGTTAGGAGTTATTATTTCTCAATAATTTATACAACCAGCTAACCTGTCTCTAACTATAATTTTCCTTGTTCCTAAGATACCAAAATGCATGGAGAGAGATTCAGACTCAAAACAATGTGACCAAAGGTGAAAACACACTATACAAGTTCAAAACGGACCCACGTATTAGTATCCAACTGACAGAAATCTCCTTAAAAATGTCTCATAACTCCACAACTGCATTTCTATCATATTCACTCCTTAAAATCCAAGGGAGCTGTCCAGTGTGATGGCACATGCCTATAATCCAAGCAGTTCAGGAGGCTGAGGCAGGTTCAGCAATTTAGTGAGGTGGTGAGCAACCTAATGAGACCCCCTCTCACAATAAAAAATAAAAGGGCTGGCTGGGTGAGTGGCTAAGTGCCTCTGGGTTAAGTCCCTGGTATCAAAGAATAAATTAAAAAATAATAAAAAATAAATAAATAAAATCCAGGGAGCTAGAGATATTGGCAGATACCGAGACAGGCTGTCTGTGACAGGGACAGGGAGAGAACACATCCTTCTGATCATTATACTCCAATGCTAGGCTTAATGTTCCAGTAAATACAGAATGTATTTTTGAATAAAAATAGAATGAACATAAAAGAGTAAGAGTTTATCCTGAAAGAAATAGGAACTCAATGAGCAAAATAAAGGAAGTGACAGGACCAAACTATTTTACTGGTGAAGAGTAAAAGGGGCAGGGAGCATAATTAGGAGATCAGTACACTATATCTCCTACAAAGTCTGATCTGAAACAAGACAGCACAGTGAGGCAATAAGGCGTGAACTCATAAGCAGGAAAGAGAAAAAAACAAAACAATGAGACCTGGTATCTCATTGGACATTGGAAAAACCAGGAGGCAGGAGTTGGGGGAACCCCAGGCTGGCAGAGTTAAGGGTACATTTAGGTGTATTTCTTTATCATCATATTCCCTAAACCTCATAGATCACATTATACTAAGGAAACTATGAAGAAAACCCACAGTCACACAGATAGTAAATAGCAGAAATATGATCACAGTATACAACCTCCCTTTAGTGTATCAACTAAGGGCAATTACTACTTTAAGGAAAGGAAGAAACAGGTGGAGAAATGGACAATCAAGGGTTGAAGAGCAGGGGGACAGAAGCTCCCTCCCCACCCAAAGAGTGTGGAGAATGGAGAGGGAGCCCTCTTCTGACTCCTTAGGAAGGTTCTGGTATAGATGAGAATAGAAAGACAAACTCAACAAATTCTCACAGAATTCTGAAAAGTCAAAATGAACGGAAGAAACAGATTAATCGAGATTAGAAATAATATTCTGTGAGTGAAAAAAATTCTTGAAGACAAGATAAATGAAGAGCCGCATACATAGGCATATCCAGGAAAAATAACTCTGATTTCACATCCTACAAGAACCATGCTCTTCTCTAAAAGTAATTACTCTAAAGCCATAGGGGGGCAAAATCTAAATAAACACTTCAAATTAGGAATTTTTACAGCCAACATTCTCTGGTTATAGATTACATGGTTTATCTTAAAGATTACTCTGAACAAAAGAAAAAAGTACTTTAGGAAAATACCAGTGACTTTCTATTTTTGTGGTAGTTGAAAGGCCTACCAGCATGACAGAGGGAAAACAATATAAGTAACAGATTGATTCATCGAGTATATTTTGAAACCTCTGAATGTAAAATAAAACAGTTTGTGAAAAAAATATTTCTAGATAGCTTATAAATGACAAATAAATATGCAAAACATGTAAACTGTGTTTAAAATAAACCCGAAAAAGAAAGGTAACATGTGATCTTTGAAAAGTGGGCAAAGAAAATCAGAAGGCAATTTAGAAATCTTGGCTCTACTATTTATTAACTATGTAACTTTGGGACAAGTGACTTAATAGAACTATTTTCTCATTTGCCAATTTAGTATAATAACCTATTTCACCAAATCTGAGATGTCACTGACAACACACCCACCATTACTTTATACACTAGGAAAAAAAGAGAAAGCAAGCAGGCCAGCTATCAGTACAACTATGACTTGCCAATTTGTTTCACAGGATTATTATGTGGATTAAACAAAATCACATATGGAAAAAACTTCAAACTACAGCAGCTAAAAGTAAGTGCTCAATAAGTCAGTTGCTTCTACTAGCGGTATGATCTTACTCTGAAAATAATCACATTCTCATGTATGCAGATAAAAAATAATTTAAAAATATTTACACTGACTCTACATGGTGTTTCCATAGGTGGCTCTGACATAATAGATCTTGACATTTTTGCAAAAATCTTATGTTACCTAAATTGTTAGAAAGAATGCAATTAAGTTATTTCTATCTTGATAAGTGAGCATACAGCTATTCCAGGTATTAGAAGTTTATAAGCCAAAAGGGCTATTTTTGGTGAACCTAGAGGGGACAATTAAAAAAAACTAGTGAGACTAATGTGAATAAACTTATTGTATTCTTCAACTTCCCTGCAAAATAACTGAGGCAGTTCGTTGTCAACAGGATTCTGGGAATGAACAAAATCCAGGGAAATGGAAATTCTGGGTCACATAAGACAATGTGTGCAAAGGAAACATGCTGGGGGCTAGCTTAGGAAAACTGCTCCATAAATATGGCTTCTTCCCTCTTTTTCTTTCTCTGTCTCATTACTATAAATCTGGACAGATTCCTGAAAAAGAACAGGTCCCCCAAACCAAGAAGTCCTTCCCAAGAAGAAAGTGGCAAATACAACTTTACCTCCACCATGGCTCCAGATGCGTAATTCTCTCCTCTTCTGAGTTCTTAGAGAAAGAAAAAGGGAAAAGGGTTAAGAAACCAAGAGACAAGCCTTTGTTCCTAGAACCCAGAGAAGACCTGGTCACAATACCCCCTGACCCTACAGGCACTGAGAGGGAGACCAACAAAGACCAAAAGTTTTATTTATCAGTTTCATTTATGTTTTATTTTTGGGGGGGTACCAGGGATTGAACTCAGGGGCACTCAAACACTGAGTCATACCCCCAGCCCTACTTTGTATTTTATTTAAATGAGACAGGGTCTCACTGAGTTGCTTAGCATCTTGCTTTTGCCGAGGCTGGCTTTGCACTTGTAATCCTCCTGTCTCAGCCTCCCCAGCTACTGGGATTTTAGGTGTATGCCACTGCGCCTGGCTCATTTATGATTATAGATATAAATATTCCAAATAAAAGGCGGATTTCAATAATGTAGTATAAAATTTATACAATGAATTATGTAAAAGATTTTCTAGTTGAAGAGCATTAAGAAATCCAATGGCTTAATGGTTAAGCGCCCCTGGGTTCAATCTCCAGTACCAAAAAAGGGAGGGGGGGGAAATCTAATGACAAAATGCCTTGCATGAACAAATTAAAGGAACAAAAAGTTCACGTATCAAATGATGCGAATAAGACGAGTGGCAGATGAAATAATGGTCTTGTCTCCCAAATGGCAAGTTTTAATCCCAAGAACCTATATTTAGGTTATCTTACATGGTGAAAGAGACTTTGCAGATATATTTCAATAAGGATCTTTTCAGATGGGAAGATTATCTGGAATTACCTGAGTAGGCCCAAGAAAGGTCCTTGTAAGAGGAAGGCAAAAGGGACAGAGTCAGAGAGAAATGACAAGAGAAATGAAGGTTAGAATGATGCGCTTTTAAGATGTAGGAAGGGACTAGAATAAAGAATACAGGCAGCTTTTAGAAGGGGGGAAAAAAAAGCAAGGAAATAGATTCTCCCGTAGATCCTAGAAAAGAATGCAGCTCTGCCCATACTTTGATTATAGTCCTAGCACTTATTTTTTTTTTTTTTTTCAGATTTCTAATCCTGTCTCTGGATAAGGAAACCCCTCAGAGCAGGAAGAGGACAGCATGTCCTGCCATTCATTAGAAAGCCATGTTCTTGACAAGTTAGTCCTTCCCCCTTACTTATTGAGCGCTCTTTGCCACTAGGATATAAAACCTTTTTCTTTTTTAAAATTTATTTTTTTAGATGTTATGGACCTTTATTTTATTCATTTATTTATATGTGGTGCTGAGAATCTAACGAGGGCCTCACACATGCTAGGCAAGTGCTCTTACCACTGAGCCACAACCCCAGCCCCAACTTATATATTTCTAGACCTGAAACTTTCCTACAGAAACAGTTTAAGAAATTGGTTCACTAGGGCTGGGGTTGTGGCTCAGTGGTAGAGCGCTCGCCTAGCATGTGCGAGGCCCTGGGTTCGATCCTCAGCACCACATAAAAATAAATAAATAAAGATATTGTGTCCAACTAAAAAAAAAAAAAAGGAAATTAGTTCACTAGTTGTCTTGTTCTTAGTGGGGTTTTTGGCTGCATCCCCAAGTAGCTCAGTGCCTTCCACATTTACTTATCCTATGTGATAAAGTGGAGTCCTCTTGTAGACAATTTACTTCAACTATTTATTTCAAAAACTTTAAATATCCATAAGCACTGAAAGAATAACACAAAGAACTCTTATGCGTGCCTGTTACCTAGATTCACCATTAATGATTTGCCACTTCTGATTCTCTGACTCTACCATTTCAAAATAATCTAAGTATCATGTTACTTCACTACCAAACATGTCTAAACATATCTCCTAAGAAAAAGTTATTTTCTTAACAAACACTAACTACTACAATATCTCATACACATATCACTAAACAAAGTAACAAACATACTGCAAACCACAAAATAGTGTACATACATCATTTCATGCATTAGTATATGCCCTGTGTACCTTTTAACTACAACTCCATGATCCTACCAAAGGAAATTAACAATAATTCCACAATTCAAGCACATTCAAATTCCCCCCAAATATCTTAAATAAAATTTTCTGCATTAAATGCAATTCATGAACTTTGATTGGGCACTGCATTTAATGTTAAGTCTCTCTAAACCTACAACATAAAAATAAATAAAGATATTGTGTCCAATTTATTTATTTATTGTTTGTTTGTTTGTTTGAAAAAAATGGAATCATGTCATTTCATGTCTAATGATACTAAATCTGATCATTTGGTTAAAGTGGTAATGGTTAGGTAATACAACACCATTGCAAACAGATATTCATTTTCAAGTTATTGAGATTTTCCATCATGCCCAGTGTTCTGTTCATTATTTGGAAGAAAGGTGTGCATTTTTATTATGAAAATTATGATCTTCCAAGGAAGCAAGAGCATTGAGGAGACATAAGTCACTGATGCTTTTGGCTGATAGCAATCTGCCCTACCTTATGAGATATGGGAGTTGAGAATCAGGAGAGCTTAAGGGTGAAGATGAATGATGGTGGGCCTCCCTCAAGAGTAGATAAGGAGGCTTTTCTAACTATAGTCAGTTCTTATAATTTTTATCAGTTTGAGCTCAATTAAAAAACAAAAATCACAGAAAAATTTAAGCAGATTTTAATACAAGGAAATATTAATGATAGGAAAGTAACCATAAGGACATAAAAAGTACTTATATAAAGGGTTCTTTAAAAAAAATTTTTAGTTGTACATGGACACAAAACCTTTATTTTTATGTGGTGCTGAGGATTGAACCCAGGGCCTCCCGCATGTGAGGGGAGCACACTACCGCTGAGCTACAACCCCAGCCCTATAAAGGGTTCTTTATGGTTGAGGGAGAATACCCAAAGAAGGACAAACCTACCCCCAAGGGTAGGTTTCAGACCTCACTGGAGAAGCTGTGATTGTGGCCTACTGGATAGTGGAGAAATCTGCTCTGATGCCAGGTACTCAAAGTGAGTCTGAGTGGTATAAGGCCTGCGGTCAATGCCTGGCATCAACATCAGGGGGGTTGGTGTGCCACAGTGGCATGAGATCTGGAACATACAGTATCTTATAAAGTAGCTTCAGCAAGGTGGTTACCTGCAGCATCCAAAGCCAGGAAGAGAACCCCCCACTTCCTCCTTCAGTGACCCTCTCATTCTCTTTCTTGACAAAAGTTAACTCACTGTAAAGGATAAGTGCTTAGGGTCCAAACCATTTTCACAGAGCAGGCATTAAAGGCTGAACTTGGAGGAAATAAATTAATAACTGGCACAGTCCACCCCCCTTTGGCTACTCAGTTCCTACACATCCTTTTTCACATACACTGAAGTTTCCTTACAACAAAATAACTCCACATTTCTACTTAGTAAAGTATAGCTATTGAGGTGAGAAAATGCACAGTCCCAATAACTGGTAACATTACTAGCTGATTAACTGCTGTTATCATGATATTACTTTTTTTTTTTGGCGGAGGGTTGGGGGTGGGGGACTGGGGATTGAACTCAGGGGCAGTTGGATACAATACCTTTATTTATTTATTTTTATGTGGTGCTGAGACTCGAACCCAGTGCCTCGCATGTGCTAGGTGAGCGCTTTATCACTGAGTCACAAACCCAGCGCCCTCAGCCCTATTTTATATTTTATTTAGAGACTGGGTCTCACTGAGTTGCTCAGCATCTCACTTTTGCTGAGACTGGTTTGAACTCACAATCCTCCTATCTCAGCCTCCTGAGCCACCGGGATTACAGGTGTGGGCCACAGCACCCAGCTAAATTACTTCTTAAAGTTACAACCTCACTACATAATCTTTTTATTTTTAATATTTTTTAGTTGTCAATGGACCTTTATTTTATTTATTTATATGTGGTGCTGATAATTGAATCCAGTGCCTCACACATGCTAGGCAAGCACTCTACCACTAAGCCACAACCCTACCCCTGAATATTCTTTTATCTAGAGAATAAATTAAAGCTTATTGTCTTATTTTAGATTCCAAAAAATGTATATATAAAATAAAAATGAAAGACAAAAATGTGTCTAGTATAAAAATAAACACACTCATATCACGAGAAAATATGCAAAAACTATAGTCGTTATGTCTGTAATTCGCTATGAGGTTACAGCTCATGTCTATGGCTTCCTCCTTGAACAACCTACTCTATACTTCCACTGCCTTTAATAATAACCTCAGATCCTCTGGATTATTTACCTAGTAAGGTGACCATTCGTGGTTTGATTCTTCAATAATTCTGCCATTTTTCTTTTTATTGCTGTAATTTTTCCATTAGCCTTCACTAGTAGGCATAAAAGTACTGAGAGGAATGTCAGACAATCACCAGGTTCCAGATATAGCCCTCTTTACCTTCACTGAACAGCAACAATCCTATTACTCATTGGGAAGTAGGATCAATCACTCTATCCATTAGGTTTATCTCCATCCCCTCACCCCAAATTCTGTGATATGCTCTAGCAAATTCATTGAAACTCAGGAGGGGCTGTGTAAATTCCAATTTATAGCTGGTTGATCAGAACCATAGGTAAAACCACCTGGAGTTTGCTTGGCATCTAAACTGGGGAGTAGCGTCAGAATTGAATTTTACTGGAGGACGCTCAGTAGCTTCTGCTGCTACATAAATAGTTGGTATATGGAGACAAATCCTTTCCCACCTCTAACTTTGGAGGCCTCATTTACCCCATGGGTTATGCCTTATCGTCTGCTGCTAGCTCAATTACTTCTGTCTTATTTTCTGCCTGTAGCATTTGTTTCTTTAAGGAACTCCTAGGCAATGCAGAAATCAAGCCTCTACTTTGGATACCAGGAGATCTTTAGAAAGTTATTGTATGCCAGACAATAAGAAAATAACATTTCACAAAGGTTCAGAAACTAATATTACAAATTTGAATGTGATTTGAGCCTCTCCAATGCATGAAAGGGTACCACTATTACAGTAAGGAATAACTTTGAAACAGAGCACCAGTCTCAATATAGCCCTCTGCCAAGGTCATTTCACAGGAACTATATTAGAAGTATTTTGTAAAATGGCTCCTTGTGTTGCTCTCAGATGTTAAATTTAGTAAACAGCAGCTGGTTACATGGGAACACTAAAATATCTTTAGGACACTGTCATTAATTATGTCCCAGAAATAGCTGCTGAGGCTTTTGCCCAATGCTGGGTACAGTTGACATTATCAGTTCAAATTCCCATGGTGGCCAATATTTCCATAGCTTGCAAAGCTAATTACCCAGTTAATCCTATCCTAGGTATCTAAGAGAAATGAAAACACTTTTTAAAAAATTTTTAATTTTTAGCTGTTGATAGATCTGTATGTTTTTTAATTTATATGTGGTGCTGAGAATCAAACCCAGTGCCTCACACATGCCAGGCAAGTGCGCTACCGCTGAGCCACAGCCCAAGCCCCTGAAAACACATCTTTATAAAGACTTGAACACAAATGTACATGGTAGTTTTATTTCTAGTAGCTCCCAAAATGGAAACTCCCCAGATATTCATCAACAGATGACTGGATAAACAAATCGTGGTACTGTTGCTTACTAATAAAAATAATCTGAGACATACGATAAGATGGATTAAAAATTACAATATCTGAGCAAATGAAGCCAGAGATTAAACTAGCTGTATGATTCAGTTTATACAAAGTTCTAGGACAGGCAAAACTAATATATGGAGATGAAAGTCAGAAGTAGTGACTTTTGAATGGGATGGTAGTCATTATGAGGGAAGGAACCAAGGGAATTTTCTGAGGAAATAAAAATATTCTAATTATTGATCTGGGAAATATATACATATATATATATATATATATATATATATATATATATATATATATATATATATATATATATATATATATATATATAAAATTTAGTTAGCAAGATGCATACAAGATTTTTAGCCAGGTGCAGTGGGGCATGCCTGTAATCCCAGTAACTCTGGAGACTGAAGCAAGAATATCAAAGTATCACAGTTCAAAGCCAGCCTTCATGAGACTCTGTCTCAAAAAAAAAAAAAAAAAGGACTGGGGAAGTGGCTCAGTGGTTAAATGCCCCAGGGTTCGATTCCTGGTGCAAAAAAAAAGAAAGAAAGAAAAAAAAGAAGAAGAAGAAAAAGATTTTATACATCATGTAAATGCTTCAAATTTTTAAAAAGGAAAATGGCAAAAGTAAACAAAAATTTAGTCATGAAGGAAGCAAGTGTGCTGAGGTTGTAGCTCAATGGTAGAGCGCTTACATGGCATGTGTGAGGCACTGGATTCGATCCTCAGTACCAAACAAAAATAAATAAATAAACTGAAGGTATTGTGCCCATCTACAATTACAAATATTAAAAAAAAGGAAGCAAGTGGGTGATAAAGTATAAGACAGGTTGCTATTGCTAGAGAAAAGGAGAGAAATGATGACAGGCAAACAGCCTGATATCCAAACTAATCGAGGGACTACAAATATATTTCAGACTAAAAATATAGAGTATTTAGAAGTTCTGGTCTCTCTAGTTTGGCAGATAAAGAGCTTGGAACTTGTTACTCTCTCCTAACAATTAAAAAATTGAAAAATCAACATCTTGATACATCAGGACAAGGAAGGTCACAGGGCAATCTGCTGCCCCAAGTTCAAGAGGCAGATAGACAGATATGAGAATCACAACAGAGCAAAACCACAGAAATCCAAAATAGAGTAGAAAAACCTGAACCATAATAGATGAATTACTAGAGGTTTGGACAACTTTTGAGTGGTAAAAACTCCAAAGGAATCAGTCTCAGGAGACCTTCACACTTTTGTGATATATGTCCAGGAGACCAACCAGGTTCTTACAGTAAAGATCAGAGAAAAATCCCAGAGTGCATCCGGCAGAAGGAAAGGAAAAGCTGCCCTACTGAAATACAGAGAAGTCCTTTCTTAACAAGGCTTGCCCTGAGATAACTATTACACCAGAGTCTAACCTATTGGGATTTTATTGAAGCCACACCAATTGGGGTAAGGGAAATAACCAATTCTGATTCACTGTAGTCTTCCTGTCCCACCTAATGGGGGATGGGGGGTGGTGTAAAAATGAAGAAACATTGGTGAAGTTCACAGTATGGGGACACTAGTTCACAGAAACATCAAGACCAAATCACAGAATCAGAGGTAACTAACCCCACCAACTTAAACTACAACATCAATATAGATCTATTTATCAAGTTCGTTTTACAAGTACAAAATGTTCAGTTTAAAAAAAACAGGAGGCAGCGCTGGGGTTGTAGCTCAGGGGTAGAGCACTTGCCTAGCATGTGTGAGGCACTGGGTTTGAACCTTATCACCAGATAAAAATAAATAAAACAAAGGTATTGTGTCCGACTCCAACTAGCAAAACAAAACAAAACCAAAAAATCCACGGCATAGTAAAAAGCAAAATACTCAGTTTGCAGAGGTAGAGCAAGGGAAAGAACCAAAATCAGATATGGCAAGAATGTTGTGATTATCAGAGTAGGATTTTAAAATAATTATGAATGAAATACTAAAGGTTCTAGTGAAAAAAATATAAAACATGCAAGAAAAGATGGACAATGTAAGCTGAAAGATGGAAGTTCTAAGTATAAAAAGAAAATGCTACATATAATAAATAGTATAACAAATGAAGAATACCTTTTTTTTTAAAGAGAGAGAGAGAGAGAGAATTTTTAACATTTATTTTTTAGTTTTCGGTAGACACAACATCTTTGTTTGTATGTGGTGCTGAGGATCGAACCCGGGCCGCACGCATGCCAGGCAAGCGCACTACCGCTTGAGCCACATCCCCAGCCCATGAAGAATGCCTTTGATGGGCACATTTAAATTCAACTTGGCTGAGGAAAGAAATCCTCTCAGCTCAAGGATATTTTAATAGGAATTTCTACAAAACTTAAAACCAAACCAGAAGAAAGATTGAAAAATAAGGAACGGCATATTCAAGAACTAAATGACAATTACAAAAGATTTGACATACCAACAGAAATTGAATCAATAATTAATAATGTTGTGAAACAGAAAGTACTAGGCTAAGATGGCTTCACTGCTGAATTCTAGCAAATCAGACAGAACTTATACTAATTCTTTTTTTTTATTAGTTGCTCAAGATAATACAATGATATTGACATATCATACATTTGATTCAAATGGGGTATGAATTCTTATTTTTCCATGCCCAGAAGAGGGGAATACTTCCTAACTCATTTTATGAGACCAGCATTACCCTAATAACCAATTACCAAAATAAGGACAAACACATTACAAGAAACAAAAAACAGCTAAAAAGACTTCTCTCTCTCTCTCTCATAGATGCAAAAATCTTTAACAAAAATTGGTAAATCAAAATTTAACAACACAGAAAAAGAATTATGCACAACAACCAAGTAGGATATATAAGGCTGGTTGGACATTTGAAAAAATCCAATATACAAACATGATTTAAAGAAAACAAAAAACAAAACCCAGAAACTAGGAATCTAAAGGGATTTCCTCAAGTTGATAAAGAACATATTTGAAACCAAACCAAAAAACTAGGCAGCTAACATAATGTTGAGAAATATAAATATTCCTGCTAAGATAAGGAATATGGCAAGAATATCCTCTCTTCACACTCCTTTTAAACATCATACTGGAAATTCTATCTAATGTAATAAGAAAAGTGTACAGATTGATAAAGAAAACTCTTTGTTAGCAGATGGAATGGTTGTCTATGTAGAAAATGTGCAAGACTCAATTAAAAAAAACTGCTAGAACTAATAAGCAATTATAGGAAGGTCAATATATAAAAGCCAATCAATCACTTTACAACAATGAGCAAGTGGAACTTAAAATTTAAATTATAATAACCATGTACACATAGCACCACCCCAAAATGGAATACTAAAGCATAAACCTAATATGTACAAAAATGAGAAAAAATGAAATTGATCATTTTTTAAGTTATAATTCATATAATGCCTTTATTTAATTTATTTATTTTTATATGGTGCTGAGGATGGAACCCAGTGCCTCACATATAAAAAGTGAATGCTCTACCGCTGAGCCACAACCCCAGCCCAGTAAAACTGATTTAAGAAATCAAAGAGAAACTCAATAAATGGAGAGAGAGTCCATGTTCAAGATGCTTCCTTGCTTTGTGTCCTTCATTCCTACAGTGTGTCTGGATGGGTAATAACTTCCCACTTCCAGGATCTTGGTCTCTGATTTCTACATTTCAACCTGGCTTAGCATATCCAGTCTCCATTCAACTTCTGTCAAAAGAGCTTTTCAACAGGCCCAGTACAGAGCAACAGAACTGGGGATTCCCTCTTACTAAAGATCTTGGATACACTGTCTCTGGCTCTTTAATCTACAAGTTTAAGAACCATCAAGTTTTCTTCAAAACAAAAATAAGTAAAATTTTTTGATGCTCATTATATGAAATTCTAAGAAAAAGGCCAGTGCAACGTGATTTTAATGGGAACAAACCCATCCCTTTTTTTTCGCAAAACCCTACACTCCCTATTAATCCTTGGGACAGAGTGAATTTAAGAGAATTTCAGCTACATGTGGTGGCACACACCTGTAATCCCAGTGACTCAGTAGGCTGAGGTAGGAGGATCGAAAGTTCAAAGCCAGCCTCAGAAACTTAGTGAGGCCCTAAGCAATTTAGTGAGACCTTGACTCAAAAACAAAAGCAAAAACCTTTGAAAAGCTTAGGACAAATGCACACTTCCATCAGAAATTCACTGAAGGGTCTAAGGCTGTGGCTCAGTGGTAAAGTGGTTACCTAGTATGTGTGAGGCACTCACTGGGCTCGATCCTCAGCACCACATGAAGATAAGAATGGCAGCCATTTTGAAGTCAAACAACAACAAGTGCTGGTGAGGATGCGGGGGAAAATGGTACACTCATACATTGCTGGTGAGAATGCAAATTGGTGCAGCCAATTTGGAAAGGAGTATGGAGATTCCTTGGAAAACTGGGAATGGAACCACCATTTGACCCAGCTATTCCTCTTCTTGGACTATTCTCAAAGGACCTAAAAACAGCATACTACAGGGACACAGCCACTTCAATGTTTATAGCAGCACAATTCACAATAGCTTGACTGTGGAGACAACCTAGATGTCCTTCAATGGATGAATGGATAAAAAAAAATGTGGCATTTATACACAATGGAATATTAATCAGCACTAAAAAATAACAAGATCATGGCATTTGCAGGGAAATGGATGGCATTAGAGCAGATTATGCTAAGTGAAGTTAGCCAATCCCCCCAAAAAACAAATGCAGAATGTCTTCTCTGATATAAGGGAGGTGACTCAAAATGGGGTAGGGAGGAAGAGCATGAGAAGAAAATTACCTCTAGATAGGGAAGAGAGGTGGGAGGGAAAGGGACAGAGAAGGGGAATTGCATGGAAGAGGGAAGGAGACCCCCTTCGTTATACAGAATTCAAGTATGACGATGTGAGGGGGGGAAAAAAAAGAAGTGAGTCACATTAGATTGGGTAGAGAGTAGTGATGGGAGGGGAGGGATGAGGGAGGGAGGAATGGGAGGACAGCAGAATAAAATAGGCATTATTATTGCTGTGGGTATATATGTGACTGCATGACCAATGTAATTCTGCAACCTGTACACTCAGAAAAATGAGAAATTATATCCCATCTGATTCAAATGTATGATTATGTCAAGATTATTGATCAACTGTCATGTGTAACTAATTAAATCAAAACAAAATAAAAAAAGATAAATAACTAAACGTATTGTGTTCATCTACAACTAAAAAAAAAGTTAAAAAAATTTACCGGAAAAACTATGATAGTTATTTTCAGATATATCTTTTTTTAAAAAAAAATGAGGATCGAACCCAGTGCTTCAAATATGCCAGGCAAGTACTATACCACTGAGCCACAACCCCAGCTTATATTTTAAACATGAGTTTAGAAGTGGATGCTTGTTTTTCATTTTTTCTGAGTTGATTTTTTAAAGACATTCAATCAAGTTTTAGGACATTATTTGGACTTGAGAACTATAAGGAGTGTGGTCCTACTGGGAAGAAATGAAAATACAAGATCCACGTCTTTCTGCTTTGTCTCTGGTTATGCTGGCAGGTTATCTAGCTTATATTAAATCACAACCTTTAAATTATACACATGCTCATAACTGGTCCATTGGGGTCCACATTTAGTCATATAGCTGGTTGATGTGTGGGAGCATGATATTATCACATATTTTTTACCACTCTCTTCTGGGCCCCTCCTGAGAGGAGAATTATATTTCTTGCCTATTGACATTAGTCTCAACAATGTTACCTGAACTATCCAGTGAAATGTAAAAATGACATGTTCAGAGCAGTGAAATGTAAGTGACATGTTCTCAGAGCTTCAAGAACTGCTACACAGCTTCTCTCTCTCTCTCTTTGCCCGCTGCAATGAGACTGTCATGTTGCTTCTTCATACTAGGTCCTGAAATAAAGATGTGTATGGCAAACATTTTTCCTTATTTATTATTTTTTTTCTATAGGGTGTCATTTGATGAATGGGCATTTTGAATAGACAAATGTGCTATTAATTCTTAAATCAACTCCTTTCGTGTTTTATTAACAAGTATTTCCCTACTTTAAAGTCAAAAGACATACAACTAATATATGTTTGAAGTTTTACTTTCAGCATTAAAATCCTTCGTCTGAATGTAGTTGATTTTTGTGTTTTGTAGGAGGCATGAATTTATTTTCATCTTTTTGCCAAATAAAGTTTTTTTTTTTTTCTTGCTCCAACCATTCAATTGTCCCTCCTTTCCCCACTGATCTGATGTCCTATTTCCATGTGTAGTGGGTTGAATGGTTGTCCCCCAAAAGATACATTCAAATCCTAATCTCTGGAACCTACAAATGAGATCTTATTTGGAAACAAGGACTTTGCAGCTGCAATAAGGCTCTCAAGATGAGATCATTCTGAATTATCTGAGTGACCCCTAAATTCAATCACATTGTCTTATACAAGAGACACTCAGAAGGGAGACACATAAAGAGAAGGCCATGTGGCCAGGGAGGCTGAGATTGGAACAATGTGGCCATCTGCCAAGGAAAAAGTGGAGCCAAGTGAAAATGGAAGAGATAAAGAATCTCATCTATGGCCTCTGGAGGCAGCACAGTCTTGATTGACACCTTGATTTCGGACTTCTGGCCTCTCTTCCTATGAGAGAATAAATTTCTGCTATTTTAAAGCCAACAAGGTTTTAGTAATTTGTTATAGCAGCCCCAAGAAACTAACACATCCTCATATACCAGAATTCCATATAAGTGAGGATATTATCTGGGTTCCTTTTTCCATTCCACAGGTCAACTTGCCTATCCTTTTGACAATATCATACAGTCTCAATCATTTCTATATATAGTATTATCAGGGGAACTTTACTTGGCTTTGAAGTAGCTTGTGGTGAATGGTAACCCAAGGGAAGTAAAAAGAAATATAAAATCACTCAAAAGGCCCAGAAGGCTTCATTAGTCAATTCATCCAAACACATGGAACAGCAATTTTATATGAACTCTCAAGAAATAGAAAAAAAATTAACAATTCCCAACTCAATAAGATCAGAATGGCCTTGACACCAAAACCTGATAAGAACACTGAAAAAAATTTTAGAAAGAGAGAAAGAGGGGTGGGGTTGTGGCTCAAGTGATAGAGCACTTACCTAGCATTTGTGAAGCACAAGGTTTGATCCTCAGCACCACAAAAAAACAAAATAAAGGTATTGTGTTCAACTACAACTAAATTAAAAAAAAAAAAAAAATATATATATATATAGAGAGAGAGAGGGGGGGGGGAAGAAAATTAGAGGCAGTTATCTCTCATGAATAACAATATAAAAATCTAAGCAAAAAAAATCAACAAACAGAACCCACTAATATATAAAAAGATAAGTGTTATAATATTTTATTCCAGAAATGAAAGAAGAACTTAATATTCAAAAATCAATGCAATTTACCACATTCACAAGTAAAGGAGAAAATCTATCACACTTCAACAGACTAAAAACTCATCTGATAAAACTCAAAACCTATTCCTGATATAAACTCTAAACCAGAAGTAGAAGAAAATGTCCTTAAATTGATAAAGGATATATATATTTAATAGTAAAATACTGAACACTTTCCCACTAAGTGAAGAAGGGTTTCAAGTCCCACTAAGTGAAGAAAAGTTTCAAGTGCCTAATAATTGCTTGATCAGTCTACTAGATAAAAGAATGACAGACACCAATGACTTCAACACTGCTCACCTATAAAACTTGGTAGAGTTCACCACTTTCTCCTCATTAAAACATTTTCTTCACTTTGCTTCCAGAACATTACCCTCCCTGGGTTTCTGCCCTAATTTCCTGGCTTCACTTTCTCTTTTGCTGGTTCCTCTTCATTTCTTCAACCTACAAATGTAGAGCTCCTCCCCAGATCAGTCCTTAGATGTCTGGAACAGAATTCCAGTCTCATGGTTTGAATATAATCAATATTCAAAAAAATCATGGCATTTGCAGGTAAATAAATGGTGTTGGAGAAAATAATGCATAAGTGAAGTTAGCCAATCCCAAAAAAACAAATGCTGAATGTTTTTTCTGATATAAGGTGACTGACCCATAACGGGGTAGGGAGGGGGAACATGGGAGGAGCAGACTAGGGCATGGGGTGGGATGGAAAGGGAGGGGGTGGGGGTTAGCAATGATGATGGAATGTGATAGGCATCATTATCCAAAGTACATGTATGAAGATATGAATTGATGTGAACCTACTTTATATACAGAGATATGAAAAATTGGGCTCTATATGTGTAATAAGAATTGTAAAGCATTCCACATTACAAAAATAAAATTTTAAAAATAAAAAAGAAAATCATTTAAAAAGGAAAATCAATTAAATATATATATAAAGACACCCGCCCCCCCCCAAAAAAAAAATTTCTAACAACTGGGCTGGGGTTGTGGCTCAGTGGTAGAGCATTTGCCTGGCATGTGTGAGGCACTGGGTTCGATCCCCAGTACCACATAAAAATAAAGACAAATAAAATAAAGGTATTGTGTCCATCTACAACTAAAGAAAATATATTTTAAAAAAAATAGGGCTGGGGGTGTGGCTCAGTGGTCAAGTGCCCCTGAGTTCAATCCCTGGTACTCCCCCCACCCCAAATTCCTACAGCTGATACAAGTATAACTCTAGTTACATCTCTCCTCCAGGTTCCAGATCCACATATCCAGTTGTCTACTGGATTTAGCTATGCAGACCATCAAACATGTTCTTCACATAGGTCTTCCACTTTGACAAACAGAAATTTTCAAGTTAATCAGGCCAAAAATCTTGATTTTTCTTTTTCTAATGTACCATTTCAAGTCTATCACACAATCTTTATAGCTCTCTGTTTAAAAATTCCAGGGACTACCTGTCAATAAACCAACCATCACCACTCACTCACAGGGTCTTTGAACTTTCTCTTTTGTACAGCTCAATGTTCTATATCTAAATTTTGAAATGTCTCTTTCCCTCACTACCTTCAGATCTTTTCTCAAATGTCATCTAGTTCTATTTCTAGTAAAGGCAGACTGTGTATATGTCACAGTAATTCACACAAATACAATGAACTCTGGAAAAGATACATATTGTTATTATTTTTGCAGTATTAAAGATGAAACCCAGTAAATACTAAGCATGTACTTAGTACTGGATCCTTAGAAGTGGGGTAGCTAAACTTGAGTGGAAAGTCGTAATTGACAAGTTTGAGGTTGTGAAAAATAGTTGAAAAATGAGGAGTTAACTTCTAGAGAGGACACATGAAACAGTTTCAGAGCATTATAAGGAGGAGGAGATAAAATGACTAAAGTGATGGGAGATTTTACAACCCTCCCATCACTGACTGATCAAGCAGACAAAAGTTATTAGGCATGCAGGTAATTTTAAAAACAAAATTAACCTATTAAAGAAGATCTAGACATACTATCTTTCCTGTGCATTTGGTTTTATATACAAGAAATAATTTCTGATCCAAAGTCATGAAACTTTTATTTAAGTTATTTCTGTTTTCTTCTAAGAGTTTCAGTTTTACTCTATCATTAGGTCTATTATTCATTGTTAATTTTTATATATGGTATAAAGAATCCAACTTCATTGTTTTGTATGTGGATATTGAGTTTTCCCAGCACCATTTGTTGAAGACTGTCCTTTACCCAGTAAATGATCCTGGTATCCGAGTCAAAGATCTTTTACCTCACCTTTACCATTATGATGCTGGGTTCTTCATATGTAACCTGTCTAAGATTGACAGTTTACCTTCTAGTTTTTTAGAGTTTTTAAAATAAAGGGGATTGAATTTTGGTAAATCTTCTTTGGGGGGAGGGGATCAACTGAAATGATCATGTCCTTTTCCATTTAGTCTATTAATGTGGTGTATCACAATTGGTATGATGAACCATCTTTGCATTCCTGAAATAAATCTCATATGTTCAGAGTGTATGACTCTTTTTAATATGCCACTGAATTCAGTTTTCTAGTACTTAGTTGCGGATTCCTGCACCAGTATTCAAAAAGGATGTTAGCCTGCAGTTCTCTTGTAGCTGTCTTTCTGGCTTTGCTATCAGGGTAATACTGATCTCAGGGAATGAGGAAGTATTTCTTCCTCTTCTATTTTTGGGAAGATTTTGAGGACTGATGTCTGCTCCCTTTATGTCTTGTAAACTCTGGGGGAGAATGGACATTTTCAGTATCATGTGTCCTAATTCTTTTCTCCTGAATGTTACTGAGGATGGCAACCATTCATTTATGACATTTCAAAACTATTTCTGGAAGGTATGTATTCCTTGTGTGTGTAGACATTTCTTTGTGAAGAAACCCTGACAAAGGTCTTCACAAAGGTCTTCCTTAAATATCTGGTTCTAAGAAAATTTTTATTTCTACCTTCACTTGGAAGGATGTTTTCACTAGACTGAGAATTTTTTTTTTTTTTTTCAGAGATTGATGTGTTTCATTCCACTCTTTTGCATACATGGTTTCTGGAGAGAAGTCCAATGTAAATTATTTTTTCTATTGCAAAGATGCTTTTCCCCACCTCTGCCTTCTTTCAAGGTTTACCCTTTGTCTTTGGTTTTCTGTAGATTTAAATATTCATGTGTAGATTTTTTTTTTTTTTTTGTAATCTGCTTGTTCTTTGAACCTCTCTCTTTTTTCTTCTGATATTTCAATGACAAGTATGTAATTCCTTTTGTAACTGGGTCATAGTTCAAATATATTCTGTTCTAGATTAATCATATTATTTTCTTTTCATTTCAGCTTGGGACACATCTTCAAGCCTACTGATTGTTTCCTTGGCTGTGTTCAGTCACCTAATAAGTCCATCAAAATTATTATTTTTTTTCCTAGCATTTCCTTTTGATCCTTGGTTTCCATCTTTTTCTAACATTAACCATCTACTTTGCATATTATCTACATTTTCCACTGGTGTCCTTAACATTTTCATCATAGTTACCCTTCAATTTCCTATCTAAATGCAAAATTTGTGTCATATTTAAATCTGGTTCTGATGCTTGCCCTGGGTATTCAAACTACTCTTTCTTTCCTTTAAACATGACTTATAAATCAGGTAGTATAAACTGAGGTAAGTAGGCCTTAGTATGAGACTTTGCATTTATTTAGCCAGTAATTGGACTGCGTTTACTTTTGCAGTAGATACCAGAGGTTTCAGTTTTTTCTAGTGTCCTTGGTTCTCACACCTACTCAGTTATCTTTGGGATTCCATAAGATCTCCTTCTGAAATACAGATTATCTTGTAGCTCTTTCAGATATAATCCACTGTTATTATACAGAAAGCCCTGTTTATGTGGTGGTGGGGAAGCACTGTATAATCTTATAAATAAATCTTATCTTTTAGGGAGCCTGAGCCCCTAGGATGTAATCTTCGGAAGGGTTTTTTTTTTTTTTGGGGGTGGGGTGGGGTACCAGGGGGATTGAACTCAGGGACACTCAACCACTGAGTCAAATCCCCAGCACCCCCCTTTTTTATTTTATTTAGGGACAGGGTCTCCCTGAGTTGCTTAGTGCCTTGCCATTGCTGAGGCTGGCTTTGAACTTGTGATCCTCCTGCCTCAGCCTCCTGAGCTGCAGGGATTAAAGGTATGCCACTGTGCCTGGCTTCAGATGCATTTTTAAGTCTTCTTCTCCTTTAGCTAGACAGAAAGGCTAGAAAGGCTGGTATTGGCTAAGTGCCCTTCTCTCAAGTAGACAAGGTCTGGTAATAAAAACATGCTGAGTCTATTTCATAAAGGTCACTTTCTCTCTCTTCCCCTTTGCCACAGAGGAATTTGTCTCAGACCCCTCCCTTGAGAATACTCATGAAAGTGTGGAGGTCCCTTTAAGGCCGGGCCCCTGAAATTTCTTACACCCAAGCCACTTCAACTTTCAGCAATTCATCAAAATAATTGTTCTTAACAATTTATGGCTCCAGTGATTTTTGTTCTAAATAAGCAGATCTTGGCTGTTATGATCTGCATTTTCTTTTGTCTCCAGAATTCAGAGTAGCAATCTACCCTGTGACTTCAATTCTTTCACAGATCTAAGAAAAAAGTGATCTCTATCCACCATTATAAGGCCAAGGATAACTTCCAAATCCTTTAAATGTCAGCTGAAATCAGAAATCTTGAACTTTTATATAGACATTCAAAGTTTAATTAACAAAACAAACAAAACCTCCATTATTGATATCCTCTTTCACATCTCTACCATCCATGAATACTCATTGACTTGCATCATTTTCTAGCTGGGTGCTATGTATCTTTGTGACTTCTTGGCTAGCTCTGCAGTTATATCTGGCCACATTACTAAGTTCTAGTCATTAGAGTGTGAAGGAAAATAATGTATACATTTCAACACTTGTCCCTTAAAGTCAATCAATATGCCTTTTTGCCCGCCCAGCATCCCCACCATGTACCTGGCTCCCTGAGATGTGTAATTAAGAGCCAAAAGAAGAATAATATTACCACACTTGATGGAAAATAACAAAGTGGATCCATACCAGTCCTGAATTGCCTAACTATAGACTATTAAATGAGACAAAAAAAAAGTTATCTTAAGATATGAATTTTGGTTCTCTTCTATCCTACAAAATCTGTATATCAAAACATTAGCTTTAACTTTAAAAAGAGGGGGGCGGATGTTGATATTTTAAGTCAAACCCAAAGGATTTAAGTTAACCCTTTAATTTAAGTTAAATCATTAAGTTAAGTCCTTTAAATCACATAATATTGGTTTACAGTATACCATTTTTTAACCCTGTATGTCAATTTTGTTCTTCTCCACTGTCAATGTTTATTTCTATTTACCCACATATTTAATACTTCCTTTAGCCATTATATCTTTGGGGTTCTCAAGCTCTTCCTTTGGGACTACATTATTATCAACAGCATGCCAATACATTGCTTTGGTACTTCACATACTTTTTAAAGTTAACAACATTTGAGGAATTTGTTTGGTTTTGGTACTGGGGATTGAACCCACGAACTCACATATGCTAAGTAAGTACTTTATTACTTAACTACACCCCCAGTACTTAAAAAAAATTGTGCCTGGCTCAAATTGCATTTTTGAAGACACTTAGCCAGGTGTCAAAATCCAAATTCTTTAAATAATTCATTTAAAGACTCTTTTCAGGGTCCCTGATATAAAAACTGTTTTCATAGTAATACTATGAATCATTTTTTTTCACTCTCAATCTCTCATGTATACACAGGAGGTCCATAGTCTATGTAAATGTGACATTACTAATACAGAAGCAGATAAGAGCTTGGTATACTGGGATACACCTGTAATCCCAGTGGCTAGGTAGACTGAGACAGGAGGATCACAAGTTCAAGACCAGCCTCAGCAACTTGGTGAGAATCAGTCTCAAAAAGGACTGGGGATATAGGTCAATGGTAAACTGCCCTTGGGTTAAATTCCCAATACTAAAAACAAAACAAAAAAACTCCAGATAGGAGAACCTGGCTATCTTCCATGAAGTAATTAAAGATATCCCTAAAATTATATAATATACATATGCCACTTTTATTATTTTTAGAAAACTTATTTTTCACAAAATATATTATTCATATGTAAAGAGTGTATTAATTTTAAAATTAAAAACATTTTTTAAAAAACCTCCTAATTTGAGAACTGACATTGCAAATGGCTGCACTGTATTAGGTTAGGTTCCCTGGTAACTGAATCTGAGATGGAAAATTAGGGTAAGGAATACAGGAGAAAGCTCTTGGGAATATGACTGATAAAAGAAATAAGGGAAACAGAACCGGGTGGAAGAAGAGGAAATTGAACTGTGACACAACTGCAATTCCTTAGAGAGCTCTAAACCTGGGATGACTCTTCAGAGTTGTCCTAAATTGAGGCAAAAGGGGCCAGGCTGTCCTCAGGGACACAGTATAACCCTGCATAAAGCAGCTCCCTTTATCCAACAATTTCTGTACTCAGCCAGCTGCTCATCATAAAAACAAGCATTATCCTTTTTCTTTCTTCTTCATCTTTCACATGAGCAAATTCTATGAAATCACCTCCAAACTCTCAACTCTACCAATTTCTACTGCTGTTATCTGTAGTCTAAGCCATTATTAATTTTTTATTTATTGTGTTCCAAGGTGATTCACAGAAACTGGTGCTTATAAATTTAGTATCTATCTATCTTCTCCATGTTTATCTAGGTAAAGAGGGATTTGCCATGATTTGAATAATAGTATCCTAAGCTGTTCTCTCACTTATATTATTATTTCTATCCCTCAAGAAGGGGGAAAATGTATTTATAGAGATGAGATGATTTGCTTGCTGACATATATCAGCAAACACTATTCTTAGACTTCAGATTTAGTTTAAGGAATTAAGCTAAGAAAGTCTTTTGAACCTTAATTAGAATTTTAAATTTTTCTGTTGACTTGAAAGTTTTTTAAAGAAAAGGAACAGAGAATTTAAAGCACACAAAGTACGGTCCACCAAAAGAAAAAAGAAAAGAAATATGAAGAAAATCATGGAAAAATGACACACACACACACACACACACACACACACCCCAATATCTTGCAACTGAAAACATTTACATGGCTTTTTTTGTAAATGCATGAAATTTGTAAACTATTTTTTTATTCAGAAACAATCTACAGATATTAGCTTTGCTTACAAAACTAAATTTAGTATAAAGCCTATTAAATAAAAGACCATTAAAGAAAATGGCAATACTCATTTAGACAAAGTTTTACAAACTATTATTGTTACTTTCATAAAAATAAGTCCCTTTACTTTATGACACACTGTATCTCTTCAAAAATAGCTAATAACAGAATTTGTAGTCATGTTTTACTTTACAAATTATGATTTACTTTTGTGAAATCAACTTCAAATGGAATTGACGTTTAAACATAAAAGCTAAAGATCCATTGTGACCAACACCCTCAATTCTTATCTCCTTTTTTAAAAAGGCATTAGTGGTTTTGTGTATATCAAATAATACAATAGAGATGGCATAATAAAAACTTATCTTAAGTAGGGCTGGTCCACATTGTTGGAGCATGAGAGCCTTTTAAAGGAACTCAATTATTATAGTTCAGAATCTAGCACTACCACAGCTTCTAACTAAAATTCAATATGGCATATATAAGTCAAGAGTTGAAGAAGGATTGGTATGTTAAAACTCAGCAATACTAAGCAATTTTACAAAATTGCTTATGGCCACCTCAAGGAAATAAAAAGTTGCATTTCACAATATCAAAATAGTTACAATGGTATTACTACCTATGCAGGTTGTATAGAAAAATGTAAAGAACAGTAAAACAGCAAAGTCAAGTTTTTAGAAAAAATCTTACTGATTTGGTTAGCTATGAACCTACAAAATCTATTATCAAATAATGACACACTAAATGGGTAGCTAATGTGTGTACTAATGTGTGTAGACCTGTTATCCCCTAAAATAGTAAATAAAAACACATTTCATTTGTAATACTAGCATCTGACTTTCAAAAAAAAATTTTTTTTGCAGTTGTAGATGAACAGCATTCCTTTGTGGTTTTTTTTTTTTTTTTTTTAAATGTGGTGGTTAAGGATTGAACCGAGTGCCTCACATGTGCTAGGCAAGCACTCTGCCACTGAACTACAGCCCCAGCCCATAAATTTTAAAGAATTAAATGTTTATTTGAATCTAGAACATTATTAATTCAAAGATGAGTCCAAACTTCAGATACATATTTAAAAAACGATAGTACTAATAAAGTATGCTAAGTTCATACTATATAGCAACCACTACTAAGTACTAATTTTCTGAAGAGATTTTTAAAATATATATTTTTTAGGTGGACCCAATATCTTTATTTTACATTTATGTGGTGCTGAGGATCAAACCAAGTGCCTTGTGCATGCTAGGTGAACACTCTACAACTAAGCCATAACCCCAGGCCCCTTTCTGAAGATATTTTTGATAAAATAGTTCATCATCTGATAGGACACATGAATACATTTCTTCTTATGGGCAAAGGTTTCCCATGGCCTCTTAATGCTTGAGAAATAACTAGAAAACACTAGTAAGACAAGTCATTCATATTACCATTATGTATCACCAAAATTTAAGATTTATTTTATATGCTACCGTCTTTTGTAAAGCATAAAAATTACATGTAAAGCTAAAGGCCCCCTTCAATTAACACCCAACCCCAGTCCCAATCTCCTCCAGAGAGAACACTATCAATAATTTGGCATGTATTTTTCTAATTCATTGTAAATAGTTTACATACATACATATTTCAATAATAAAACAGTTCTGTTCTTTGTAAATGATTTCATTGCAGTGTACATGAATATTATACAATATGTTTGATCTCTATCTTCACTTTTTCCACTCAACATTGTTCCAGATAACTATCCATGTTACACATGATGGATCTAATTGATTTTAACTTCTATACACTATTCTATCAGTTGAATATATATCACATTTTTCATCCATTAACCCACTCACTGATGCACATTTAGATTGTTTAAAATTCATGTGTGTATATTTCTTATGTATCATTTGTTTCTATAGGCTGTATTCAAGAAGTGTAAATGCAAGGATCTGTCCAAAAAAAGAGCTTGCTTGCTTCAGAGTTATAGAAATCTTATATTTGACTTTTCTCATTTCAGTGTTCAAATCCTTTGGAATACTGTTTCTTTATAAGATTGTGTATAATTTTATTTCCCTCCATATGGAGAGCAAAATATTCCACAAATTGTTATTGATCAAGCCATTACTTCCCTACTAATTCATGATCTCATGTCTAATACACACCGAGTCATATATACATTCGCGGATCTGTTTTTAGGTACTCTATTCTTTAAAACTTGTTTATGAACCTACTAATGCACTAATACAACACACTTTAATTTTATATATTTAGTATATGGTGAGGCTGGTTTCCTCCGTTCTTTCTCAAAATTGTCTCATAGACTTTATCTCACATGAATTTTGAAATCACTTGGTAAAGATTCCAGAAAATTATTGTTGTTTAGAACTGCATTCAGTCTAGATTTTTAGGAGAACTGAGAATTTTATGATACTGGATTTATCCATCTATATACTGGTATTTCTCCCCATTTTACTCAAGTCTTAGGCTCTCCAACAAAGTTTTACTTTTTTTCAAAAAGGTACTGTTCATTTTCATTTTTCTGAGCTTAGATCAAGAGATTTTAAACAAACCATGGGTTCAATATGTGAGGCCTTTCTTCAATTAGTATTGGGGGCGTTTCTCACCTGTATGACCCCTCTTATGTATAGAAAGTGATGCTCTTTGAGAAAATGCTTTCCCACATTCATTACATTCAAATGGTTTCTCCCCAGTATGACTTCTCATATGTATGATAAGTAATGAGCATTGGGAGAAGGCTTTTCCACATTTACTACATTCATAGGGTTTCTCCCCTGTATGACTTCTCACATGAAGGGTAAGGGAGGATATCCGAGAGAAAGCTTTACCACATTCATTACATTTAAATGGTTTCTCTCCAGTATGGATTTTTTCATGTTCAAGGAGATTTTGTCTCTGACTGAAGGCTTTTCCACACTGGTTACAATGATAAGGTTTCTCTCCAGTATGAATTTTCTCATGTTCAGTGAGATTTGATTTCTGACTAAAGGCTTTTCCACACACTGTACAAGCATAGGGTTTTTCACCAGTATGAATTCGCTGGTGTCTAATGAGGTTTGACATCTGAATAAAAGCTTTCCCGCATTCATTGCATTCATAAGGCTTCTCTCCAGTATGAATTTTCTGGTGTGTAATAAGATTTTCTTTCCGGCTGAAGGCTTTTCCACATTCATTACATTCATAGGGTTTCTCAGCTGTATGATTTCTCATATGTACAGTAAGAGAAGAACTCTGAGAGAAGGCTTTCCCACATTCACTACATACATAGGGTTTCTCACCTGTATGACTCCTCATATGTATAATAAATACTGAGCACTGAGAGAAAGCTTTTCCACATTTATTACATTTATAGGGCTTCTCCCCTGTGTGACTTCTCATATGTAGAGTAACAGATGACATTCGAGAAAAAGCTCTACCACATTCATTACATGCATAAGGTTTCTCCCCAGTATGAATTTTTTCATGCTCAATAAGATTCTGCTTCTGGCTGAAGGATTTCCCACATTCCTTACATTCATAGGGTTTTTCTCCAGTGTGAATTCTCTCATGTTCAATGAGATTTGATTTCTGACTGAAGGCTTTCCAACAATCCTTACATGCATAAGGTTTCTCCCCAGTATGAATTCTTTGGTGTCTAATGAGGTTTGACATTTGAATGAAAGCTTTTCCACATTCATTACACTTATATGGTTTTTCCCCAGTATGAATTTTCTGATGTGTGATAAGATTTTCCTTCCTGCTGAAGGCTTTTCCACATTCCTTACATTCATAAGGTTTTTCTCCAGCATGAATTCTCTCATGTCTGATGAGGTCAAATTTCTGACTGAAGTCTTGTCCACACTGATTACACTTAAAGGGGGTTACAACATAGGATGAGCAATGATAAAAAGGTTTGCCATACTCATTACATTCACAATTTTTCTCTCTTACACAGCCTTTCTCATAACTAAGTAAATCTAAATTTTGTTCCAAACCCTTAACAAGTGAGTCACATTCATAGAAGCTTTGTCTCGAAGTAACAATATCTGAACTCAGAGGAAATATTTTTGCAACTTTTTTACATTCAATGACTTTTTCCTTAATCACAGTTTTCTTGGAGATGGATGTGACTTTCCTCACAAGTGTTTCCTGCTGCTTCTTGATCTGTTCATCAACTTCCCAAACTTCTAAAATGGAGGACCAAAAATTATTACTTGTGAATTTTTCTACCACTATACTATTAATAACATTTTATAAATTTGTTAATGTGGGGTTTAATTTTTGTTGTTGGCCTTAGTCAATCAATATGAAATAAATTTAAAGTGTAATGTCCTTAGTTCTGAGATTTGACAAGTAAACTACTATAGACAACATTTTCGAGCAAAAACTGACATATACAGACCCAAGTAGCATTGACTGATTTTAAGAATGTCCTTGTACAATGAAGAAATCAGCAAAATAAGCTGAATTAAAATGAAAAGTATAACACATAGGTGACTCAATAGGGAGTCAAACTAAAGGATAAAATGAACACTTCGGTTAAACACAGTGGACTGAATACATCCTTATTTCTTCTCCTTTCTAAGATTCTTTCCAAAAAGAATAAAGGGCCAAACTTATAAGACAAAGGAAATAGGAGTGCTGACATAGGTAAAAAAGAGATTTCAACAAAACAGTGTAAGATGAAAGGCATACATGGTACTATTAACTGGACATCACATCTAAAGATTAGCTAAAGTATTATGAAGATGTAAATGTTAAAGGCCTAAAATGATTTGGCAACAAAACATTGGAGAAGTTCAAGAATTAGAGGATTCAAGTACTTAAAATATAGGGATAAACAGGAACAAGGCAAGAACATGTTTTTTCTCACCACCACTTTTCAACATCACATGGGAAGTTCTAGCTAAGAATTAAGACAAAGACAGGAAATAAAAGGTGTGTAGGCTGAGAAGGAAGAAACAATATTAACAGTCTTTGTTCACAGATGTGTGATCATCTATGTAGAAAATCTGAAACCATCAACAAAACATTTGCTGGAATTAATAATTACAGGAAGGTTGCAAAATATAAGTCAACATACAAAAATGAATTGCCTATACGAGCAAAAACAAATGGAATCTGAAATTAAAAATCTATTACCATTTACATATGCCCCCCAAAGTAGGCATATATCTAACAACAAAATGTATAAAATATGAAGAAAACTACAAAACTCTGATGAATAAATTCAAAGAAGAAATGAATAAATGGATATTTCATGCTCATAGATAGAAGACCAGATATTTCAAGATGTTATTTCTTCCCAACTTGATCTGTAGGTTCAATATGATCCCACTCTGCAAACTATTTTGTGTATACAGACAAATACATTATGAAGTTTATGTGAAGGAAAAAGACCCAGAATAGACAATACAATACTGAAGAAGAGTGGAGGACTGACAAAGAAGCAAAGGCAATACAATGGAGCAAAGACAGTCCTTATAACAAATGGGACTGGACCAAATGGACATCTGCACACAAATCAATCTAGACATAGATCTTACACCATTCACAAAAATCAACTCAAAATGGATCATAGATCTAAAAGTAAAATACCAAAGTATAAAACTTTGAGAAGATAATACAGGAAAAAAAATCTGGGTAATCTAAGGTTATGGTGATGATAAACCCCAAAGGCAAGACCCAATGAAAGAAAAAACTAATAATGTGGACTTCACTAAAATTTAACTTCTGCTTTGCAAAAGACATTATCAAGAAAATGAAAAAATAAGTCACAGACTGGGGAAAAAAATGTATGCAAAACACACATGTGAGAAAGGACTATTAGCCAACATAATAACCAAGATTTCTTAAAACTCAACATTCAGAAAGCAAACAACCTGATTAAAAAATACGCAAAAGACCTGAGCAGACATCTTAACAATGAAGATGGCAAAAAGGCACAAGAAAACACTCAAAATCATATCAATAGGAAATTAATTTCAAATTAAAAGAGCAATAAGACAGCATTACATACCTATTAGAATGGCCAAAATCCAAAACACTGGCAACACCAAAGGCTGACAAGGATGTGGATCAACAGGTACTCTCATTCACTGTTGGTGGGAATGCAAGATGATGTGGCTACTTTGCAGGGCAGTTTGGTTGTTTCTTACAAAATGAAACATATTCTTACCATGATTCAGCAACCACATTCCTTGGTATCTACTCCAGTGAGTTGAAAACTTATGTCCATACAAAAACCTGTACAAGGATTTTTAAGTAGCTTTATTCGTAACTGCCAAAATTTGAAGCTGTTCTTTAGTAGGTGAATGGATAAACTGATAAATCTACACAATGGAATATTAGTCAATGCTAAAAAAAGATAAGCTATCAAGACACAAAAAGACATGGAAGATTCCATGCATATTCCTAAGTCAAAGAATCCAATCTGAAAAGACCATCTATCAAATGATTCCAAACGTACTGGTAAAATCACAGAGATGGAAGAATATCCTGCCAGGGGTTACAGGAGAGGGAAGAATGAATTAGAGGAACACACAGAATTTTTAGTGCAGTAAAACCATTCTCTATGATACTATAATAGGTATGTCATTACATATTAATCAAAATCCACAGAATATAAAATACCAAGAGTAAACTCTAACATAAACTATGGAGATTGGGTGGTAATGACCTGTCAATGCAAAATCATTGGTGAAAGACCTGAACAGATCTTCTTTACCAAAGAATATATAAAAATGGTAAATAAGCACATGAAAACATGCTCAACACTTGTCTTTAGGAAATTAACTGCAAATTAAAACAACAAGACACTACCACACACCTAATACAATGGCCAAAATCAAAATCACTGTCAATGGTTGTAATAAATATACCACTTTGGTGAATGATGATGACAGTAGAGGAGGTGTTAGGAGAACAGGTGGTTTATGGAAACTCTATTTTCTGTTATTTTGTGAATCTAAAACTGATCTAAAAAATAAAGTTTATTAATTTTAAAAAACAGGTTAAAGAGCTGGGCTTGGTGGCACATATGTGAAATCCCCACCACTCAGGAGGCTGAGGAAGGAGGATTGCATAGTTTGAGGCCAGCCACAGCAACTTAGGAAGGCCCTAAGCAACTTAGAGAGACCTTGTCTCAAAATAAAAAATAAAAAGGGCTGGGGATGTGTTTCAGTGAGTAAGCACCTCTGGGTTCAATCCCTGGTATCAATCAACCAACCAACCAATCACAGGTAGGATAAAAGTAGAACTGAAAAGAACTGGATTATGAATCCACTTAGGTAATATATATCCCAACCTCCTATGTCTTTCCATTTTGCAAAGGCTTAAGAAAGTTCAAATAAAGATGTAGGGTACTCATATGATCGAGACTTGCCACATATCCATATAACATCTTAATTCAGAACTAATTTATGAAAGAGAATGGGCATTTTGCTTATGCCAAGTGGCAAGGTTCCAACAGCTATAGAAGGTCTTTCCTGGTTCAACAGCAAGCACTGTCTTGATTAGAGTGGGAGAAGGAATTCCCTCAGCATCTCACTTCTGTACACCTTTGAGACTCATTCCTAGAAACTTATCTTGTAGCCTGTGTCTTCATTCCTCCTACAGATTGTGTAAGCCATTTTAATATCTTCATATAAGTTCCTTCCGTGTGTGTGTGTGTGTCATTAAAGCTGAACTCTTGGGTACTCTACCACTGAGCAATCACATCCCAGATCTTTATTTTTAATTTTAAGGCAGCATCTCCTAAGTTCTGAGGCTGGCCTTGAACTTTTAATCTTCCTGCCCCAGTCTCCTGAGGAGCTAGGATTATAGACATATACTACCACACCAAGTTAAATTCCTTCCTTCTACAATTAGCAGCTGTACACTTTTTTTTTCTTTGAGGGGGGTTTACCAGGGACTTAACCAAGGGGTAATTTACCACTGAGCTATATGCCCAGTCCTTTTTATTTTTAAGACAAAGCCTAACTTGCTTACATTGGCCTCAAACCTGTTATCCCTGTCTTGGCCTTCCAAGTGGCTAGGATATTCTTTTCTCTGTAATTGGATCTTGATCAATACATCACCTCCCAATTTACACAGGAAGTTGCCATTTCTCTAAAACCCAAGCAGGAAAAGAATTTTCTAGAGAAAATGAACCAAATAGGTTCTAGACTTAGAAACAACTGAAGCAGATATCTCATGTTAGCAAAAAAGTATGATATGTATGATTATATGACCTGTGTAACATCATGTACAACCAGACGAATGAAATTACACTCCATTTATGTATGTGTCAAAATGCATTCTACTGTCATGTGTAACTAATTAAAACAAATAAAAAATATATTTTTAAAAAGTATGAATTATATGAATGTTTACATGCTGAATAGTAACTCTCCAATCCCTTTTTGTTGCTTACAAGTTGGCATGTAACATGGGAAGATTTAAAAAAATAAAAGACCTGTAGATATCGGCATTTAGGACTTCATACAAGATTTTAACTGTCTGATTCAAGCATGCTGCAGAACAATCTATCATTCAAAAACAAAAAAAAGCACCTTTGTTAATTAATAGTTCTTTAAATTTCCCTTTATCCCTTCATGCATCAAAGTAAGGTACACTAACAACACTAATAGATTTCATACTTAAATAAGGTTTCAAGAGCATTGTTCAAATTAAAAATACATAGAAAACCAAGCAAACTGAAAATAAAGAAAATGATAACTCTAGGAATGACTAAGTTATGTAAGGACACATAATAAATATATATTTAGGGGCTGAGGTTGTGGCTCAGTGGTAGAGCACTTGCCTAACATATGTGAGGCTGAGTTCGATCCTCAGCACCACATAAAAACAAATAAATAAAATAAAGATGTACTGTGTCCATCTACAACTAAAACTTTTTGAAAAAATAAAAATATATTTAGCTCAGAAATGACATGTCAACAGTCACAACAAAGTAAGCATGAAAAATCAAATCAACCAAAAACTGTAATATATCTATGTTCAGAGAAAAAGAAAAAGAAGCAATGACAGCATTGTTAAGAGTATAAAAACTCACCTTCCATTTATATTAATTGATAAAAATTGGAAAATTACCAAACAGAAACATATTCAAAGAAGTCTAGTTTACAGTTACCCCTAAAATACTGATTTCTCCTTTGCCTTATTTTCATTGGTTTTGGAATTATTCCTTCATTCTTTAAACACACACACAAATACCATGTTTACATATATGCACATATATGTATGTATACACACACATAAATATATATTTCCATCCCTTTTTTACATAAAAGATAATGTACCTTTTGTCATGTCATTGTACTGCACATTGCTTTTTTCCACATACATTCAGTAGTCCCTTTATGCGCTCAGTTTCACTTTTCACAGACTTCACTTTTGAGTCAACCACAATCAAAAAATGTTAAATGGAAAATTCCAGAAAAAAATAATTTATACATTTTAAATTGTGTGCCATTTTGAGTAGCATGACAAAATTCTGAGATATACCACCCAACTCCATCCTGCTCTGGATGTAATATTTTCCCAGCATATTCATGTTGTATTTGTGACCTGCCTGTCAAATGATGACCTGCCTCTCAAATGATGAGACCAACTATAGTGGTAACACAGTGTTTGTGTTCAAAATAAATCCTCTATTTATTTAATAATGGCCTCAAAGCATAGAAGTTGGCAATTTTATTACAGTATATTGTTCTATTTTATATGATAATTCAGTACTAATGAGCAAGTATAATGCTCAAGATTTATGTGATTTCCCATGAAAGAAGCAGGAGTTTTGAGAGAAATAGTATTGTCCTGCCCGGAGCAGGACATTTATAAGACTGGTCAAAGAATCCTATGGCTAAAGGTAAGCTAACCTGTGTATTAAAATAAAATATTAAAATTTTATTTATATATAAATGTTTATTAAAATGTTCAAATTAAAATTTTTTAAAATTTCTAAATATGAATTTATAATGGTTTAACTTGACAAACTTCAGCAAATTCTAGAGTGCCAATCATTATTCTAAAAGATTTTAAAGGGCAAGATTATCATTTCTCTTTCCTGTCCTGTAAAAACATTAATTCAGGTAAACAGTTGAAGAGAGCATCTTCCTTTATGGGAGAATTTCAGCTAATAAAACCAGAAGGAATCTCTAATAAAATAATAATCTGAGCAATGGTGATCCATTATTGCTGCTAAAACTTTTAAGTAAAAAGTTGATGGATATCATTAAAAGAGACCAATTCTGAATGACAGCAGATGAATCCACTGGTCAATCTCAATATTTCTAAAATGGGACAAATGTATAACAAAATAAAATACACACAGGACCATATATGAAGTATTGCTGCCAAAGAACTAATCTAATAAAGCCAAATTATAGGAAAAATAGAATGAAAGAATGTGTCAAACAGCATGAGGAGGTAAACTGCCAAATCCAGAGTAAGAGGCAGAGGTTAGAAAATTATTAGTATCTTGTTTTTGTATAACCCATGAAATAAAATTGTTTTTTGCATTTTTAAAGTGTTGTTAAAAGAAAGGCAGGCAATGAGAGAGAATGAGAAAGAATATGCAATACAGACCTTATGTGGCCCAAAAAGCCTATATAGTAATATATTCTTCTTGGCAGGGATATGTTCTAAGACCTCCACTAGATGCCAGAGACTGCAGATAGCACTGAACCTTATGTGTACTAGGTTTCTCCTATACATGCTTATAATAAATTTTTATAAATGAGGGACAGGAGATAAACAATAATAAAAATGAAATAATTTTAATAATATACTGTTAAAATACCTTATGTTCTGGATCTTTTCACTTTCAAAAGCAATTTAAAAATTCTCTTTGGAATATCCAAATTGCCAGCATCATTACTCTGGTGCCTTGGTACCATAACTAAGTAAAAGAAAGGTTATTTGATGGGGGCTGGGGATACGGCTTAAGCGGTAGCGCGCTTGCCTGGCATACGTGCGGCCCAGGTTCGATCCTCAGCACCACATACAAACAAAGATGTTGTGTCTGCCGAAAACTAAAAAATAAATATTAAAAAATTTTCTCTCTCTCTCTTTAAAAAAAAAAAGAAAGGTTATTTGAAGACAAGCACTATGATATTGTGATCATCCATCTGATGACTAAGAAGGCTACTAAGTGACTAACAGGCAGATAGTGTACACAGCCTGGTTACACTGAACAAAGTAATAATTCACTTCCAAGGTGGTGTTGGCACAGCTTTGAACTCTATTCAGAATGGTGTACAATTTAAAACTTAGGCATTGTTTATTTCTGGACTTATCCCACTGAATATTTTTGGACGACAGCTGTCCATAGGTAATTGAAATAGCAAAAAGTGAAACTGTGGATGGGAGGTGATTGCTGTATATTTTCTGGCCCTTTAATGAGAAAAGTTGCTGACATTTAGAATAGCAATAAATTGGTTTCTACCCAAATAAGAGAGTGGGGGAAAACAGGTTTAGGGGAAGTGTGGACTAAAACAAAAGTGAGCAATAATCCACCAAATGCAATGTATGAACCTTATTTGAATCCTGATTCTAATAAGCCAGTCATAAAAAGATATTCTTGTGATGATCAAGAAAACATGAACAGAGATTAGGTCTCAGATAATAGTAAGAAATTATTATTAACATTGTTAGGTGTGATGGTAATACTTTAAAAAATCTTATCTACTGGCATGGAATGCCACTTAAGGGAGAAATGTGAAACACTTTGGCAATGAAACAAAGCTGGATGCAATGGCGTGCACACCAGTTGTTCCAGCTACTTAGTGGGGGCTGAGGCAAAAAGATTCCTTTAGCACACAAGTTAGAGATCAGCTTGAGAACATAGTAAAACCCCCAACTCAAAAACAAAACAGAGGGTGGGGGAACAGAGGTTATAGATGAAACAAGTTTGGCATTATCTTATTACTTTTGATCAGGTCACCTATCACATTATCCTCACAAGTCTTTTTTTCATTCTGCATACCACAGTAAATTAATGTAGGTAAATCTTTAAACACAATAATAAAAATCTCTCCAAATATAGTTCTATCACAATCAACTCATGAATCATTTTCAGGAATAAAGCACAGGCTTTTCTCTTGGTAATTTAAGTATTATTGGACATCAAAATGGGGAAATTTATATAAGAGAGAGTACATGTTTTCAGAATCAAAAATCCTGGTAGAGAGGAAATAGAATGTTAGTTTAGAGTTAGGCAAGATAGAAGACCATTTATCAGAAACTAAGTTCAACATTTAATAACTGCGAGAACCTGGAAAGGTAAGAGCACTCATAATTAAAAGCAAAGATGTGAAGAGGTCCACAATTTTGGAAACATAAAAGATACATATTCTAATACTGTCATTATTGGAGTTAAACAATGAGTTAATGAGAAGAATACAGATGCATCATGAAGGTACAGAGAGGAAAAATGCCAATTTGCAATTTAGAACTGTTTTGGGAGATGTGATGTGACTCAAAAAGGAGTTATGGACTCTTCATTAAAAAAAGACAGAAATAAACAATGAACAGAAACCAAGAAAAAAATATTAATCCTTTAGAGAGGATTAAAGAAGAAAGATACTTCCAAAAAGGGTGAGCCACAGAATGAAATATAGCATGGAGGATGTTTTATTTCAATATTGTGTAATTAAACATCTCCATCTCCTCTCTACTCTGCAGACATTAAGAAGCAGAAAATGTATTTTTTCTTTTTCTTTTTTTTTTTTTTTGAGAGAGAGAGAGAGAGAGAGAGAATATTAATATTTATTTTTTAGTTTTCGGCAGACACAACATCTTTGTTTATATGTGGTGCTGAGGATCGAACCCGGGCCGCACGCATGCCAGGCGAGCGCGCTACCGCTTGAGCCACATCCCCAGCCCCAGAAAATGTATTTTCAATAAAACTAAAAGGCAGCTAAAGTTGGACATGGTACACACACCTGTAATCCCAGCAACTCAGGAAGCTGAGATAGGAGGATCACAAGTTCAAAGCCAGCCTCAGCAATGGTGAGGTGCTAGGCAACAGAGTGAGACCCTGTCTCTAAATAAAAAACAAAAATAGGGCTGAGGATATCACTCAGTGGTTGGGTGTCACTGAGTTCAACCCCTGATACCAAAAACAAGCAAATAAATAAATAAATAAATAAATAAATAAATAGAACTGGGGGTGTAGCTAATGGTAGAGTGCCACTATGGTTCAATTTCCAGCACTCCCTTCTCCCCAAAAAGGGGCAGATAAATTCCAGTTCCAGAATACAAGAACAGAGAACAGACTAGTTGAGGTAGAGAAGAAACCCAGAGATAGTGGCTGTTGTTTCTTATCTCAGGACTGTAAGTGCAGGGGTCAGAGTTCTCAAAAACAGAGGTACAGCCTTTGTAACAATAGGATCCAGTTATACTGACTGCAATATAATGAATCCAACTGGCCCTGATAAATGGTAGGGAAGGCAGAATTTGAATAAGGAGATGCAAGTAAACATTATACCTGCATAGGAGGATAGAAGAGACACTGAGTTCTAAAGGAAGCATGAAAAAAATAATCTCTCTTTGATCTGTGGGAAAGGGTAAACCAACACTCATCACAAAACACTGTATGATAAGGACAGCAGTGTGAGATAAAGAGGCTTCCTACCAGCTCAGAGCAATTTCTCCAATAATTTTCCATACTATCCTTCTATAAATAGTAGATGCAGGAGGAAGTACCCTCATTTAATGATGAACAAAAGGACTCAGCATGAAGTTTAAACAATGATGCTGTAAGAAACAAAAAACATAATCCATAAGTTGAAAGGAAAAATTAATCCTGACTGATCAATACGAAGACACAGACTCATAAAATTCTAAAATTTCAAGGAAAACAAAACAAACCTATGAATATGCAAGGGGGAAAAAGTGGTATTTTACAGGAAATTATCACACTGCTTCTCCAAGCAACATTAAAAGGTAGGAAGCAAGAAAATTCTCTAACATTGTCAGGGAACCATGTATTGGAGAAAAAAGCATGGTGCAAGATATAGCATAGGGCGTGGAGACACACACTTGTAATCCCAGCAACTCCAGAGGCTGAGGCAGGACTGCAAGATTTAGGCCAACCTCAACAACTTAGTGAAGCCCTAAGTAACTTAGCCACACCACTTCTCAAAATAAAAAAAAAAAAGAGGAAAGGCTAGGGACATAAGTCGATGGTAAAACACCCCTGGATTCAATCTCCAATACCACAATAAATAAATAAATAAATAAATAATGGCCAATTATCAATCAAAAATTAAAAAGGTATTTTCTTATGTTAAAAAATCTCAGGAACTCTATTTCTTTATTTGTTTTTGCAGCGCTGGGAATTGAACCTAAGACCTTATGCATGCCAGGCAAGCACTCTACCACTAAGTCACATACCTGGCCCTCAGAAACTCCAGGTCCATGAGGGAAGGACTTTGTTTTATATACTGTTCCTTGTCCATGCCCAGAACAGTTATTTCATCCTTAATGTCACTACTATAAATATGGTTTCCTTTCTTTTGTATCTTCTTGGCTAAAGCATACATAAAAGCTACCAATTTTTGTTAATTTGATATCTTACCACATAACTGGATTCTCTATTTGTTGCACTTTCTCAGTTGTTTCTCTTTCTTTTTCCTAATATATACAATCCTATCATCTGTAAATAAAGATGGTTTTATAACTTTCTTTTCAATTCTTAAATAGAGCTTCTTGTTCTCTTGTCTAACACACAGGTAAGCTTAAAGAGAAATGTACCATGCCATAAAGTAAAAACTTTCAAAGCTCCCCTTCTGAATGACACAAAAGTAGATATACACAAACACACAACAGTTTTGTAGAGAAAACTTCATTATAAAGATGGCAAAAAGTCAACGTGCTGAAAGTTAATTCATATATCTAGCATAAGCTCATTAAAATTCTACAGATTTATATCAGGAAAAAACAAATTAAGTCTAAAACTATTCATATGGTACAATAATCCATCAAGAATAGCCTGGAAAGCTGGGAACAGTGGCATATGCCTATAATCCTAGTGGCTGGGGATGGTGAGGCAGGAGGATTCCATGTTCAAAGCCAGCCTCAGCAACTCAACAAGGCTCTGAGCAACTTAGTGAGAAAAACAAAAACAGCTGGGGATGTGGCTCAGTGGTTAAGTGCCCCTGGGTTTAATCCCTCATACCAAAAACAAAAACAAAAAACAGACTAGCCAGGACAATACTCAAAAATGAACTGTATACAACTGATGAAAGGAAGGGACTAAGTGCTAAGGATAAGGGAAATTTACTTTTCAATATATCTTTTGGATTATTTTTATTTTTTAACCAAGCATATACTATACTATCAAAAATTAAATTAAATTTCTATTCCTGTAAAGCAGGAATAGAAAACTTCATTATAAAGATGGTAAAAAGTTAATGTGCTGAAAGTTAATCCTGTGGGATTTCTAAACTACAAATATATTTCTAAACCATGGGATTATAAGGATTATGAATTTTAGTGGGAAATATAACAACTGTTACAAAACACACCTTTTAAGCTCTTCAAAATGGAAAGAAGAAACTAAAGAAATCTAATTGTGGGATAAACATGTTTTAAAAATACTATACATCCACAAAATACTGAATGCATAAGAAAACAAAATGACGAACATAAAGGAGAGAGAGTCCAAGTACCACAGACGACAACAATCCTGAAAGGAAGTTGAAAATGAATTAGGGAAGTCTAGTATCCTGAAATCAGATGGGACTACTAAACATGGTCCTCTAAAATTTGAAAAAGGGAAGACAGTGCCCAATATGGGAAGAATAATACCCAGAAGTGTCACAATAATGCAAGGCGCTCATACTATTTGTCACTCTAGACAACAGGGACCTTTAGAAAAATCTTGGAAAATGTATAACAGTAGCAACCGTTCGCTGAACAACTGTCATGTGGCTTTCTCACTTAGGTCTACTTTTAACTTATTCACCTGGAGAATGCCTCCAAAACATTTCTTCTTCTATCACCCATGGCTCCTCTTCTTGTTCCAACTTGAAAATCACATCTGGTTTGGTGACTTGAAAACCTACCATGTGAAACAGCAAAGAGAGTGGATGTTACTGCTGGAGACAACCATATAATGTCTTGGGCTGAGTCTTGAGGGCTTAAAAAGGATGAGAGCTTTCAGAATGACATAAAGTATTTTTTAAAAATATCTTTATTTTATTTATTTATTTTTACATGGTGCTGAGGATCGAACCCAAGGCTTCACACGTGCTAGGTGAGCGCTCTACAGCTGAGCCACAACCCCAGCCTCAATATAAAGTATTTGTAATCAGTCTTTACCCTGACCATCTTGGCACAAAAATATCATGTAAAGAAAGGGAGGGCTAGGCTCATCTGGCAAACTCATGTCTCCACAAGTTTTAGAAAGGGAAAGGAATTCTGTGTTAACTATAAAACTATCCTTACCCACTATGACAAGGTTGCTATAGTTCTCTAGCATCACATCCCGGTACAAGTTCCTCTCAGCAGGTTTCATTTGCTGCCATTCCTCCTGGGTGAGGTCCACAGCCACATCTTTAAATGTCACTGGTTCCTATAAAAATACAATCCTAATTAATTAGAAGCAACAGAAACTAAGGGATGTTGTCAAGATAAGTAGAAATCGTTTAGTATCCTGGGGTCAGAGATCATTAAAACCTGTTAATTAGGACTTTATATTTACCTGTATTATATGATGAGGAGACTGCACTACATTAGAAATATCCTGTATGTCAATTACTGAGTCAGCAAACATTAATTCATCAAAAGCTAGATGATGAAACTACGGAGTCAGAAAGACGATGACTTTTACTGGGCTGTGACAGAGATAAAAAAGTTGGACCTAACTCACAGGTATCTGGCTCAAAATCTGCCCAGATAGTTGTGTGATCTAGTAGCAAAGGAAAAATAAGAGAACAGGCAGGATGGAGGACGAGAGGCATGAAAATTTGAATATGCAGTTTGAAATACCTATAAAACTTCCAGTTGGAGAAGTCCTATGCAGCCAAACATACGAAGAAAGAGGTAAGAGTATATTAGCCACCAACTCAAAACTGGGAGCCAAATCCATGGCTGACAGATGTGAGTGGTAATAAAGAACAAGTACTGCAATAGGGCCAAGGACAGGCCCAACAGCTAACAGCAAAGAGACTGACTTAGGTTTTTATTTTATTTACAATTAAAGTACAGAACTGAAACTATGATAATGTATAACATAAGCCAAGAAACAAATGAAAAACTTCTGGAAAAATATGTGATTTGATCACAAAACTCTAGTCCTTCCTTCCCATTTAATATTCAGAAAAGAAAAAAGTCTTTTATCTGCAAAGGCTCTGAGAAAGAAAAACAGCCACATATTCCATACTTAAAGTAATTTATTCAAGAAATAGTATAAATGGGATGAGACAAAATAGGAAGTACAAATTGAAATCATCAAAGGCTGAATTGCAATGAATGCTTCTGAGAAACTCTCTATGATGTTGTGGAAGAGTTGGGATTCTAGTCCAAGCAGGGTAGCTGCAAGAGCCATAGGTTCTTACCCATCTTACTATAATTCTTCTCCAAATCAATAGGAAGAGTCGCAGAACCCCAAGATTCAAGATGGACAAATGGACACACAAGAACTCCTACACCTGAAGTCCCCTTTACTGCTGAGGTTTCATTGAAGCATAGGAAATCACCAATAACAGGAGGAAAAATATACCACAAAAAGATCAAAAGCTAATAACAGTGGCTAACAATCTTGATTTCATAGGATTAGGGTCAGATGAAGCAGTAAGAAGGAAGAATGCAAAAACAAGCAAACAAACAAACAACAACAACAAAATGACAAAATCAACTAGATGTAGAAAAATAGCCTTTGGCACAAAGGTTTCACTAATTACTCTATGAACAAAAGCAAACATGGGCCAGGTAATCCCAGCAGCTCAGGAGGTTGAGGCAGGAGGATTGCAAATTCAAAGCTGCCTCAGTAACTTAGTGAGGCCCTAAAAACTTATCCACACCCTGTCTCAAAACAAACAAACAAACAAAACACATAAAAAAGGGCTAGGGATGTGGCTCAGTGGCTAAGTACTCTAGATTCAATCTCTAGCACCAAAAAACAAAGACAACAACAACAAAGAATACTTTTGCTGTTACTGCCCAATACTGGACTAACCAAACTAGTAAAAACAAAACAAATAAACAAACAAACAAAAAATAAAACCTAGTTTTTAAGATTTTAGTTAGAGCCTGGCATAGGAGTGCACACCTATAATCTCAGCAATTTGGGAGGCTAAGGCAGAAGGATCACAAGTTTGAGACCAGACTGGCTAACACAGTGAAATCCAGTCTCAAAAGTAAAAGAAAAAAAAAATTAAGATTTTAGGTAAAGAGTAAGGGAATCATTAAGATAAATAGAGCAAATAACTGTTAGTGTATAAGAAGTAATAAATGTAAAAACAAATTAATTTTAATCTTTTTATTATCTTTTATTTTTCTTGTACCAGGGATTGAACCCTGGGACACTTTTAACAACTGAGTCACATCTCCAGCCCTTTTTATCTTTTGAGGTAGGATCTCGTGAAGGTACTTGGGACCTCAGTAAGTTGCTGAGGCTAGCCTTGAACCTGTGATCCTCTTTCCTCAGCCTCCAAAGTCGCTGGGGTTATAGGCATGCACCACTGCATCTGGCAATTTTATACTTTAAAAAGCCATTTAAAAAAGTAAAAAATGTGTGTATGCGTGTGTGTGTGTGTGTGTGTGTGTGTGTGTGTCTCCATTTCCAAAAACTGATACCTTGATTTCTCTTTGTTTTTCTCTTCAGTGGTATTGGGTTTAAACTCAGGGCCTGTACATGCTGGAAAGCATTCTACCACTGAGTTCCATTCTTAGTTCCCTTTTTTCTTTAAAAAAAAATTTTTTTTTTTTTTTAGTTGTAGATGGACACAATATCTTTATTTATTTTTATGTGGTCCTGAGGATTGAACCCAGTGCCTCACACGTGTGAGGCAAGCACTCTACCACTGAGCTACAGCTTCAGCCCCATGTTTAGCCTTTGTTAAAATTTTATTTTGAGATAAGATCTCACTAAGTGATGAGGCTGGCCTTGAACTTATAAATCTCCTGGCTTCAGCCTCTAAGTAGTTAGGATGACAGGTGTGTGCAACCATTTCCAGTTAAAACTTAGACAAACATTTGTCAAGCCTAATCATGAAAAAATAATATAATCATTCAAACTTAGATTTTTTAAAAAGTATGCACTAAAAGACAGACTGGTAAGTTTTTAAGTTATGATAAGAGTTCTATTTCCTAGATAGCAGTGAGAAATATCCATGGACTGTTTCCCTAGTGAAACAAGCATAACTGGTAGAAAAACAATTTTTTTTTAAATTAAAATTTCTGTGTCTGTCCTTAGGCAAATATTTGTTTAAGAGAATCTACTAAAACTGGATAACAACTGTGATAATCCACTGGTAAAGAGACCAATATCCTTAATAAGCACAAATGCAAAAATTTTCAACAATTTTATTGAAAATTGTAATTTGCTAGTATTTACTAGCAAAATAAGTCTAACATTACATGAAAAGGATTATACACCCTGATGAAGTAGAATTATCCCAGGGATGCAGATGGATCAACATTCTGTTAAGCAATTAACATATCACATTAAGAGAATAAAGGAGCTCCATTTGTGTACAATGAATCAAAATGCATTCTGCTATCATGTATAACTAATTAGAACAAATAAAAAAATAAACATTTGTAGTAATCAAAAAAAAAGAGATAAAGGATTAAAAACTGTATGAATGACCTCAATAGATGCAAAAAAAAAAAAAAAAAAAAAAAACATGGTATAATTAGATATTCTTTCATGATAAAACCCCTCAAAAATTAAGTATTGAAGACAGTACCTCAACAAAATAAGGGTTATACATGACAAACAGAGTACATCATACTGAATGGAAAAAACTGAAATTATTTCCTCTTAAGATCAGGAACAAGAAAAGGATATCATCTTTCACCAATCTTATTTAACATAGTATTAGAAATATCAGCCATAGCAATAAAACAAGAGAAAAAAAATGAATGGGCATCCAAGTACAATGGGGATGTCAAATTATCTATTTACAGATAACATAAACACAACAACAGTTATTTTTACTCGCTAATGATGAAACTACCAAGAAAGTAATCAGGAAAGCAATCCTATTCACAATAGTTAAAACTCACACTCACACACACCCTTAGGAATCAATTTTACCAAGGAAATGAACAATCTCTACAATGAAAATTACAAAATACTTATGAAAGAAACTGAAGAGAATAGAAAAAAGTAGAAAGACATGCTACATTCATGGATTGAAGAAATTAATACTGTTTTGTTCTGTTCTAGTGCTAGGGATTGAACCCATGGCCTTATATGTGCAAAGCATTTGCTCTACTGCTGGGCTATGACCCTAGCCCCCGAATTAATATTGTGAAAGTATCCATACTTCCTAAAGAAATCTACAGATTCAATGGAATTACAATCAAAATATTAATACAAAACACCCCTAATAACCAAAGCAATACTAAACAAAAAGAACAAAGCTAGATACACTGTTAACACGTGACTTCTTTACAACAGTAACCAAAATAGCATAGTACTGACATAAAATCAAAACAGAAAAATGAACAGAGAATCCAGAAATAAATTCATATATTTACAGTCGATTAATTTTCAACAAAGTTAGAAAGAACTTACCCATGAAAGGTAAGATTCTCTTCAATAAATGGTGCTGGAAAAACTGGACATCCACATGCTTTAGAAGAAAGAAATGAGACCTTTCTCTCTCACCATATACAAAAATCAACTCAAAATGGTTGAAAGACTTTAATATAAGGTCCAACACTATGAAACTATAAGAAAGCACAATAGAAATACTTCAAAACATTGGTCTCAATAAAGATTTTTGGATGTGATCCTAACAGCACAACCAACAAAAGCAAAAATTAACAAGTAGGATTACTTCAAACTAAAAAGCTTATGTACTGCAAAAGAAACAATCAACAAAGTGCATAGACAAACTACAGAATGAGAGAAAATATTTGTAGACTATCTATATGACAATGGATTAAGTCGCAGGATATACAAGGAACTCGAACCCAATGGCAAAAACCAAATAATCCAATTAACAATTCAATTTCCTTTTCAGGCAAATGACGTTGAAAAGACATTTCTCAAGGACATACAAATAGCCAACAAGTGTATGAAAATAATGTTCAACACCACTAATTATCAGGAAATGCAAATCATGATCACAATTAGGTATCATCTCACCTTAGTATGAATGGCTAAAATTTTTAAAGAAGACAAACAATAATGCCACTAAAGATATGGCCAGAGAAAGGGGAAATCTCACACCCTCACATGCTGTTGATAGAAATGTAAATTACTACAGCCATTATGGAAAACAGTTTGGAGGTTCCTCAAAAAACTAGAAACAGAATTACCCTATGAGCGCCCAATAAGCCTTCTACTGGTAATAAATCCAAAGGAATTGAAGTCACTATGTTGAAGATTACTTACTTTTATTGCAGCACTGTTCACAATAGCCAAGATATGGAATCAACCCAGATGCCCATCAACAGATGAATGCATAAAAAAAAATGTGTTGTGCACGTTGTGACACAATTCTAAGTTAAAGAAGCTAAATTTCTGGTGAGTATGGCCAAAAGGACAAGGGCTCCTTTCCTCTAAGTCACCACTCAGGCTGGAAGCTGTACATAAGGGCTGGCAGGATTAGAAGACTGAAATCTTTACCCCAGATTGCTTTTTGGCCAGAGATGCTGTACAAAATAGGCAAGCCAAAAAGGTCAGAGGTTATTACCCTCACCCAGCATTCAAGGTGGTGGCTCAAAGATTTTGTTCAGGAAGAGAGGCAATCCACAAGAAGAAAAAACTCAAAACCTCTCCTCAAAAGAAATTAATTTATTTGCAACACAGTATGCCAGGAAGTTCTAACTTGAGGATGAACTGGGGGAAAAATGGAGAATTTTGTGGCAATTAAGAGAGGTAGGAGGTTCTTTTTAATTAAGAACAATAAGAAAAAGCACAGGTCAAGTTACCAGTGAGAACGGGAAGGGGGGGGGGGACAGACACTGAACAGCCCTCTAGAGGTCAAAACAAACTGGCCTCAAAAACTACTCCTGCCTGAATTTAATTGGATCAAACTGTGAAACAATTCATGCTCAAGGCATTGTCAAAAACAATAGACCAGTGAGCTCAACAATTAATGGAGTCTAAGAACTGATGTAATACCAAACAAGGCAGGCAGCACAAAAGAGATTAAGAAAAGGACAAAAGATGCTTGAAACAACTGTCATCCTAGAGTGATTTTATGTCTGAAGCTTATGCCCTCTGAACACTGACACAGAAGGCTTCATACCACAGGGAAAATACACTTTACTAAAACCATCAAGACAAATACTAAATAAAAAAATAAAAAAAAAAAAGTTGGGGGAGGAAAGCAGTAGCCAAAGTTGCTATAATATGTAATCTACCTAGTTCAGTTTAACAAAAAACTGATAGGCAAATAAACAAAAAAGAGAAATTCATAGGAAAACAAACAACAAATACCAAAAAAAAAGAAACTACCTATGAAAGGTCCCATATAATTTAACCCACTAAGATTTCATAGCTTCCGTTACAGACACAGAAATCTTAGTGGCGCATGCCTGTAATACCAGTGGCTCAGGAGGATAAGCAGGAGGATTGCAAGTTCAAGGCCAGACTCAGCAACTAAGCAAGGGCCTAAGCAACCTACTGATACCTAAGCAACCCTGTCTCAAAATAAAAAATAAAAAGGGCTGTGGATATAGCACAGTGGTTAAGTACCCCCGGGGGGTTCAATCAGTAGTACAAGTAAAAAAGAAAGAAAGGAAGGAGGGAAAAAAGGTATGTAGGTATGATGACAATGTCTCATCAAATTAAGACTAGCAATGAAGAAACAAATTATAAAGAGCCAGAAAGAAATTATGAAATACAATAACCAAATTAAGTAATTCACTGAATAGACTAGACGGGTAATACAAAATAGCAAAAGAAAAAAAAATGAAGGGCTGGTGATGTATCTCAGTGGCAGAGCACTTAAGTGTCTAGCACAAGCAAGACCCCAAGTTTTATGAGAGGTCCCATATAATTTAACCCACTAAGATTTTAAAGCTTCTGTTACAGACACAGAAATCTTAGTGGTGCATGCCTGTAATACCAGTGGCTCAGGAGGATAAGCAGGAGGATTGCAAGTTCAAGGCCAGACTCAGCAACTAAGCAAGGGCCTAAGCAACTTACTGACACCTAAGCAACCATGTCTCAAAATAAAAAATAAAAATATAATCTACCTAGTTCATTGCAAGCTTAAAGAATGATTGATAAGTATCATAATGAAAAAAAAGAGAGAAAAATAATAAGGAAAAGTAAAGCTTCAGAAAAATGTGAAACATCATTAAGTACACCAATATATAAATGAGGAAAGTACCAGAAAAATTTTCAAAAAATTAGTAGGTAAACATTTTCCAAATTTGATGAAAAAAATTAATCTACACATTTGAGGAGCTCAATGACCTTCAAATAAAATAAATTCAGATATATCGCAGTAAAATGCTGAACACCAGAGACAAAGTGAAAAATCTTGAAAGTAAAAGTATAACTTAGGAGAGTAACTAAGATCAGAGTAGGGAGGAAGAGCAGGAGAAGAAGATTAACATTTAACAGGGATGAGAGGTGGGAGGGAAAGGGAGAGAGAAGGGAAATTGCATGGAAATGGAAGGAGACCCTCAGGGTTATACAGTGGAGGGGGTAGAGAGAGAGGAGGGGAGGGGAGGGGAGAGGTGGGGAGGGGGGAGGGTGGAGGATGGGAAAGGCAGCATAGCACAACAGACACTAGTATGGCAATATGTAAATCAATGGATGTGTAACTGAGGTGATTCTGCAATCTGTGTATGGGGTGAAGGTGGGAGTTCATAACCCACTTGAATCAAAGTGTGGAATATGATATGTCAAGAAATTTGTAATGTTTTGAACAACCTACAATAAAAAATTAAAATTAAAAAAAAAAAAAGTATAACTTAGGGGCTGGGGTTGTGGCTCAGTGGTAAGAGTGTTTGCCTAGCATGTGTAAGGCACTGGGTTCGATTCTCAGCACTGCATATAAATAAATAATATAAAGGTCCATTGAGAACTAAAAAATATTTTTTAAAATGTTGTACTGGAATAAGCAAATAACACTTTTGCTTATTCCAAATCCATGGTAAATTAGGTCAATATAACAAATGACCTAAATATATACTTGCTCTCCTCTCTTTTGTTAGATTAACAGATGTAATATTATGGCACTAACAATTATTAATAATAGGCTAAGTTTATTATATATCACAATAATAGCACAAAATGGGAGAACAGGAAATAGAGAATAGAACTGCAGGAGAGTAACATTTGTGTATTTAATATCATTTAAATGTAAATCTGAATTCTAATAAAATGCATGATATAGCCCTCAAGCAAACACTAAGAAAATACAGTGGAAAAAAAATCATTAAATTTTACACTAGTAAATGTTTGCTTGATGAAAATAAAAGCACTAAAGGAGAAACAGGAAAGACATGAGACAAAGGAAATAAAGAAATGGTAGACATAAACCAAATGATTTATTTCAGTGTCAATATTGATTATGAATGGATTAACTAAAGCTTAAAAAAAAAGAAAGCAGGGCTGGGGTTGTGGCTTAGCGGTAGAGCACTCGCCTAGCACGTGCAAGGCCCTGGGTTCGATCTTCAGCACCACATAAAAGTAAATAAATAAAGGTACTGTGTCCAACTACAACTAAAAAATAAATATTAAAAAAAAGCAGAGATTATCAGACTGAACAGAAAAACAATGCTAAACAACAGACTGAAAAAAATGATACATCATGTGAAAAATAATAAGAAAGCTGGACAGGCTATCCTTACATTAGAAAGTAACAGAATTTATAACAAAAACTGTTATAGAGATTGAAGGTACTTTAAAATGACAAAAGGGTCAGTCTGGCAGAAAATATAACAAGGTAATATAGCCAGTGGTGCACACCTGTAATTCTAGCAACTCGGGAGGCTGAGGCAGGAGGATCACAAGTTCAAAGGCAGTCTTAGCTTTAGAGAGGCCCTGAGCAACTTAGCAAGACCCTGTCTCAAAATAAAAATAAAAAGAGCTGGGATGTGGCTCCTTGGTTAAGGGTTCCTGGGTGCAATCTCTAGCACCTATAAATGAATAAATAATAATAATAAATAATCTGGGCTGGGGATGTGGCCAAGCGGTAGCACGCTTGCCTGGCATGCGTGCGGCCCAGGTTCAATCCTCAGCACCACATACAAACAAAGATGTTGTGTACGCCGATACCTAAAAATATTTTTTTAAAAATTCTCTCTCTCTGTCTCTCTCTCTTTAAATAAATAAATATATATATATATATATATATCTAATAGTCTCAAAACACAAACTGACACATTGGAGAAACCATCAATTGAACAATAGTTGTTAGAGATTTCAAACATCATCTTCCAAAATAGATAGAACAACTTGCAAGCAGATTGTTGGCAAGGAAATGGAAGACTTGAATAACACTATACCCCTCTCTAGACACAACAGACATCTAAAGAACACATCAGCCATAACAGTGAAATACAAATTCTTCTCAAGTAGGATCAACTAAATTTGTCTCTGTAGATGAAATTCCTCAACTGATTCTTTTTTTTAAATATATTTTTTAGTTGTAGATGGACACAATACCTTTATTTAATTAATTTATTTTTATGTGGTGCTGAGTATCGAACCTAGTGCTTCACACATGCAAGGTGAGCACTCTACCACTGAGCCACAACACCAGCCCCTTAAATTGATTCTTAAGTTGAGTAATTTGTCCCTGCCTTGTAAGGTCAAATTCCAGGAGACAAAAGTGTGAGTTTTTTTTTTTTTTTTTTAGTTGTAGTTGGACCCAATACCTTTATTTCATTCATTTATTTTTATGCGGCGCTGAAGATCGAACCCAGGGCCCCAGCATGCTAGGCGAGCACTCTACCACTGAGCCACAATCCAAGCCCAAAAAGTGTGGGTTTTTGATATTGCAGACAGTGATAGCCCATTAACAAGCTATTGTTTATTTTGAAATCACTGGTGATCACTTTGCCCAAACTTTGCTGCTTCTGTTGCAATAATGTGTATTTCACTCTGGTTTTGCCATTCTGTCCAACTTATGAGCTGCATTTAACAGTATTCAGTCTTTCCTAGGTTTCCAACATGCTCAAGTTAACCATAATAATCCCAACTTCTATTTCTTGTCACCTCTTGGTGTACAACAAACCAACACCAAGTCCAACTGGAACAAACATAAAGCTAGGTGTAAGTCCATGAGATAAATTCATGCTAGACTCAAATTTGGTTGCTTTATGTGGCACAAATAATCTGGAAAGCTTTCAATTCTCTTCTCCTGTATGTATCAGAACATTACCTAGTAAAATATTATGACTTTTGGTTTTGGTATGTTTTAGTACAAATATCCAGGAATAAATTCCTCATTTGAATTTATCTTAGAGAGAAATTTTCAATTAATTCCTCAAGTGCATATAAAACTCTAAGACAGACAATACTTTGGGCTACAAATGAAGACACAACACATCAAAAAGGACTGAAACTGTACAAAGTATGTTCTTTGGTCACAAAGGATAAAAATTGATGAGTAACAGAAAGAAATTGGTGAAATTCATAAATACGTGAGATTAAACAATACCTCCCCCCCACTGCCCAGTGGTTTTTTATTGTTTTCCAGGCTGGTCTTGAACTTCTGGGCTCAAGTGATCTTCCCACCTCAGGCTCCTGAGTAAATGGAATACAGGCATGCACCACCATGACCAGTATTGTTTCAACAATAACCAATGAGTAAACACACACACACACACACACACACACACGGAAATTACAAAATATTTGAGACAAATGAAAACAAAGACAACATAAAAATATTTTATTTTTTCCCTTCTAATGTGGATGCCTTTTATCTTATCTGTTTGCATAGTTGTGCTGTCTAAAACCTGCACTACAATGCTGAATAGAAGTGGAAGAGTGGACATGTCTATTTTGTTCCTGACCTTAAGGAGAAAGTATCTGTTGTTACATTTATTATGATGCATCATTTTGTATTAAAAAAACTATTAGAATATACAAGTTCAGCAAGGTTGCAAAATGCAAAATAAATATAAAAAAGTCTGGATACTTTGCATTTCTAGATACTTGCAGAAAATATCCAAAAAGAAAATTAAGAAAGTGATACCATTTACAATAGCATCAACAGAATACTTAGGAAAAACTTAAGAAAATAAGTAAAATTATTACTGAAATTTAAAAAACATCTAAGTAAATAAAGACATCTCATGTTCATGCATGATAAAGACTATGGTCAAGGGGCTGGGGCTGGGGCTGAGCGGTAGAGCGCTCGCCTAGCGTGTGCGAGGCCCTGGGTTCGATACTCAGCACCACATAAAAATAAATAAATAAAACAAAGGTATTGTGTCCAACTACAACTAAAACATTTAACAAATTTTTTTAAAAAAGGACTATGGTCAAAATGACAACACTTCCATGGTCAAGACGATAATACATCCAAATTGATCTACACGTTCAATGTAATCCACAACATACCAACTTTTTTTGCAGAAATGAACAGGCAGATTCTAAAGTTCATATAAAACTGCAAGGGACCCTGAATAGCCAACATAATTTTTTTTCTTTTTTTCCAGTACTGGGAATCGAACCAGAATCTCATGCATGCCATGCAAGTCTTGCTCTATCAGTCCCTTTTTAAAATACTGTATTTTGACACAGGGTCTTGCTAAATTGCCCAGATTGGCCTCAACCTTGTGATCCTCCTGGCTCAGACTCCCAACAAGATGAGATTACAGCATCTGCCAATATGTTAGGCCAGCTAACACAATTTTGCACAAAGACCCATATTGCCCGATTTCGAAACTTACTACAAAGCTACAGTAATCAAGACATTATGGTACTGCCATAAGAATAGACATAATAGATCAATGGAACAGAACTGAGATACCAGAAATAAGCCTCACATTTATAGTCAACAAATTTTTGACCAGAGTGACGACAATTCACTAAAAAAAGAAAGTTTTTTGCACAAATTTTGCTGAGAAAATGGATTGTTTACATGCAAAACAAAAAATATAAATCACTACAATTTACACATATAAAAGTTAAATGAAAGACCTACATATAAAAGCTAAAAATATTTCTTCAGGGATCTGGGCACAATGGCGCACGCCCATGATCCCAGTGGCTCGGGAGGCTCAGACAGGATAAATGCAAGTTCAAAGCCAGCCTCAGCAATAGTGAGGTGCTAAGTAACTCAGTGAGACCCTGTCTCTAAATAAAACAAAAATATAGGGCTGGGGATGTGGCTCAGTGGCCAAGTGCCCCTGAGTTCAGTCCCCAGTATTCCGCCCCCACTCAAAATGGTAGATCTTTTTTTTTTTTTTTTAAATGAGGTAATCCTTTTTTTTTTTTTTAAAGTTAGGTTCATTTTGATACTTTACTTTTTAGTTATATTGGAAACACTTTTGCTTTATTTTTACCATATAAAGTATTTTTAAAAAGATGAAAAGACAACCCACAGGATAGCAGAAAACAGTTCAAAATTATTTATCTCATGAAAATTGTAGCTAATATTAAAGACTTCTTACAAAGTCAATAATAATTAAAAATAACAACAACAACACTAATTTAAAAGTGGGCCAAAGTTCTAAATAGACAGTTCTTCAAAAATATATACAAGTGAGCTAGGGCTGGGGCTCAGTGGCAGAGCGCTTGCCTAGCATGTGTGAGGCACTGGGTTTGATCCTTAGAACCACATACAAAAATAAGCAAATAAAATAAAGGCATGCTGTCCATCTACAACTACAAAAAAAAACGTGTGTATGCACACACACACACACAGAGCAAATAAGCACTAAAAAATGCTTGATATCACTAGGCACTAAGTATATGCAAATCAAAATCACAATAAGCTGTTACTTCTTACCCATTAGGACAGTCATAGTTAAAAGGATATAAAATAATAAATGATGACAAGAATAAAACCCTCACACACTGCTGGTATGAATGTAAAATGGTACAAGTGCTTTGGAAAATAGCAGAATGATTTCCTTAAACGATTAAACATACAGCTACCACTGATCCAACAATTCCATTCCTATGTTACAAACCTGAGAAAATTGAACATATTGTATCCACATAAAAATTTTACATAGATGTTCCCGGCGGTTGTATTTATAATAGCCAAATGACTCTAATGTCCGTTAACAAATTAACAAACTGTGGTATATCTATACAATGGAATATTATTCAGAAATTAAAAAATGAAGTGCCAATAAAGTGACAGAATGATGAACTCAGAAAACTTTACGCTAAGTTTAAGATATCACAAGTCCATGTATTATGAGACTCCATTTATATAAAGTGTCCAGAATAGGCAAATCCATAAAGTATATTTGTAACCTGCCTTGAGGGAAATGAAAAAGTGATGGCTAAGAGATACAGGCTTTCTTTTTAGGGTGATGATGATGTTCATTTACCCTCCCCATGTTTTAGGGGGATAAGTTCCATTGTTTTCCTTATTTACAAATGATGCAAAGAGTGCCCATGATTGTATGTTTTCTAAGTCACTAAGCCAAGATTTGAACTCAAGTGTGTCTCTAAGATCAGAGAACTACTGGACCAAGAGGATGAGCTGTATGATCATATGGTCATAAGAAATGTGTGTTTCATGATGACAAAGTATTATCTGAAGAAAAAGGGCAGTGAAGTAGGAAATATACAAGTATGTGAGCATCTTCCAGGGTAGAAGGAAAAAAAAATCAAGAGCAGAGGAAATCAGGTAATGTTTAGAGACAATGAAGAACAATGCATCTTCTATGACCATAAAATAGATGTAACCCTGCGCCTAACAGAGGAAATGTAGGCTCAAATCTTCATCACATTGGATTAAGCCCTGACTTCCTTAACAAGACTCCAAAAGTGGAAGAAATAAAAGTCAAGAATTAAGGCTGGGTCTGTGGCTCAGTGGTAGAATGCTCACCTAGCATGCATGAGGCACTAGGTTCGATCCTCAGCACCACATAAAAATAAAGATATTGTGACCATATATACGCATGCACGCGCGCGCGCGCACACACACACACACACACACACACACTTATGTATCTAGCTCCTGGAGAACTCAAAAAACTTAACACCAAAAAAACAAACAACCCAATACATAAATGGGCTAAGGAGCTGAACAGACACTTCTCAAAAGAAGTCATATACTCAATATAACAAATATATGAAAAAATGTTCAACATCTCTAGTAATTAGAGAAATGCAAATCAAAACTACTCTACCTCACACCAATTAGAATGATAGTTATCGAGAATACAGACAACTGGGCTGGGGCTGTAGCTCAATGGCAGAGCACTTCTCTAGCATGCATGAGGCACTGGGTTTGATCCTCAGCACTACATAAAAACAAACAAATAAAAGCATATAATCTAGAATTATAAAAAAAATTTAAAAAAAGAATATAGACAACAATAAATGTTGACGAGGATGTGTGGAGGGGAAGCACACTCATACACTGCTGGTGGGATTGAAAATTTGTACAACCAATCTGGAAAGCAGTATGGAGATTCCTTAGAAATTCCTTAGGAATTCCAAGACTCCTTAGAATGGAACCACCATTTGACCCAGGTATTCCACTCCTTGGTCTATACCCAAAGGACTTCAAATCAGCATACTATAGTGACACAGCCACATCAATGTTTATAGCAGCTCAATTCACAATAGCTAAACTGTGGAAGCAACCTAGATTCCCTCCAATAGATGAATGGATAAAGAAACTGTGGTATATATCTTAAAAGAGAATAAAATTTGGCATTTGTAGGTAAGTGGATGGAGTTAGAGAATATCATGCTAAGTGAAGTAAGCCAATCCCCCAAAACCAAAGGCTGAATATGTTCTATCAAATAAGTGGATGCTGATCCTTAGGGTAGGGGGGACAACTTTGACTGGGCAAAGGGGAGGGGGGGAGGGAGGGGTGGAGGGGTGGAGGGGTGGAGAGGTGAGGGGGAATAGGGGCAGGAAAGATGATGGAATGAGATGGACATCATTACCCTAGGTACATGTATGACTGCACATATGGTGCGACACTAATTGTGTACAATCATTTTCAGAGAAATGATAAGTTGTGCTGCAATTGTGTACAATGAATCAAAATGCATTCTGCAGTCATATATACCTAATTAAAATAAATTAATAAAAAATGTAGAAAACTACAAATATGAGTGAGAAATACAAGATGCTGCCATAGAACATTAATATAATTTAATTCAACTTGTACCAAAAATTCAAACTGAAGAAAACATGTAAGTAGGATCATTTTAAAAACACAAGTTCCATTTATTCTTCTAGCTGATTTCTTATTGTTGTTTGCTTTTGTAGTGCTGGGGACCAAACTCTGGGTCTTACACATGCTAAGTAATTTTAGTTTTTGATCTTTGATCAATGTTTTAAACACTGAGCTTAAATAATGCAATTATTATGGGGCTGGGGATGTGGCTCAAGCGGTAGCGCGCTCGCCTAGGCATGCGTGCGGCCCAGGTTCGATCCTCAGCACCACATAATAAACAAAAATGTTGTGTCCGCCAAAAAATAAATAATAAATAGTTCTCTCTCTCTCTCTCTTTAAAAATAATAATAATAATAATGCAATTATGGAAGAGACTTTGTGTCCCAGTTTGCTTTGCCTCTTCAAATCATATTCAAATTTGAACCCAACTTGAATTATTCTGTAGGTACTTATTTCTTCAAAGACATGACCCCTGGGCTGAGGTTATAGGTCAGTGGTAGAGCATTTACCTTGCATGTGTGAAGCCCTGGGTTCGATCCTCAGCACCACATAAAAATAAATAAGTAAATAAAACAAAGATATTGTGTCCATCTACAACGAAAAAAAAAAAAAATATATATATATATATATATATCATATATTTCCCCACTGGATCTGATTTACTATCTGTATTTTTCCTCACTTATTTTCACTGACTTAATTTTTTCCACCTTACTGTTACAGTAACTTATTTCAACTGCACTCCAAAATAATGCAGGAAACAAACACTTAAAACTTACAAGAGACCTGCTTGTATTCTTTTCTTCTGCAGAAAGGGCAGAATCCTGAGAACACCAAGCTGAGGAAAAAAACAAAATAGATTTTCAGACAAAGGAATATGAAAATTTTTAGTACCAGGTGACCATAGATCTCCTACAGATGAATGATCCTCAGAGCCATGAGAAATGTAACACCATAAAGCTATAGACACAGAATTGTATGTGGATAACTAATTCCATCATATAGGGTCTGATAAAGATTTCTTAAAAAAAAAAAACAACAACTTTATTTATTTTTATATGGTGCTCAGGATTGAACCCAGGGCCTTGCACATGCTAGGCAAGCGCTCTACCCTGAGCCACAACCCCAGCCCTGATGAAGATTTCTTAATGGCTAAGGATAGGGTGTCCAATGAATTTACTAACAATATAGTATTTCTCAAAAATTCTGACATTTTTAATGCCAATAGGAAATTAACCTTAAGTATATAATATATGCCACAAAGATTTAATGATTAGGATGGTCTTTAAGTTTACTCTTAAAGAATTTAGAAAAAAGACATTAATGAGATATTAGTTATAGGTACTGAGGAACATTCATATGATGGAGGAAATGTAGTCATGATTCTAATTTCATTTTATAATAACTTGATGTTTCTTCACCCTAAAACATTCAAGGCCTCTGATTAAAAATGGAAGACTGAATACATGTACTTATTTCTGCTGTCTCCCAAACCCAATCAAAATGTTAGTTAAAGCAACAAAGGAATCTAAAATTTACAAAGACAAATAAAATAGAAGACTTCAACGGGTACGAGATCTTAATAAAACTTTGGAAGCTAGAGAGCAGACATTTGAGTGTTAATCTAAACAAGAGAGAGCTAATGTTTAAGTGAGGGTTGAGGGGGAGGATAGGAGAGCCATCACATTATCCTAAAAAGGGTCAGAAATGGGGGTATTAGGTAGTTCTGCAGACAAGAAGTTTGAAAATAGGGATGAAAAACAGGGAACTGAATGTAAAACATTATAAAAAAGGTGTTAAACTTCATATTGTCTTCTTTAACCCTATATTACATGGTAACAATTCCTTTTACACTAACAAAAAGAAAGAAAAAAAAAAACCTAAGAATTTTTTTCTCTTATATAAATGAATTGGACAGGCTCTGGATTATCAGCATACCAGATTCAGATAAAGACAGGGCTGAAACAATATAGAAAAAGAGAAATGAAAGTTCTCAGGCAATGCCCCTCCACACATTTTTTCCTTTGACTCCTCAAAAGCAGGAGTTCTGGCTTATATTCCTCAAGTAAATCTAGGAGTTCTTGCTGGAGTAACTGACTAGCCCAACAGAAAATGCCTACAGATTCTGATACATGGTCAATCTCCAGTACCATACGAGAAAGAAAGGCAAGAAGAATGTGTTGGAATGGGGCTAACATGGAAAGGATTAGGTAGTGAAAGAGAACTAAATTATTATGTACATTGTCAAAAATCAATTGAAAACATAAAATATGAGAAACCAGACATTAGCTATATAAGGATGTTATTTAAAAAAAAAAAAAAAAGATGGGGGCTGGGGTTGTGGCTCAGTGGTAGAGCACTCACCTACCAGGTGCAAGGCCCTTGGGTTTGATCCTCAGCTTCATAAATAAATAAATAAATAAAGGTATTGTTTCAACTAAAAAAAAAGATGATGAATATCCAAAAATATGTTCGAAGCAATTGGCTTTGGGGAGTGGCAACAGGAATAAGGAGAAACGGAATAGAAAACATTTATAGTATTTAAAAAATTACTATTTTAAGGGGCTGGGGTTGTGGCTCAGTGGTAGAGCTCTTTCCTGGCATGTGTGAGGCACCAAGATCGATTCTCAGCACCACTTTTAAATAAATAAAATAAAGGTCCATCGAGAACTAAAATAAATATATATATATATATATATATATATATTTTAAAATACTATTTTAAAATAGTATTTAAAAAACAGCATTTAAAAATATATTTAAATGTATCCTCTAAGAAAAACAGAAATAACATTTTATAATTTTATCTAAATTTAAAAAAAAACAAACATATATTTTCCCTGCAGAATCAATAACACCCGTGTGAACTTTGTTGTAAACAGTACTGAATATACTCTTTTAACTCTACTCATCTTACCTCTCCTTTCCATCATCTGGGTCAAACGTGCCATTGTCCCACATCTATTATTGATGACCTCTGAAGGTTGAGATATTCAGACCTTGCCCACTCTGGAAAAAATGGTCAAGTAGTCTGCAGGTGCAGCAACTCAAGGGTTATCTTTTTTCAAGATCTCTCCAGCTTTCTGGGAAACTTTCATGTCAAGAGATCTCTTTCCACGATTTCTGTTCCTCAGGCTTCTTTTTATTCACACCACAGATCTGTCTTATCCTTGTGGAATCAGAACCTGTGGGCTTAAGACATAAATCTAATTACCTACTGTCTTCTCACTGTATTCCTGTGGTAACCAGGCTCCAGAATGTTTCCCAATGATCACTGTCTTCTGGAACTCAAACCAGACCCCTCCCACACCGAAGAGGATTGAGATGACAGTGTGTGACTTCCAAGACTTGATCATAAAATATTTTGGGACTTCCATCTTACACATTTTAAGATCACGCATTTTAAGCAAAGACAGGTGTCCTACTATGAAGTCAGGCAAGGCATCCTGCCAACAGCTAACACTAATTTGACAACCATTTTGGAAGCAGATCCTCCAACCCAAGTCTAGTTTTCTGAGGCCTGCAGCCCTGCTGTCATTGTGATTTCAACTTTGTATGAGATACCAAAGCCAAAATAACCAGCAAGTCACATTTCACAGAAATAATGAGCTAACATTATGGTTGTTTATGCCTCAAAGTGTTTAAGTAAATTTATTGCATAGTAATAGATTAACATAGCCCTAACCACTTATCTTCCTTGCTTCACACTCCCTACAGTCACTGAATAGAGGTAATGGATGCAGAATGCAGCAGATGTCGAGAGGAAAACTCAAAAAAGACTCACCAACTGAAGCTGAACCAAATATTCAACAGAGACACCAAGAGTCTAGAGACAAAGTGATGTTCACATATTTGCTCCTCAAATACTCTCTAAAAAGTATAAAGGCATAGACTTGATAAAGTGACAGATATAAAAATGAGTGAAAAAATATTCAGATTTGCAGTAGCCCCATATTTGGACCAAGAGAGAGCTGGTCCAGTAATTCTATTCTCTGAGTTACCTTGGCAACTGAGGTCAAGAAGTTGTAATTTAGAATTCTCCTTTGAAATGAGAATTATACCTGTGTCACAAAGATACTGAACAATTACAATAAGTTTTGAGAAGGGCTATGCTTGACATAGACTTCTTTATTTATTTATTTTAGTTGTTGGTGGATCTTTATTTATTTATATGTGGTGCTGAGAATCTAATCTAGTGCCTCACACATGCTAGGCAAGTCCTCTACCACCGAGCTACAACGCCAGCCCAATTGACATAGACTTCTTATACCCCTCACATGGTTACTATTTTTCATGACAATTATTATCTTCTAAAAATACTATGTAATTTATTTATCACATACACAATCCATTTATCTTCTCCCCAATAAAAACTCTATGAAAAAAATTTTTTTTCCTGGTTTTACCATTGACAGGTGGTGTTCAGAAAGTGTGTTGATTAAGCCATAGTGAAAAACAGTGTGGCAATCAAAACATTAAAAGCAGAATTATTATATGACCAAACAATTCTTCTCAAGCATACACACACAGGATAATTGAAAGCAGGGACTCAGATAAGTTCCTACACTCATATTTAGAGTACCATTATTTGCAACACTCAATATAAGCAGCCCAAGTGTTCATTAATGGATGAATAAACATTATATACAAAAAGAAAAAAAAAATTATTCAGCTTTAAAAAGGAAGGAAATTTTGATACACACTAACAAAGACAAATGTTAAGAACACTGTTAAGGGGTTGGGGTTGTGATTCAGTGGTACAGTGCCTGCCTGGCATGTGTAAGGCCCTAGGTTCAATCCTTAGCATCACATATAAATACATAATAGAAAGCTCCACTGATACTGCTGGGGTTGTAGCTCAATCGAAGAGCATTTGCCTAGCATGTGTGAGGCATTGGGTTCCATTCTCAGTACCACATACAAATTAATAAAAGCCCATCAACTAAAAAACATTAAAAAAAAATCCATCGACAACTAAAAAATATTTAAAAAAAAAAGAAAAGAAGAAGAACACTGTTAACCATATATTAAGTTAAGCCAGGACAAATGTGTTATGATTCTTCTAAAACGAGGTTATCTATATTTGTAAAATTCATAGAGACAAAAAGTAAAATGGTGGTTGCCAGGACTGGGGTAAGGCAAAACAAGAAGTCATTGCTAATGAGTACCAAGTTTCTGTTTTGCAAGATGAAAAGAGTTCTGGGAATGAACAGTGATGATGAAAGCATAACAGTGTAAATGTACTCAATGCCAATGAACTGTAAAATATAGTTCAGACAGTAAATTCTGTGTTTTACTACAATTTAAAAATAAATATATATATGTACATACATGTATCAAATAAAATATGTAGTTGGTGACTTAAAACTAGGAGAAAGTAATATATTAGATATGAATAAGATTAAAGGATGCGTAGTTTGGAGTTCAAGTGTTTGAAAGTCTTACTTGAGTTTGGGTTTTATTAGGCATGTATATTAAAAATTCAAGGATAAGAGCAGAAATTAAACCAGTGGAGCAAGAAAGGGATAAACCTGCACAATAAAAAATATAAAAAATAGAAAATAGAAAAATTTTATCACTAATTCTAATAAATGTAACCACTTATACTCACCCATTAAAATGACAAACAGGATAAAAGGATAAAAAGCTCAGCAATGTACTCCTCACAAGAAACCTGAAACATAAAGACAAAGGAGAGGGATTGAAAATCGAAATTCCTGACAAACACAATAACAAAATCTGAAAAGGATTATCATCAGTCAAGATAACCTGGGCTAAAAGGCATTTGCCAGAATAAAGAAGTATGTTTCTTACTGTGGCAGACTGGAATCCTGGTCCTAATTCTTCAACCCTAACAGGGTTATTATACATTCACATTACTTGCCCGGTAACTATCCCATGTTAAGCTTAGCACCTGACTTACTTTGGCTAATGAAATACCAGTATATTTGGGAGCAGAGATTTTAAGGGTATCTGCATGATCCGTTCTATGCTCTGGAAATCCATCCCGGATTGAAAATGTCCTAGTAACCACTGTTCTTTTAAGCCTGAGCCCCAGAAAGAATAAATGCAGGACAGATATGAATTCTTCCTATGGCTCTGCCTCTCAACCAAAACGCAGCCTCGATCTGCTGAATATAGTAAACCAAATAACCTGAATAAGAAAATAAACGCTACCTACTGTATGCTGCTGAGGTTAAGGGTGGTTTCTTAAGCAATATTAAACCAAGACAGGAATGGGCGTATAACTAAGTAGCAGCGCGCTCGCCTAGCATGCGTGAGAGACCCTTGGTTTCTTCACCAGTACCACAAAACAAAACAAAATAAAAAATAAATGAATGCACATAATAAAAGATGCAAGCCATACGATGATGGTAACAAACCTGGGAAAGATCATCACGGAAAACTTGAAAGCTACATAACGGTCAAGAATTGTGGGGGAGGGGCGGTAAAGGAAACAAAAGGCGGGGGGTCAACGTAAAGAAAGGCCCGCTAGAAAATACAGAATTGTATTTCAAATGTACTTGTCAACCATGTCAAAACACAACAGAGAAAACTAACCCAAGACAGACCAGAACCACTACACATCGAAGTCGCACTTCGCCAGGCTTTCACACCACACCACACCACACCCTTAACCGCAACCACACAAAACCACAAACATACACCATGATCACGCCACCAAACAGAACCACACACCTTCGATAATCATAAACATTCGCTAATTCTCACCACGTTTTTTTCGTCCCAACGACTCTAACCACTCCAACGACCCATGAGTAGTTCCAGCGCACCGCCGCTACCTCCCACCTCCGCTAGCCCGGCCACTCCCGGCCCCCTCAGGGCCTCCGCCCCGTCAGCCGCCCGCCGCCGGTCCAAACCGGACGGCCAGAGCCCCGCCCTCACCTCCCAAGGCGGGCACTCGCAGCACCACAAACCCGGGACAGCCGGAGGCGCAGCCAGCGCACGGTTTCTGAGAGACCCAGTGAAGCCCACGCGCAAGCAGATCAAGGACAGGCTCAGGTGAGCCGAAGGAGCTCTCCGCGACCGCTACGTTCCAAGCAGAACTCCTCCCAGAAGGCCACGCGGTCCAACTCAACTTCCGTCCAGGACGCTGCCCGCGTTCCCAGTGCCCAGGAGGGGTTAGCCAGGTCCGCTGGGAAGGGGTAGTGCAGCGCGCCACGCTGTGGCGAAGTACCAGCGGTGAAACTGCTCTGGATTGGGGGAGTTGCCGGCGCAGTCATTTCGGGTGGGCCCACGCTGGGCCCTGAGAGGAATCGACGTGGACACCTGCTCTGGACTACATTTCCCAGAAGGCCTGGTGGCCTCGCTCTCCCCGCAAACCCGAGTGTTTCGTCCAGCCTGGCGGGACCCTTAGATCCGGCGGGACAAGCGCCTCAGGTCCGCTGGGTCAGGAGCTGGAGCCTTGGGGCTGTACGGGCAGAGCGCACTGGACACAGGAGTTTGTGGGATTGTCTGGATACATTATGACACTGCGGCTTTATGTATGGACATGAGATGGCAGGTCATTGTGAAGCTATGGCTTTAGTATGACCGTCCCTTAATGGATGAGACACTGTGTATTAGTATGGGGCTCCTGTCTCCTTTAGGACTGTGACTCCAGAACTCTAGCCCCAGGAAACCTTTCTGACGTTAGGTTCTAACCCAGGACAGCAGTGAACTTGCATAGGATGCCCCATTTTCCTTTGATCGCCATACCCTGTGTGTGGTGGGTAACGAGTTTGGGGCTGATAATGACCTCTAATCTAACTAACTAGGGTACTAGGAAAAACCTGCTGTCTTAGAGTTACTTTTCTTCTACCATTTCTACCTTTCTCCAGGTGAGTCACCCAAGAAGAAAAGGAAAGAATGCATGATGAATTTCGACAAGTAATATCCAGGGTATAGTAGGGTTTCTTTTATAGTTTCCTTTCTCTGAAAATTCTTGTTTAATAAAAATGTTTCCATGGGGGCTGGGGTTGTGGCTCAGTGGCAGAGCCTAGCAAAAGCGAGGTCCTGGGTTTGATCCTCAGCACCACATAAAAATAAATAAAATAAAGGTATTGTGTCCAACTACAATTTAAAAATAAATATTTAGGGGAAAAAATGACACCTATAATCCCAGTGACTTGGATGGCAAGTTCGAGGTGCACCTCAACAACTTAGCCAGACCCTGTCTCAAAATTTAAATGAATAAATAAAAAGAGCTGGGGGTGTAGGTGAATGGTAAAGCACCCCCCCATTCAATCACAGTACCTCAAAAACAAAAATAAAAAGATATATCATTTGAATAGAGATCCTTATAATGTCCCCATTGGAGAAAAAGGATGGGTATGCCTGGTATTAGAGGCTTAGCGGGGTGGGCACACCTGTAATCTCAGCCTCTTAGGGGGCTGCATGCGGCAGGAGGATGGCGAGTTCAAAGCCTGCCTCAGCAATTTAGCAAGGCATTTAGCAACTCAGTGAGACCCTGTCTCTAAATTAAAAATTTTAAACAAAGGCTAGGGATGTAGTTCAGTGGTTAAGCACCCCTGGGATCAAACCATGGTACCAAAAGAAAAAACAAAAGCCAAATACTCTCGATATACCTAATATTCACTTCTGCTTGCTGAATTCTTCTTATAAGTATAATATTTATTATTTTAAAATAAAAGCATAAGCTGGGCATGGTGGCACAGGCCTGTCATCCCAGCGGCCTGGGATGCTGAGGCAGGAGGATCATGATTTCAAAGCTAGCCTCAGCAACTTAGCAAGGCCATGAGTAAATTAGGGAGAACCTATCTCAAAAAATAAAAAGTGCTGGTCATGTAGCTCAGTAGTTAAGCATCACTGCATTCAATCCCTGGTACTAATAAAATAAAAAGCATGATTATTTTAGAGACTTCAAAAACACAGAATTACAAGAAAAAAATTTGATCACTTAACTAGTATTAATATTTAAATGTGTTGTTTTTGCCAATGTCAAATTATATTTCATTCATTTTTTTTTCAGTACTGGGGGTTGAATCCAAGTCCTCCTGTGCATAAGGCAAGCAGTGTACCACTGAGGTACATCCCCAGCCCTCATTTACATTTTATAGTGTACATTTTCACTACAGAGTGTAGTGGTCTTGGAATATCATTTTTCACAGACGTTTCTTTGTATGAAAGAACTGAGGTTTCTACTTTGCATTAATTCAATTGTATCAGACTTTTAGATATTTATACATACACATGCAAGTTTAAATTTGTATTTCCATAGTTAATAATGAGGTTGCTCACCATTCCATATGTTTATATTAGGGTTTGTTTTGTGATATGTTTCTTCAAATTTTCTACATTTTTTTCTCTTAGACTAACTTATTTATTGTAAGCATTTATTGTATTATATGTCCATACTATTTGGATTGTTCTGTCACTTTAACGTGGTTTTATGAACAGAATTTCTAATTTTAAAAAAGTTGAGTTTACCAATTTTTTTCCTTTAAGGTTAATGCTTTTTGTATCTTGTTTAAGAACTCCTTCCCTGTCCCAGGTTCATATAAATATTCTCCTATATTTATCCTAAAAGCTGTAAGTTTTGCTTTACCATTTAGATGTTCAATCCATTTTTAACTGACTTTTGTATATGCTGTAAGGATGGGGTCAGATTTTTTTCCCCTTTAATTAATAATTTTCTCAGTACCATATTTAGGAAAATCCATTGTGTTCTCACTGGTCTGCAAAGATTATCTTGTGTCCATATGTATATGGGTGTATTATGAGCTCATTATTCTATTCCATTGGTCTATTTATACATCCTTGTGCTAATCTTGATTACCTGAGCTCCTCTTAAAAGGTAATCTGTCTTTTCTTCCTCTGGCTGTTTTTAAGGATTTTCTCTCTGTTTTTTGTTTTCTGTAATTTAGTGTAATATATCTAAGTGCATTCTTTTTTTATGTATCTGCTTGGAATTTGTAGGCATTTTTAAATTTGTGGATGGGTATCTATTATTAGTACAGAAAAATTCCCAGTCACTGTCTCTTCAGAGATTGCCCCCCCCCTTCATTTTCTATCCTTTCTTTTCTTTATCAGGTTCTAGTGAAACATAGGTTAGATCTCATTCTTCTCTTTTTGTCTCTTGATCTCTTCTTGGTTTTAAGAGTTGACAATTCAAAGATGGTACTAATCTAGGTGCAGTGTCATATGCCTGTAATCCCAGTGGCTCAGGAGGCTGAGGCAGGAGGATTGCAAGTTCAAAGCAGCCAACGCCCTAGGACTCCAACTCAAAATAAAAAATAAAAAGGGCTTAGTGGTAAAGCACCCCTGGGTTCAATCACTGTACCAAAAAATAAAAATAAAAAAGTGAACAAAAGAACCTTACCTCATCTCAAGTAGGGTTGGAATGAAAGGCAACTAATGTCTTTTATCAAGTGATAGTAAAAATATTTCTAATACTGAAAGTATTAAATACTTTTAATACTTATAGTCTTGGAGAACTTACTACATCCTAAGGCTATCCGTTCACCATATGATTCTCTAATCTGAAAATTAAAAGGTACAAGGGTAGAAAACTCAGAATAGGGACAGTGTTTTCCCAAAGTATCAATTTTGGACACTGAGTGGATCTACTCAATTTTTAAAATAAGTATATGCCGCAGTCTGGCTGGGCACAATCAGGAGCCACTTGTCAAAAGAAACTAACTATTTTTAGAACCACACACGCCAAACAAAACAGCTCCTCAGGAAAAACCCTCAGAGCCCCAACTGCCACCACCGGCTTCCCACAAGCCTCTCTCTCAACCACAAGCCTCCTGCTCTTGAGGCCGATTGGCTGGGTCACGTGGGCGGAGCCAAAAAAGTCCCCAATGAGCAGCTCCGTGGTCTGAAAGGGCAGGGAAACAGCCCAATGAGCATCACCGCAGAGGAGCCAATCAGTTGGCAGCTAGAAGTTGCTGGGGCCGCTGTGAGCCAATCATCAGCTGGCAGCTGGAAGTTTGCTGGCAGCTGGAAGTTTGCTGGGGCCCCTTCGGCTGTGGCTCTCAACATCTCCCCCTCTCTGTTTAAACAACAAGCATGTGGCTTAGGGACCGTGCCTGCCTTAGGTTGTCCAATAGTACATATGGTCCTTACCCGTTATCGGATGAGCTGACCTCAAGGCGTCAGCCTCCTGTCTTAGGTTGGTACCATTGCAATTGGATCTTACCCGTCACTGACTACCGGTCCAGAATACAGCCACACCTGTGGATAGGTCTTTGTATCAGCTGGTGGGGGGGAGGTTCTTTGCCTCACCTCTGTTCGCCCCCAAATTTTAGCTGAACAACCATGACAAGCAGAAGGGAGGAAGATACACCAAGCCAATTGACGGCTCCTTTTGGAAAAATTGTACCACCTATGACATCATCAGTAAAAATACCCCAACACTACCACAAGTCGCTGCACCAACAGATAGTTCACAATGCATACAGGTGAGTTCACAATGCATACAAGTGATACATAGTCCAGGCAAGTTCTGCAAGCAGTTCAGTGATGGCTCCTTTTGGAAAAATTGTACCACCGATGACATCATCAGTAAAAATACCCCAACACTACCACAAGTCGCTGCACCAACAGATAGTTCACAATGCATACAGGTGAGTTCACAATGCATACAAGTGATACATAGTCCAGGCTGCCGCAGTCTGGCTGGGCACAATCAGGAGCCACTTGTCAAAAGAAACTAACTTTATTTTTAGAACCACACACGCCAAACAAAACAGCCTCTCAGGAAAAACCCTCAGAGCCTCAACTGCCACCACCGGCTTTCCACAAGCCTCTCTCTCCCACCACAAGCTTCTCTCCACCTCCCACAATCCTCCTGCTCTTGAGGCCGATTGGCTGGGTCACGTGGGCGGAGCCAAAAAAGTCCCCCAATGAGCAGCTCCGTGGTCTGAAAGGGCAGGGAAACAGTCCAATGAGCATCACCGCAGAGGAGCCAATCAGCTAGATGTTGCTGGGGCCGAGGAGCCAATCAGCTAGATGTTGCTGGGGCCGCTGTGAGCCAATCATCAGCCGGCAGCTGGAAGTTTGCTGGCAGCTGGAAGTTTGCTGGGGCCCCTTCGGGTGTGGCTCTCAACACCAGGCAAGTTCTGCAAGCAGTTCAGTGATGGCTCCTTTTGGAAAAATTGTACCACCGATGACACCATCAGCATAAATACCCCAACACTACCACAAGTCGCTGCACCAACAGATAGTTCACAATGCATACAAGTGAGTTCACAATGCAAGAAAACAATTTTCTTAACAATGTACCTTATCTTCAACAGAATTATTTTAATATGTAGGCGAAATGCAGCAGCTGGTTATCCTCAGAGAAATCTAGATATGTTGTTAGGAAAGGGACCTTATGAGGATCAGCAGCAACAATTTGCATATGATCCTGGTGTATACGCACAAATTGCTGTAGATGCAGTTAAGGCATGGAAGACTTTACAAGGACATGGAGGTTTACAAGTTCAATTATCTAAGGTAATACAAGGAGCTAATGAATCTTACGCTGAATTTGTAGATAGGCTTATTCAAATAGCTACCAGAGTTTTTGGGAATACAGAACAAGCAATGCCATTAATAAAACAACTGGCTTATGACCAAGCGAATCGTTGGTGCTGATAACGCCAAGGTCGCGGGTTCGTTCCCCGTGCGAGCCACCAAATGCCGCAGTCTGGCTGGGCACAATCAGGAGCCACTTGTCAAAAGAAACTAACTTTATTTTTAGAACCACACACGCCAAACAAAACAGCTCCTCAGGAAAAACCCTCAGAGCCCCAACTGCCACCACCGGCTTCCCACAAGCCTCTCTCTCAACCACAAGCCTCCTGCTCTTGAGGCCGATTGGCTGGGTTGCGTGGGCGGAGCCAAAAAAGTCCCCAATGAGCAGCTCCGTGGTCTGAAAGGGCAGGGAAACAGCCCAATGAGCATCACCGCAGAGGAGCCAATCAGTTGGCAGCTAGAAGTTGCTGGGGCCGCTGTGAGCCAATCATCAGCTGGCAGCTGGAAGTTTGCTGGCAGCTGGAAGTTTGCTGGGGCCCCTCCGGCTGTGGCTCTCAACAAGTATATTTGGCATAGATGCAAAGAAAACCAGGGTAAGAATAAGTCTTCCCAAATCTATTCAGCTTAAGTATCTGTTTCCTCTCCTACCAGCCTATAATTACCCTCACCTTTAAAATTTTTTTAAAATCTTTATTTTATTTATTTATTTGAATGTGATGCTGAGGATCAAACTCAGGGCCTTGCACACGTGCTAGGCAAGTGCTCTACTGCTGAGCCACAATCCCAGCCCCAAAAACTTTTTTTAAAAATTAATTTTTATAGTTACTAGGGACCAAACTAGGGCCTTGTATATGCTAAACATGTATTCTACCACTGAGCCACATTGCCAGCCCTATACTTAACCATTTCTGCAGTGAAAATTATTGCCTAATAGAAATGGGAATGCATTAGGGAAATAATGTACCATAATAAAAAATGAAATGTAAAAGGAATAAAATGAATTCTGTTTTTGTGAACTCACCTAATATTTAATCAGGGAATATTTGAAACATTCCCAGTAAAATAAGAAAGGGAAAAAAAGAATATATACCTTTACAGATATTATTTAACGTTGTTTAGAGGTATTAACCAAAGCATTTAGACAAGAGAAAATTTTGGTTACATATTAGTAAAGAAGATGTGAGATTATCATTTTTGCAAATAATATACCTATACCTAGAAACCAAAAGTGTTCATAACCAGGACTTTGAAATAAGAAGGATTTACTGGGTTTGGTGGTGCACACTTATAATACTTGAGAGACTGAGGAAGGAGGATCATAAGTTTGAGGCCAGCCTAAGCAATTTAGTAGAACCCTTTCTCAAAATACAACTTAGAAAGGGCTGGGAATGTAGTTCAGTGGCAGAGCACCCCAGGTTCAATCCCCAGTACAGGGGCAAAAAAAAAAAAAAAAAACCAGGAAAAAAGGACTCCATATGAAGCATTTCCCCCCTCATCATTTCTACTCTCAACTCTCCCTATGGGCTAGTTTTTTTAAACTGTTTTCCTAGATGAAAACATAAGTAGTTATATAATCATTTTGATCATTCTTTGGTATTCTTTGATAGTTTTCAGTCATAAGAACAGTCTCATTTGATTAATTACAACCACTGGTTCAGCTTAATAATCTTTAAATTTGATACAAAGCCTCTTGCATACAACTTGATGCTTGGAGTGTGTAAAGGGGGACATATTAACCTTCTTCATTTCCTAATCCTGATTTTCTCTTTCTCCTGCCCAATAGGCAGTCTTTGAATCCTTTGAGACGAGAAAAGGGATGGGCAAGAAGAGATAAGGAGACAGAAAAGACTTTCTTGAAAGACTTGTTTTGTGTTGTTTTCTCTTGTTTTGGTGGGTATTCAATACTGACTCTTTTTTTGTGTGTGGGGGGTACTTTTATGAATTTCTTTGAGAAATCCCTATTGGGAATCTCTAATTTCATTTCCTGTGATGTAGCAGCGTGTCTCCTTGAAGTAGCTACTTGGAATACTTGGCATGGACCTTGGTAGTTTGTGATCCCCTCCTTTGTGGAGGTTACCTTGTTCCTTCATTTGGTCTGTATCAGGTCCAAGAAGAATAGGTATCAATCTTTATGATATATAAACTCCAGAGGACCCAGCAGAAATTCTCCCCCAAGATCTCACCATTCTACTTTGGAAACTTTAAGGTCCCCTTATTTGGCCTAAAGTGAAGCAACAATACCCTCATTGCTCCTATGGTATGGGAATGTCTGATCTTTTCCAAACAACAATAAATTCTTGACACCAGCTGGTGTATTACAATTCAGGTCAATTCTTTTTTAAAAAATATTTTGTTTTAGTTGTAGTTGAACACAATACCTTTATTTTATTTTTATGTGGTGCTGAGGATCAAACCCAGTGCCCCACATGTGCTGGGTGAGTGCTCTACCACTGAGCCACAACCCCGGCCCTCAATTCTTAGGCTAACTACCTGGAGTTAATACAAAACCAGAGATTAAGGAACTTAGTCTCACAGAATTGCCCCGACTTTGGGTGTCTCTAAGGCACTGTACTTCTTTGCAGCCAACCACACAAACTGAGGGGTTCCCATAACCCTTCCTTAGGTTCAAATAATTCACCATAACAACTCAGAACATTTTGGTCAATGATAAACCACATGTCCAATGGGTTATTACATAAAATTAAATGGAGCTGAAAAGTCTTATTGCCCATTATTTTTATTATACCTTTTTCTGTTTAGATTCAAAAATGTTTATCACTATGTTAAAATTGCCTACAATATTCAGGAAAGTAACATGCTATTCAGGTCTATAGCCTAGGAGTAATAGACTACACCATATATCCTAGGTTTGCAGTGGCTATCCCATCTAGGTTTATGCAAATATACTCTATGATGTTAGCTCAATACTGAAATCACCAATGACACATTTCTCAGAATGTATCCTTGTTACTAAGCAATGCATGATTTTACTTTTGAATACAGTTTTATTATAAAGGACGCAACTAAGAAACTGCAAAATGGTAGATATGAATAGTATGAGGTATAGGGAGAGGGGTGTACATTTGAATAGGATCTTAAGGATTTTGCCTAACAAAATGTCTGGAATGAAAGATTTGTTTATTTATTTATATTGTGAAAATTTCTGCCACTATAAAATTATAAAGTTAAATAATTTATATTATTAAGGAACAATTCTTATAGCAGTCATAAAAGAACTACAGTTTTCAAGAAATTTAATTTATGCTATTGGCTAAGATAGTGATATTTTAACTTCATATTTAACTAATTGTACTTTTTAAAGTTTCAAGAAATGTTAAAAGACAGGAAAATGGGCATTGTCCCAGTACCCATTCTCCTTGTGGCTACCCTCAACTCTTGCTGTTTCTCTTGGTATTTTTCCTATATTTTTGTGTTATTTTTCTAGTGGCCTCCTGCCAGATTTTCCTATTCAACAGTCCTTATTTCCTGTCCCTGCAATAGAGTTATATCATTGTTTCTTTTTAAATCATCACTATCCATGTGATTAGGACCTTGCAACTATTGTTAATCTAAGCCAAGTCATAAGCTACTAAGACCTTAGATTCTTTCTAGTTTAATTTTAATTTTTCTTAGCATACATTGCCTTGTTTTTTCATTTTCCTGAGCCCATGTACCTGTCACTATTTTTTTCCAAACCCTCTAGCATTGTTGTCAGTTATCTGTAAATATTTTCCACATGACCAAACATATTTTCCACTGGAGACCTCCTTCTCTTAAGAGTCTGCTTTCCTTCTCTTCCTGGATGTTATTTTCCAGGGCTGCTACCAGGAACTTGCCTTTTACAATTATATTGGGAATTCATACATGGTTCTCATTGTTAGTTTTCCTGATTCTAAATATAATACCATTTCTTTTTCCTGTGTACTTCCTAGTTTTGATGGAGCACAGACCACTAGTTTCCTAAGAGTTATATCAGAGATAATATCATCATTCCCTGCAGTTCTAGAATTGTTTTGATTTAATCTTCACATTGGCTTAGTGACTTGACTGGTTATAGATTTCTGAGCCAGAATTTGTTTTTCTTTCTAATAGTAGTGAAAGAATTGCTTTGTTCTCTTCTAATTTCAAACAGTGCTCTTGAGAATTCCATTGCCATTCTGATCCCTGAAAAGTTTTTGTGATCCATGTTTTCTTCCTGGAAGCTTTTTAGAAAGTTCTGTTTTCCCCCGATATCCTGAAATTTTACTCTAACATGTACTGTTTTTGAAAGTCCATCACATTTTCCCTCTTGGAACTTAAAGAAAAAGGAAAGAAGGGAAGGAACTTACTCACTGAGCTGGTTGCTTTTTAATTCATATCATTGGGAAAGTCCGCCATGGTTGTCCATTTCTAGGAGATAAGATTCCAGCCTCTTCCATTGCTCTATCTCTTCCTGCAGAGCCTTTTACTACCTCCACTGCTACCATTTCTCTTGAGTAGTTTGTTTATTGTTTCAGGGGTCAATGATGTTCACAGATGTGTCCATAGACTTACTTCTGTCAGGAGGAATGGGAATGCCTGGACTCTATTCAGATGAACTTAGATAAAGAAGTGATGTTGGAGGGGCTGGGGATGTGGCTCAAGGGGTAACGCGCTTGCCTGGCATGCACAGGGCGCTGGATTCGATCCTCTGCACCACATAAAATAAAGATGTTGTGTCCACCGAAAAACTGAAAAATATTTAAAAATATTCTCTCTCTCTCTCTCTCTCTCTCTCTCTCTCTCTCTCTCTCTCTCCTCTCTTAAAAAAAAAGAAGTGATGTTGGAGAATTTCAGAAACCTGGTTTCAGTGGGTGAGAATAACTACCCACCCAAATTCATAATCCATCCTTGGGCAAATGAATAGTTCACTTCAGGTAACCAGCTGAATTTATGCTCTCTGTTCCCCAAGGAATGGTTTGAGTTGGAATGGAATGGAAGAATTGAAAATGGGCAGCTCCAATGGGCTGTGGCTGAAGCTTCATCTTCTCCATCTTCCTCTGGTCCTTCCTGTAGTGACATCTCTTCCTTGATCACCAAGGGACTGGATCTGATTCCTGGGACATCCACAGGATAACCATGTCCCATATCTTTTCTTGTGAGCAGCACTTTCCAATTCTAAGCCAGCTGTGATCTCCTTATTGGAACAAGGAAAAGAGTCCTGGATGATTGACAGAAAGCTGACCAGAGGCCTGTGTTCAGGTGAGAGATGATAAGACAGGAATAGGGCCAGGAAGAGACATTCCCTCTAGAGATTTTATCAGGAAGCTCCCCTCAGAGGGTAAAAGCTCCCCTCTGCTATGTGAGCTCTCATGCTTTTTTTCTCCTATACTTTCTCCCCAATCCATGAGAGTAAATACCTTTCTTTATTTCCAAAACAGTTATCTTTTTATATTTAAAATTTTGTTTCTTCTTAAGATATGCTGTATTTCAAATTCTATAATAGAAGAATCTTAGAAAATATATGTGTAAATGTGTGTATATTTTATTTTTCTTTCTTGTACTGGTTTTCATTTTATCTATTTTCTAATTAACTTCTTTGAACAGCTTGTCCTGAGTTTAATAGTTCATTCTTTCATTTAAAAAAGTAGAGAGCACCTTTCTTTTTTTAAAATATTTTTTAGTTGTCATGGACCTTTATTTTATTTATTTATATGCATTGCTGAGAATCAAACCCAGTGCCTCATACATGCTAGGCAAATGCTCTACCACTGAGCCACCACCCCAGCCCCACCTTTCTTACTTTAAAAAAATTCAAGTATTAACCACCCCTGAAGACAAGAATAGAATATAATTAGCACCTCAGAATCCCTCTATAATTTGTTAGACCAACTCACAGAACTCATGACAGCACTCTTCTTCTTCTTTTTTTTTTTTAGTTGTTGATGGACCTTTATTTTATTCATTTATTTGTATGTAGTGTTGAAAAATCAAACCCAGTACCTCACACATATGAGGCAAATGCTGTACCACTGAGGTACAACCCCAGCCTGTGACAGCACTGTTCTTATGATTACTGTTTTATATAAAGATAGAGAAGAACAGCTAAATGATATGTAGGGCAAGGTCTGGGGGGTGAGTAAGAATAACTACCAAGGTCTTAGGGGCGGGTCCTAGGCACAGGAGATTCTATCTTCATGGAATAAAAGTATGCCACCCTCCTGGTCACCAACTAGGAAATTCTCCCAAGCCTCATCATGAGTTTTTTATTGGAGTTTCATTACATAGCTATGACTGATTAACTCCCTGGCTACATGATTGAATTCAATTTCCAATCATTCTTAGTGGTCAGGTGTTGGGATAGGGCTGAAAGTTCCAACCATCTAATCACAGACTTGTCTTTCTTGGCAAATTCCTCCCTTGAAATTATTTGTGGACCTATCATGAATCACATAATTTTTATAAACTCAAATATAATCAAAAGGGATTTGTAAGTAATGAATGTCACTCTTACCTGGTAATTCCAAGGGGTTTTGAAGCTCTGTGCTAAGAACCCAGAACAAAACCCAGGTATTTTCTTTACTGGTCTTTATCATAATGCAAATTGGCTGGGCACCATAGCTGACACCTATAATCCCAGTGACTCAAGAGGGTGAGGCAGGAGGATCACAAGTTTGAGGCTAGCTTCAGCAATTTAGTGAGACTGTCTCAAAATAAAAAATAAAAAGGCCTGGAGAGAGTCTAGGGTTGTGGCTTAGTGGTAGATCACTTGCCTTGCATGTGTGAGACCCTGGATTCAATCCTCAGCACCACATAAAAATAAATGAATAAAATATTGTATCCATCTACAAATAAAAATATTTTTTAAAAGATGGTCTGGGGATGTAGTTCAGTGGTAAAGCACCTCTGGGTTAAATCCCCAATACCAAAAACAAAACAAAACAAAAAACCCAAGTGGGTATAATTTATGTTAATCCTTTGTTTTTAGTTCAGAACCTATGCCCACAGCTATATGGAGCTCTCATGGTCATATACAGAGTGGCAAAATGATGTTCCTGAGTCCATATTCTCTCTTGTTTCATTTTCTGATTTCCTATGAGTGTAGAGAAGTATAATCATCTGTTGAGAGCCACAGCCGGGGCCCCAGCAAATTCCAGCTGCCAGCAAACTTCCAGCTGCCAGCTGATGATTGGCTCACAGCCGGGGAGCAAACTTCTAGCTACCAACTGATTGGCTCCTCTGTGGTGATGCTCATTGGGCTGTTTCCCCGCCCTTTCAGACCCCGGAGCTGCTCTTTGGGGGACTTTTTTGGCTCTGCCTGCGCAACCCAGCCAATGGGCCTCAAGAGCAGGAGGAGTGGGGGAAGTGGAGAGGCTTGTGGGAAGCCGGTGGTGGCTGTTGGGCTCTCAGGGTTTTCCTGAAGAGCTGTGGTGTGTGTGTGTGTGTGTGTTCTAAAAATAAAGTTCATTTCTTTTGACAAGTGGCTCCTGAATTGTGCCCAGCCAGACTGCGGCAATCATCTTTCTGTTGTGGAATAGGAGAGGGGATCTTGGAGTCTCTAATAAACTAATAAAATCCTTCAATTCATGCCTTAGCTTTCAGTATTTTCTGTTCACCTCATTGTGTGAAGTGGCAGATGCTTTCAATTCTTCATCTATAGAGATCTGCACCCTGAGTCAGTATTATGGAAATAATCCATTGTAGGCTTAGAATTTGATTATTGTGTACGGAGTCACTTATTATTCATCCATTGGCTTTCTAGCTTCCAAGTTTTATTTGCTGCTGCCTCTTTTCCAGTATCCTTTGTCTTAGTGGAGTTTTTCTTGACCTTTGTTAAACTTTTACTATAGATTCATGAGTAAGCGATGATAAACTCTATATATACAATCTGCCAATTTTTAAACAAATTATGCCCCTTTTAAATTAAAATAGTATGTTCAACCTTCATTATTCACAGTTTCCATATTGCAAATTCACTACTCAAAATCAATACAGAGCTCTCATGGTCATATACAGAGTGGCAAAAAAAATTAAGTCTTCCAATACATATTTATTCCAATTGATATTTTAAAAGGCCCTGCTCTGACTTCTTATTTTAACTCTCATATTATAAAAATAATCATTTTGCACACTTTCTTTCTGTTGGTGTTTAAAGTGGCAGTGTTTAAAGTGGCAGCCAAGTGCTTGGGGTGTAACCCTGTGGTAAAGAGCCTGGTTAGCATGTGCAAGGCCCTGGGTTCAAACCCAAGTACTGCACAAACAAATAAAATGCCCCTTAAGCATAGTGCTGTGTCATCTAATGTTCCTAAATGCAAGAGGTAGAAGCATTTGCCTAGCATGTGTGAAGCACTGGGTTCCATTCTCTGCACTGTATATAAATAAATAAAATGAAGGTCCACTGACAACTAAAAAATATTAAGAAAACAAAGATGGTTGATGAGCCTTAAGGAGAAAATTTCTGTGTTAGAGAAGCATGGTATAAAGTAAGCACTCAGTATTGATAGCAATTACTATGGAAGAATGTCATGGCAAATGGGCAAATGAAGTGGCTTGTAGACATCAAAGTAATGCTGGTTCCACTATCTCAAACCAAATACATGCCCCTTTTCTTCCAGCTCCCCAGATGGTCGTTGGCCAAATTTAGGTAATTACTTCTTGGAACCATTCTTCTAATTATTGTACTCTAGACCAGCATGAGTTATAGTACTGTTGGTCATGCATTCAGCAGTAATCAACAAAAGTAAAGTGTCTTTGGGCTGGGGATGTGGCTCAAGCGGTAGCGCGCTCACCTAGCGTGATCCTCAGCACCACATACAAACAAAGATGTTGTGTCCGCTGAAAAACTAAAAAAAAAAATAAATATTAAAAATGAAAAAATTCTCTCTCTCCTCTCTCTCTGTCTCTCTTTAAAAAAAGTAAAGTGTCTTTAAATAGAAGTATATGTAAAACAAGATTATACATGCTCAACTGATGAAAGCAACAGTTCAGTATTGTATAATTCACTTTTTATGATGAGTTTAAAGAACATAATTACTATGAATAATGAGCTGATCATTTGGGTTTTTTAAAACTTCCAAGAATAGTACATATAAAAATCATTTATTGCCTCAGTAATTCAATAAATTATTTATTCAGCTTCTTATATTTTAGGCATTTTGCCAAAACATACAATGTTGAGTATCATATCCATTGGTAAAAATAATTGACATTCTTGACTTCACTGGACCTTATGCAGATATATATATATATATATATATATATATATATATATATATATATAATTTAAAAATAAGTGCTATTAAAGAAAAAGCAGAATGAACTAAGGCCTAATATCTGTAAGACATAATTTTAGATCAGTTATGACCTCACTAAAGAGATGCTACTTGAGCAGAGGCCTAAAGGGTAAGCAGCAATTAACAGCCAGTGATGATATAGAGGGTGCAGTATGCTAGACAAAGAGAAAACCCCAAGAAGTTTTAGATTTTTGGTAAGACAAGGCTAGACAAAATATCATTCCAGGTGCTGAATGGATTAGAGCACTAGAACCTAATGGGGAGACTTAGGAGATCCCTATAGTGATTTAAGAAAGGTGATGCTGGTCTAGAGGACTCAAAAATTTTGTCAGAACATAAAACTGGAGCTCACCTTCTCATATGTTGACATGGCATTCCGCTCCTCACAGAGTATATTTCATCTTCTCTTACTCTCTTTAGTCACTGCTATGACTTAAGGATCCATTCCTTCTTTTAAGGTCAACATGCCTGAATTCTAAGGGAAATTATTTCCAGTGAAACTGCAATTCATATTGTGTCCTATCTACAGATGAGATTTGCCTGTCTCCTATTCCTGACAGTTTCATTCAGCATCTTAGACTTGTTACGAACTGTCTTCCCAATGTGAATTTGCCAACAGTATACTTCTTCACATTTATGGATCCCCCACACCTGCATTTGTACATTTCAACCCATTTATCCTAATAGCCCTTTCATATAGGTCTGAAAATTATCTACAAATTATAAAACAAAGTATGGTATTCTGCATTTGTGACCATATGTTTATATATGCGTAGGTGTGATTAAAATCACTACAGTATGGAGGATAGCCCTGAGCATTGTGTATTGAAGGTGATTCTGATCACAGCAAAATTTGAGGAAGCCATCTGCTTCCCTAATCACCTCCTCAGCTTCTATTATTATCTGACCTTAGTGTTTGTGCTTTTCTGTGTTTTACAAATTGCTTAGCCATATTTGAGAACCATATAAGCATCTTTGCTGGGTGTTATTTTCAATTTAATCCTCCCTTTTTTAATATTTATTTTTTAGTTTTAGGTGGACACAATATCTTTATTTTATTTTTATGTGGTGCCGAGAATCAAACCCCAAACATATTAGGTGGATGTGCTACCACTTGAGCCACATCCCTAGCCCCTCCCTTTTTTTTTTAAAGAAATTTAACTTCCGAGTAGAATGAATATATGTACGTTTTTATTTTCTTTCAGATCTAGAATCAGTATGACCAAAATATTATCTCTAAAAAAAAAACATTTCAGTCAGGTAATACTTTACCATGAAGACATGCCTCCATTTATTCATCCGACTTTTCTTATTCCACATCAAAAAACTATTAGCAAAGAGAAGCCCTGTGAATCTGTGATATGTGGGAAGACTTTTAATCAGAACTCAGAATTTATTCAACATCAGAGAAAAATATATGAATGTAAGGAGTGTGGGAAATCCTTCAGTCGTGGCTCACTTGTTACTCAACATCAGAAGATTCACATTGGTGAAAAAGCCTATGAGTGAAGGAATATGGAAAAGCCTTTAATTATTGCTCAAATCTTAATGATCATCAGAGAACTCACACTAGTGAGAAACCTTATGAATGTAAAGTATGTGGAAAAGCCTTTACAAAAAGTTCACAACTTTTCCCTCATCTGAGAATTCATACCCGTGAGAAACCTTATGAGTGTAAAGAGTGTGGGAAGGCCTTTTCTCAACACTTAAGACTTATTCAGCATCACAGAATGCACACTGGTGAGAAACCTTACGAGTGTAAGGAATGAGGAAAGTGTTGAGGCCTTCAACAGTGCCTCAACACTTACTAACCATCACAGAATCATGCTGGTGGGAAGTTCTATGCATGTAAAGAATGTGGAAAGGCCTTTATTCAGAGCTCAGAACTTATTCAACATCAGACAATCCATACAGATGAAAAACTATGTGAATATAACAAGTGTGGAAAGGCCTTTAATAAAGGCTCAAACCTTACTAGACATCAGAGAATTCACACTGGTGAGAACCTTATGATTGTAAGGAATGTGGAAAGGCTTTTGTTAGTCACTCAGACCTTATTCGCCATGAGGGAATTTCATACTGGGTAAATGATAAGAAAGTAAGGCCCTTTTGTGAACATTTATTTTTTAAAAAACATGTAATGAAAATAAACCAGGAATGAAGGTTCCCTGTGTATTAAGTTTTCCAGGTACTGTAACAAAGAATCAAGAAAAATTTGGTACCTTAAAATAAAGGAATTTATTCTCTCACAGTTTTGAAGCCTGGACATCCAGAATCAAAGTTGGGGTTATAAGGACTTACAAAGGTTATGTGAAGAACTCTGAAGGAAAATGTGTTTTATGCCTTTCTCTCGACATCCCGTGGTTTACAGGTGCATCTCTACTCTGCCTCCATCTTTTGCAGTCTCTCTATGTATCTCTGAATTTTCCCTAACATAGACACTAGTCATATTGTATGTCACCTAATGTATGATCCCATCATGAGTTGATTACATTTGTAAAAATCCTATTTCATTGTGAGATCACATTCACAGGTACCAGGGGTTAAGACATCACTATATTTTGGGGGTGGGGGGACATAGTTCAACATATAACACCTTGTGAAAGTATTTTGTCTAATGTATTTATAATTTCCTTTTATAACCTTCTGAATAAAATTTATTTTAAAATATAAATTTAAGGTCTAAATTGAACCTCCCTTCTCCCTGACCAAAAAAAAAAAATTCTCTCCCAAACTGCTTGGCGTATTCAGTGTTCTTTCCTCATTTTTCCCTCCTTAATTTGTTTATATTACCTTATGTTTTAGGGACATCTTTTTTATTGCTGTGACCTATTTTATTGCTGTGCTTCCAATACTGCACTGTAAGTTGTGTTACATAGACTCTTAACTCTTGAAAAAACTATTTTTGAAAGCAGTTCATTTTCTTTACTTTTTGGAACCAGAGCCTCATACATGCTAAACGAGCACTCAACCACTGAGCTACATCCCTAGCCCCCACCTTTTTTTGAGACATAGTCTCAATAAGTTGCCCAGGCTGGCCTTCAACTGACCATCCTCCTTGCCTCAGCCTCTTAAATAGCAGGAATTAACAGTAATATACACCTCACCCAGAATTGATTTCTTATTGTTTTTTTTAAGAAGTTGAGGAAAACAGGAATACAAAGAAAAATATAAAGACTATTTCAATGCTATTTTAATCCTGCTGACCAGAGATGACAGCTTTCAAATTATTACAACAGATCTTTCCAAACTTATAAAGTGTAATCATAACCCTGGTGCAGTGGTGCACAGCAGCCCAGGGGGCTGAGGCAGGAGCATCACGAGTTCAAAGGCAACCTCATTAATTTAGTGAGGGCCTAAGAAATTAGTGAGACTCTATTTCTAAATAAAATACAAAAATAGGGGATGGGAATGTGCCTCAGTGGTTAAGTGCCCCTGAGTTCAATCCTTGGTACAAAAAAAAAAAAAAAAAAAACCCGTGCAGGGCAGGGCTGTACCTCAGTGGCAGAGTGCATGTGTAAGGCACTGGTTTTGATCCTTAGCACCATATAAAAATAAACAAAGGCAATCTGTCCATCTGCAACTATAAAAAAAAATTTTTAAGTGCAATAATAATATGCATGGTATATCATAATTTTCTTTTATCATGCCAGAATGTACCATGGGAGTCCAGTTTGGTGGTGCAAGCCTGAAATCTCAGCACATCGGGATGCTAAGGCAGAAGAGCCGAGCATGGTGACGCACACCTGTAATCCCAAATGGCTTGAGAGGCTGAGGCAGGAGGATTGTGAGTTCAAAGCCAGCCTCAGCAAAAGCGAGGCGCTAAGCAACTCAGTGAGACTCTGTCTCTAAATAAGATACAAAAATAGGGCTGGGGATGTGGCTCAGTTGCTGTGTGTCCCTGGAGTCAATCCCTGGTACTCCCCTCCCCCGCCAAAAAAAAGGATACTAAGACAGAAAGATCACAAGTTTGAGGCCAGCCTCAGCAACGTAATGAGATACTGTCTCAAAATTGAAAATAAAAAAGGGGGGGATATAGCTCAGTAGTACAGTTTACCACTAGTACCCACTCAATACCCAGGGATTGAACTCCAGCACATGGGAGTGGTGTTCAATACCTGATACCCCCAAATCAAAATATACCATGATTACTATTTCAGAAAATAGCATCTTTATCATTATTTTTAATGCTGTTATAATGTCTGGCTGTCAACTTGTGACAACTATTATGTTGTCAAATAACTACTGACAAACATGGTATACATTGAAGCTTTTCAATTATAAAAGTTGTCCTCTAAATACAACTGTAATGCTTTTTTAAAAAAATTATATGTGGAAATAATGAACATTTTTCCCTATAAAATCTTGCCAGTACATTTCCAATCCTTGTTGTAATCATGTTATCAGTTTGTTTTTTTCTTCCAGAATTTTTAAAAAAATTTATTTATTTTTTAGTTTTTAGGTGGACATAATATCTTTATTTTGTATTTTTATGTGGTATTGAGGATTGAACCCAGCGCCCCGCGCATGCCAGGCAAGCGGGCTACCGCTTTAGCCACATCCCCAGCCCCCACTTCCAGAATTTTACTGTATGTACATACATATATGTATGTGTATATATGTAAATACTTATAGAGAAATGCAGTTGCTTTATAATTTTCTGTATAAATATGTATGGATATATACTATTGTGTGTGTTGGGTTACTCAGAAGTAAATGAATTAAGAAATGCAAAGTGTTGGGACTGTTTCTAATATGTAATAATATCTAATGAAAGTTATCCAATACTGATATTAGTAGCTTTTATTGCTATTATTGTTTGTGGAAAGGATTTTAACAATGCTATATACCATGGTTTATATCAGAGAATTCATGATGAGAATTTTAGAAAAGCTATTCATTATTTTGTAGAAAAGTTGCCACTGATTCAGGAAACAGCTGTCTGTTGCTATTCTCTCAATCAACATGGTGTCATTCATAAAAAAAGAGTGGCACCATGCAACCAGTCTTGGTGGATTGGGAGCCACTGTTTTCAAAGAAGTGCTGGAAAGGCTGATTCCCCTGCGTGGGGCAGAAACCAGAAAAGCCATGGACTGGGCATGAGGCAGGTTTCTAGCATTGGGTCTCCCATGTGCTGGAGTTTGGAAAGAACATTGATAATGTTTTGGAATAATTTTTTAAAAACTTTTTTAGTTATAGATGGACATAATACCTTTATTTATTTATTTATTTATTTATTTTTATGTGGTGCTGAAGATTGTGCCTCACATGTGCTAGGCAAGCGCTACCACTGAACCACAACCCCAGCCCTGGGATAATTTCTTGATTCAGTAGGAATACATCTCCTTTGATGTGGTCTCCAACATTCCAGGCACATTCCCTGTCTTAGGGTATTTGCATTTGCTGTTCCCTCAGCCTGGAACAATTTTTTCCCAAAAGTTGCATTATTAGATCCCTCACTTCCATCAGGTCTGTATGCAAAGGTCACATTTGAAGACTTTACTGGTTACTGTATATAAAATCTCATTCCCCTATTATTTAATATTCCCTTGTCTTATTTATTTTTTGCCTTTTTTTTGGTACTAGGGATTGAACTCAACCACTGAATCACATCCCCAGTTCTTCTTCTTTCTTCCTTTTTTTTTGTAATTTATTTAGAGACACGGTCTCATTGAATTGTTTAGTACCTCACTATTGCTGAGGCTGGCTTTGAACTCATGATCTCCTGCCTCAGCCTCCTGAGCCTCTGGAATTAGACGTGCGCCACCATACCCAGCTTATTTTTTGGTCTTGACAATTAATGTTTCCCTTCTGTTTTCTACTCTCCAGATCCTAAAAGAGTGCCTCAATCATAGAAAGCACTCAGTTTGTATTTATGTATAAATGAATATATTAATTCTATTTAGTGGAAAATTTGCACCAAGTGTGTCTGAATGTACAGTCATGAAGCCTAGCAGATACATGTTTCCCTGAGAAGGTAGTAGGGTCTAAGATGACCCCCACTGATCTCAGCTGACTGGTAGTCTGAAAATGGAAATTACTCACAGAAGTAGAGTATAATGGTGATTCAGAGGCTGGAGGGTGGGGAAAGAGATGTTGGTTAAAGGGGACAAGTTTCAGTTAGGATGAATAAGTTCTGGAGATCTGTCAGACAGTGTGGTGACTAGAGTTAATGTATACTTAGAAACTGCTAATAAATTAGATCTTGATTGTGCTCACCATACAAGATGAGGTGATGGATATATTAATAAACATGATTTATTATGTCACAATGTATACACATTTCAAAACACTGTTCACTGTATATAATTCGTCAATTATAAATTAATACAGCTGGGGAAGAGGTGGGATGTGATGCACTGAGGATATATCACTTCTGTGGTATTATGATTTGAATATGAGGTGTCCTACAAAAAGCTAAGGAGACACTGTAGCAATGATCAGAGGTGAAATGATTATATTATGACAGCTGTAGCCTAATTGGTGGATTAAACTATTAATGAATTAATAATCTGAAAGGACTTCTGCACTGGTTGGTTTTTGGCAGGTGGGGCATGGCTGAAGGAAATGCCTTTTGGGGTTTATATTTTATCCCTGATGCCTCCATCTCTCTCCTTCCTGGCTACCATGAGCTGAGCAGCCTTCCTCTGCCATACCTTTCTGCCATGATGTTCTGCCTCACCTCTGGCTCAGAGCAATGGAGTCAACTGACCATTGATTGCAACTGAGAAATGGTAAGCCAAAATAAACTCATATTCTTAAGTTGTTCTTGATAAGTATTTTGGTCATAGCAACAAAAAGACAACTATTAATGTGGTATATAATGTATAACCTTAATATAATAAACTCACATTGAGAAAGATGCCACAAAATAATTGGCCAGTATTCTTCAAAAAATATCTAAGTTATGAGACAAGACAATACTGAGGAACAGTTGCATGTTGGAGAATAAAGAGAAGTAGCAAGTAATGTGGGACCCTGGACTGGATGTCAATCTAGACAACATTTGAATTCAAGTAAGGACTAAAGTTTAATTATGATTATTATATTAATGTTAATTTCCTTTTTCAGAAATTCAACTGTGGCTATATATTAATATAGAAGAAACTGGGTAAAAACTAAGAATTGTTTTGTTTTATTTAGTACCAAGCATTGAACCCAGGGGCAAATTAACCACTGATCCACATCCTCTGACCTTTTCATTTTTTATTTTGAGATGGCCTCACTAAATTGCTGAGGCTGGCTGCAATCCTCCTGTCTTAGCCTCCTGAGTTATTGGGATCATAGGCATGTGCCACTGTGCCCAGATTATAAGAATTATGTTGTAATGTTTTTATAAAAGTCAAATTATTTTAAAATAATATTTTAATTTTTTTAGTCGTCAATGGACATTTATTTATTTGCAGTGCTGAGAATCGAACCCAGTGTCTCACACATGCTAGGCAAGTGCTCTACCACTGTACTACAACCCCATTCCTAAAAATAAATTAAAAAAAAAAAAGATATTACTTGGGGGTTTCTCAAAGCCTTTCTTTTGCTCTTCAGATCTGCACCTTTCCTTTTATCCTCATGATGTCCCCAGGATTGAGTATGAGGAAAGGGAATAGATCAGGCCAATGTGCCATCTTGTCAGAAAATAGAAACATTTTCAATGCTTCATGTATTTAGAAATGTCTTTCCTCTTTATTTTGTTTTACAAATTACAAATGCAATATATGTTAACAAGTAATACAAAACAAAGATATACAATGAAATAAGTACTTATATTCCCCTTCTCCACCAAGGTAACCAATGCTAACAACTTGGTTGTCTATCCTTTCACAATTCCTTGTTCATGTAAACATATACATGCATATATACACATAGGGGAGGTTATTTTTTATTTATTTTTGACAGTGCTGGGGATCAAACCCAGGGTCTTGTACATGCTAGGCAAACACTCTACCACTGAGCTACATCCCCACTCAGATTTTTACTATAAAAATAGAATCTCATACATTATGCAGTTTGTCCAGTTCACTTAACAATATACCATAAACATCTCTACATATGAGAGTTCTAGCTCCCTTTCCCTATTCCTATACCCAAATTTCTTTACTTATTCACACATTTGAGATATACTTGGTTCGGTCATTTACATGGTTTTCCTTTTGTGTCCCTTTTCCCCCTCCTCCTTCTCCTCCTGATTCGCCATAAGCTGCGTGCATTACCCACCCCACAACCAATGCAGTCTTCCATAATTTTTCCATGCATATAAAATCGTACATAAACATACATGGATACATGTTTATCCTTTAAAAACAACTAGAGACATTTTGTTACTCATTTACAAAAAGGGTCATATTTTATATACTCTGTATCTATCCAGCTTTTTTTTTAACTGAACATTGTGTAATTCCATTCAAGTCCACTAGCATAGTTTTAATTTGTCCACTTTATTGCTTGCATAAACATTCTATGGGATGGATATTCCTTCACCCAATTTCTCCACCAATAGGGCATTTATACTGACTCTAGTGATTTTTTTTTTTTTTTGTCATGAGGAACAATTTTAAAATAAATGTTCACTATTCTTTGTGTATTGGAGCATATGTGTGTGTGTGTGTGTGTGTATTTGTTTGTTTGTTTGTACTGGGGAATGAACCGAGGAGTGCTTAACCACTAGCCACTCCTGGCCCTTTTAATGTTTTTATTTTGAGACAAGGTCACCTTGAACTTGAGAGCCTCCTGCCTCGGCCTCCCAAGTCACTGGGATTACAGATACCACTGCACCTGGATGGGACTTTTACTTCTAAGAAGATTCTCCAAATTGACAAAAGTATTTTAAGTTTTAGAAGATATTACAATATTGTTTTTCAAAAAAGCAATTTGAATTGCTTTTTGAAATTTAAGTTTCAAAAAAAAAAAAAAAACTATATTAAGAACAATCTTTGTTCTGAAAGCCAAAAGCAATCTTGAATAGTATTATCTCATTCCAACTTTAACCTATATTTCCTAAAAATGATTGAAGCTAAACATTTTTTAAAATATTTTTTTAGTTGTAGTTGGACACACTACCTTTATCTTATTTATTTATTTTTATGTAGTGCTGAGGATTGAACCCAGTGCCTTGCATGTGCTAGGCAAGGACTCTACTGCTGAGCCACAACCCAAGTCCCAAAGCAAGCATTTTTTGATAGTTCATTAGCTACTATTCTCACAAGTGTATTTAATATTCTTGGCCATGTCAATTTGAAAAATCCTTTCTCCCTAATTACCTCTGAAAATATTTCCCCCAATTAATTACCTATTGATTTTGTTGGCCGCATCTTTACTATTTATTTAATTAAATGCAGTGCTGGAGAATTGAACCCAGCACCTCACATAAGCACTCTACCACTGAGCCACCACCCCAGCCCCTTTTTAATGGCCTTTAAGTGTCCTATGTTAGTAAAGTTAATCTTTCTGAACTGCTAGATTGTGTGGTCTCTGACTTATTTTAAGAATTTTTTAAAAATATTAAATCTAAACCCACCTGGAATTTGCTTTTGGATATTATTTGTGCTATTGATCCAACTTTTTATTTTTCCAAATTAAAAGACAATCGTGCCATAATTCTTTTTAAAAAACTAGTTTTCCACCCCCCTGTGGTTTGAGAATATATGTTTTCTATACATGAAAACTCATATACACCAAGGTCTACTAAATTTTCTATTCTGTTCTATGGATATATTTTATTTATCTGTTCCCTTGCCAATAATTCATTAGCATGATTTCATGTTGGCTTCTGGTAACTGGTGGACTGGTGTGCCATATTCATTAGTAATTTCATTAGCATGATTTCATGTTGGCTTCTGGTAACTGGTGTGCCATATTCTTTTTTCATATGGTTGTTCTCTAGATTCTCAGGCTTTTATTTTTCATATTAAATTTAAGATCATTTTCACACATAAGTAAAAAATCATTTAAGGCAATTCTAAAAAAACATATAGTTAATAGGTGTTATATTGTTAGTAGACAGAACAGCTCTTGATTTCTGTCATCCTACATTCTTAGAAAATTACCTTAAATTAAAACAAATAAAATCTCTTTAGTTATTGGTATCCAACCATATCATCAGCAATCAGGGATAGCTTTACCTTTTCCATTGTTTATATTAAATATTTTTCTATTGCCATCACTGGAATCTCCAAGACAACATTAAACTACTGATTTTAAAAATATGACTTCAGCTTACCATATACTATGAGACTTTGTTAAAGAAATCCTTTTAAGTGGTTACTCTTGATTACAATTTAATTTATAGGATATAAGATTAAATGCCTTTTTTAGAATTTTTTTTAGTTGTAGATGGACATAATACCTTTATTTATTTATGTTTATATGGTACTGAGGATCAAACCTCACATGCAAGGCAAGTGCTCTACCACTGAGCTACAACCCAGCCCCTTAAATGCCTTTTATCATCTATTGATTAAGAGTCTTCTCTTTATTAACCTTATTGATATATTTCCCATTACTGATCTGGCTCTACATTCTTGGGATAACTCTTACAAGGTCATCATATTATATCATTCTTTAGGTATATTATAGCTGAATTCTATTTGCTGTAATTTTATTATTTCTATATTCATGAGTAAAACCAATAAGGAGTTTTCTCTTTTCCAATTATATCGACTTCATAAAATAAACTGGATTATACAATCTATGGATTGAAATATTGTAAAAACACTGGTAATGCTTTCTTTAGAAGAGTGGACAGAATTAATCATGAAGTTATTCGGGCCTGAAGCATTCTTCGATTATAAATCCACATTACCAAATTCTTCAATGGTACTTGTTATATCAAGTTTTCTATTTCTCCTTCCTTCCTCCCTCCCTCCCTCCCTCCCTTCCTCCCTCCCTTCCTTCCTCCCTCCCTCCCTCCCTTCCTTCCTTCCTTTCGCACCAGGGATTGAACCAGGGGTGCTTAATCACTGACCCAAATCCCTAGCCCATTTTATTTATTTAGAGACAGGGCCTCATTAAGTTGCTGAGGCTGGCTTTGAACTCTCGATCCTCTTGCCTCAGCCTCCCAATTGCTGGGATTACAGGTGTGTACCCATGCCCAGCTACAAGTTTCTATTTCATATTGCAATTTATATAACATATAGTTTGCTAGAGAGGATCCATTTCCTTTATTTTAAAAACATTTTTATTTAGAGTTATACAAGAATCTTTTTATTACTCTTTTAATCATGTCTATATCTGTGATTATATCTCTTTTCATTCAGATCAGGTAATCATACAGGGAGGCAAATCTTGAAAAGTATGGATTTCAAGTCCATTTCTTTTCTTATAAGGACAACATGGCAGCTCAAAGAAGCAGATGTTTTTAAAACACTGGAATGATGGAAAACTTGGAGTACAGTGTCCAGGACAATCACAAGGAAAGGTATGGGGGGAAAAAGTGGATGCTGCATCAACTTGCAATAAAAAAAAGAAATTCCACTTAATTGATTTCTGTGTAAAATATTTCTGAATTCTAAGACCTGTACAAAAGGTGTCTCTTATGCTAGGTGTGGTGGCACATGCCTGCAATCCAAGCAACTCTGGAGGCTTAAGCAGGAGGTCAAACTCAGCAATTTAGCAAGACCCTGTCTCAAAAAAAAAAAAAAAAAAAAGTAACCCTTCTAAGTTGCTGAAAGATATTTTTAGTTAGTACCAAGAAAATAAAGTGTCAATTATAACAGGGCAACACTTGTTTTGGTCAAATATTGTACCCAGTAATGAACTTTACAAGTGTTTTGTTTATACAATGTCAGGATGGTAAACTATTCCTTAGCTTTCATTTTCAACATAAACAACCACACTTTCAGTATAGTTTGTAATTGGCATCAAAATACATTAAAAACATTGCTTTATTATTCAGAAAAGGGGTCAATAACAACTGCTTTGCCATTTATGTTTATTACAAACAAGGCAGAGAAAATGCAGCTGGTGTAATATATTAAGAGTTCTCAAAATAGTTGGGCTGTAGTGTTATTATTTTTTAAATTGTTAACACAATAAAAGATACTGGTGATATTTAAAATGGAAAATTTTGGTAAAATGCACTCTAATAGACTGTGACATAGGGTTTGACAGTCATGATTTATATTAAATTCACATTTACAATGCTAAAATACAAATAGTTTTTATTATGCAGCTCGCTGAGGAATGTACCATATATACTTCTAAGTCTCTTTGCATACATTTTGTGTTCTGCTTGCATTCTATCTAATAAATCTTTAAACTTTTCTCTGCCAGAGTAACCATGTGTATATATCATAAAGTATTTTCTCTAACCTTTTCTATATGTTCATATCAAATTGGAGCATGGTTTCCCTTGTAATAAAACTCTTTTTGTCCAAATTCATTAAATTGGTAAATTTCTCCTACAGTTGAATTCCTCCAAACCCAATGAAACTCTGTGTCTTGCTCAAGGCTTTTCCACAATTATTAAATTTTCATTCCTATAGGCATTCTTCCTAGCATGAATTTTCTGATGTCTACTGAGGTTTGGCTTCTGATAGAAAGCTTTGCCACATTCATTACAACCATAGGGTTTTTCTCCTGTGTGAGTCCTCCAGTGTTTATTGAGGCATGACTTCTGGCTGAAACATTTTCCACATTCTCTGCAACGATAGGGTCTTTCCCCTGTGTGCATTTTTCGATGTACATTGAGATATGATTTCTCACCAAATGACTTGCCACATTCACTGCACACAAAGGGTCTCTCTCCTGTATGTGTTCTCTGATGTTCTGTGCGATGTGACTTCTGGGTAAAGGCTTTACCACAAAAAAAGCATTCAAAGGGTCTTACCCCAGTATGAATTCTCTGATGCTTAATAAGTGTTGACTTATGTGAAAAGGCTTTCCCACAGTCAGTGCATCCATAAGGCTTCTCCCCCGTGTGACTTCTCTGATGCCTAATGAATTCAGACTTGTAGCAGAAGGCTTTCCCACACTCACTGCAGACATGGGGTTTCTCTGTAGGTGGAACCCTCTTTGGTCTGTACACAAGAGAATTGGTTGTTGCTGGTTTATACATAACTGCTGGATTACAGCTGAGAGCTTTCTCACACAGACGGCAACCCCAGGGCTTTTCTCCATTAGATCTTCTATCATGGTCTGTACGCTGTACCAATTTCTCATATCCATAACATCCATCTTGCTTTTTTGTAGAGTTTTTCTTACAACAAATCAAGTCTAAATTATGGTTCAAGCTCTTTCTACAAGAATCCCAGTTATTAGGGTTTTGAATTGAAGAAAAAAGATCAGTGCTCAAAAGTGGTATTTTCTCAAACTTATTACATTCATGGGGTTTTCCCGTGGGCAGTGTTTTCTTGCTGATGAATGCACCTTGCCCCAGAAGCACATCTTGCTGTCTATTCCTCTGGATATTAACTGACAAGAAGTCTTCTGTAGAAAGTACAAGTGAATCATCCCTTATAAATGTCTGTACTTATGATCTGGAATAAAACTTTAGAAATGCCCTCAAAATTTAAAGGATTCACAGAACTTGAAGAGACAGAATGAATGATATCTGAAGAGCACAATACAAGGGAGAAGAGTTCTAGGAGTGGTGAATATTGGGAACACTAGCACAAATAGAGGGGAGTACATGCAGAGAAATAATTCCAAAGAAGATGGGATGATGCACAGCAGGGGTTGGCAATGAGGGCTTTTGTTTTGTTTTGCTTGTTTGTTTTCTGCTGAACTGGGGATTAAACCTGTTACACTCTACCACTGAGCTATATCCTCATCCCTTTTTGTCTTTTACTTTGTTGAGACAATGTCTCCATAAGTTGCCCAGGCTGGCCTTGACCTTGTAATCCTCCTGCCTCAGCCTCCTGGGTAGCTGGGTTATAAATATATTGGTGGCAATCATGTTCTTTAAGAGCCAGACAGTGAACATTTTAGGCTTTGTGGACCATAGGGTCTTTATCACAATTAGTCAATTCTCCCATTGTAGCAGAAAAATATGAACCATATGTAAACATATGACTCTGGCTGTGTTTCAATAAAACTTTATTCACAAAAATAGATGGCTGATCTGTAGGCCATGGTTTTCTGAACCCTGCTATAGAAATACAGTTAAATGTTGTACAGAACCTTGCTATTCAACACAAGGGTCTTTAAGGGGGCACCTTTGGCCTTATTTGGGAGCTTGCTAGATATGCCTATCTCAGACCTTACTCCAAATCTGCTGAATCAGAATTTATTATTATTTTTTAAATTTTTTTTAGTTGTAGATGGACATGATACCTTTATTTATTTTTATGTGATACTGAGGATCAAACCCAGGGCTTCACATATGCAAGGTGAGCACTCTACCACTGAGCCCTAGAATTTATTTTAGCAAAATGCCTAAACGACTAACATGTCAGAGTCTGACAAGCATGGATACAGAAGTTATCAGAGTTTATCCTGACAGGCTAGCTAACTATAAATAGCAAAGTGCACTAAGGATACTGTATTTTAGTAATCTGTTTCTTTCCTAATCTTATTAATTTTTATTTTTATGTGTAAAAAAATGGATATTCAACACTGCTTAAGAAGTCCATGGCACAAAAGCAATTAAGAACCCCTGACTTAAAGGCACGCAGGCATGAGATAAACTGGACATGATTTTAGGAGATGTCAGTGAAAAATGGGGAGAAAGCCATTTCTATAGAAAGAAAAAAAAACAGCATATGTGGGAAGAACAATCAGAATGGTAGAAGAGGGAGACTCTAAATGGGCACATACAGGCATGGTCTGGGATGAAATACAAGGTGAAGCTGAGTGCTGCGGTGCATGCCTATAATCCCAGCTCCTTGGAAGACCGAGGCAGGATTTCAAGTTTGAGGTCAGTCTAGGCTATCTGGCAAGATTCTATCTTTATAAAAATTTTTGGTAAAGCACCCCTGGATTCAATCTCTAGTATATATATTAAAACACACACACATACACAAAAGGAGGAGGAGGAGGAGGAGGGGGAGGGGGAGGGGGAGGAGGAAGGAAAGCAAGCAAGGCATGAGGAACAGCTAGGACAAATAATGATGACCTTAGTTTTTTATATACAAAGAACAGGGTAAGTGGGCACTCCTGTGGAAATGATCTACAGACTGGTAAAATGGGAGCTGGATGAGGGTACAAAAGGCAAAGGAACCAGTTACGTCGTGTGGTCTCAGAATGTATGAGTTCTTTAAAGTGACATGACTAGGAAGAGAATCAACTTATGAAAACCAGGAAAGGCAGCCCCTTGGAAGGAGAAGGCTGGATGTAGAGAATACAGAGCACTTAGAAAGCAAAGCTGATAAGGTATATTTTTTGTGGGATTTGCAGTTATAAAATTCTCAAAAGAGGGAGAAGAATAGTTGGTAGCCAGGTCATCTTGGTTTCAGGAAGATGGATGGGCAGTTCAATGAAGCAGAAATACACCCCAGAGGACACCAAGTGTAGAGGTCAAGAGCAGTGGTTCTAGAACCTGATGACCTGGATTCCAATTCTTGTTCTGTCCCTTACTTGTATGTTCTCTTATCATTCCTGATTTGTAAATGGGGTAATAAAGTAACCTGGGTTCACAGGTGTTGTAAGGGTTCAATCAGTCGATCCATGTGAAGTGCTCAGAGCAGACCACAGCACATGGAGAACACCGGCTGCCACCCAATAATTCTAATGCTGTGCTGCTACTGCAACCCTGCAACCTGATGGGAGTAGTTAGAAAATGTTTTGAAGAGAAATACTAAAATTATTAGTTTTTTAGTTTATATAATATTTAATTCAATTGTGTAGTTAACGACAGCAAAATATAAGTGGTATAAAGAGATCTAGGAACAGAACAGAGGTCCCATTCAGGGCCTATTCAGGAACTGTCTCTTGCAAAACCCATACTTGTTTGTTTTTTTATTTTTTTTTCTTCTTTTCTTTTTTTTGGTACTGGGGATGGAACCCAGCAGCTTTGCTGCTGCATTACATCCCGAGTCCTTTTTATTTATTTATTTCTTAGGGCCTCACTAAGTTGCTAAGGCTGGCCTCGTTCTTGCTATCCTCTTGCCTCAGCCTCCCAAGTTGCTGGGAATACAGGCTGTGTACCCCTGTGCTTGGCTAACCTCCCCTACTCTTGTGGAGAAGCAGTACTTCAGAGGCATCCCTAAAAGTGGGTCACCAAGGGGCTGGGTCTGTAGCTCAGCAGCAGAGTGCTTGCCTAGCATGCGTAAGGCACTGGGTTCGATCCTCAGCACCATGCAAAAAATAAACATATAAAATAAAGGCATTGTGTTTATTTACAACTACAAACAATTAAAAAAAAGTGGGTCACCAGGGCTGGGATTATGGCTTAGTAGTAAAGTGCTTGCCTAGCACATGTGAGGCACTGGGTTCAATCCACATAAAAAAACTAAATAAACAAAGTTACTGTTTCCATCTACAACTAAAAAAAAAAAAGAAAGAAAGAAAAAGAAAAAAGTGGGTCACCAACCCTCAATGTACCATGGGTATTGTTGGAATATTTTACATTTAGAAAATTCTGAGGGTTAATTGTAAGTAGTTAAAATGGGCCCAGTTTGCTGGGTGTGTTAGTGTATTCCTATAATCCCAGTGACTCAGGAGGCTAAAGCAGGAGGATCAAAAGTTCAAGACCTGCCTTAGCTTTAGCAAGGCCCTAAGTACTTAGCAAGACCCTGTCTCAAAAATAAAACAAACAAAAAAGGGGTTAGAGATGTGGTTGAGTGGTTAAGTGCCCCTGGGTTCAATAACCAGTACCAAAAAAAAAAAAAAAAAAAAAAAAGGACAGGGCCCAGCTCATCCCATGTGGAGTTCCCTGCTTCCTCCTCTGCAATCCCATACTCTTCCATCTATAGGAGTACTTCAATTTGAGTTCAAGAAGTAAGGAAATGAGGGGTAATAGACTGTGGATACAGCAGGCAGATCTCCAAGGCATTTCATTGAGAAAGTGTTAGAACAGAGAGCAGGAATGCAAGAATCATAGAATTATTTGTGAGAACACCAGAATGTTTATGACACATGAGGGGTAGATGACCTCAACAGATAGACCAAGGATTCTGGATGAAGGGAGACGGACCAAGCACATAAGGGCAGAGCTGAGATTTAAAGTGGAGGCAGGAGGAACACACCCAGATACAGTGTGGGGACACATGGAGGTCAAAGTGTCATCAAGAAGGTTGAGGTGTTCAGAAAAATGTCAGGCAATACGCTAAACAAAACTTTAAAGGTGCCGGCTTCCCATGGTACCCCTTCTGCTAGAGTTATCACACTTACCCTGACAATGGCAGCCCGGGCACACTGCCTCACAAATCCATGGTGCTTCTTCCTGCTCCAGCCTGAGGATCACATCTGGTTTGGTGCCTTCATAACCTGTTCCAGGAAGATAACCCAGGGTTTGGGCTGAGCTCCTTGGTCTTCAGAGTCTCTCAAGCAGCTTTGAATGCTGCACAACAAATGCTCTTGGGAGGTAACTGTATACTCATCCAGAACCAATGGAATTAGTAATCTAGGATGATTGAAACTCAGGCCAAACCCACTGAGGCAACACAGCACAAGGGTTAGAAATGCCTTCTGTAGCCAAGCTGCTGGGATCAAATTCTGGCTCCACTGTGTTCCTGGGGGGTGACTCTGGGCAAATCAGTGCACTTCTCTGTGCCTCGGTTTCCATTTGTGCAAAATAATGGTACTTAAAAGTACCTACACCTCATAAAGTTTTTTTAAAAGGTTTATTTCCAATCTTTTCTTGTTCTCTGACTTTAGGCTACAGTGTGATGGGTACAACTAACATTTTTTAAAAATCCAACATTCTGGCTTTCAATGCCACTTCACTATGTAGATAAAGAAATACTGTGGAAAAGTTAAAATATAATGTTTAAGAAGCTGACTAAATCTATATGCTTTTAAAATGCTAGTATTTGGGTATTTTCTGTAGGAATAGTTCGACTGAAGTTATTTTCAGAACTGTCCTCTGGTATTGACTACTAGAAGGTCAAGAAGCACTTCTACTGTAGTTACAAAATGGTATCCTGCCAGGTCTGGTGGCACATGCCTATAATCCCAGCAACTCAGGAGGCTGAGGCAGGAGGTTAGCCTTGGTAACTGAGCAAGTCATGTATACTCTGAATTGTATAATGAAGCTGTTCTTACCCACTGAGACCAGGTTACTATAGGTCTCCAGCATTACGTCCCGATATAGGGCCCTCTGAGCAGGATTCAGCCGGCGCCACTCCTCTTGGGTAAAGCCCACAACCACATCTTTGAATGACACAGGTCTCTGCTGAAGCTGAAATGACAGTAAATTATGTGGAAAACTGTTGGTGGAGGTGGATGGTGTTGACTTATACTTCTCATAGGTCACAGCTTATCAAGGCCATCTACCTAGGATGTCCTTTACATTCCTACCTTTGTGCTATATTTGGTGGCAAAGATAAAAATCATGTTGGAAGCCACCCGCCCATTGTCATTCATACTTTGAGTCAACAACCCACCATGTGTGGCCTAGTGCTGGCTGGTGGGAACACAGTGATGGATGATTCCTGACCTCATGGGGCTACTGTCTGGCATAGGGAGAACAATTTGTAGAATCATCAGCATGGAAGTGTCATGACAGCTGTAATGGCAGGACACCTATGCGATAGCATGCAGAGAAGGAACTTTTCCGGGTCTGGTTAAGCTTCAGAGCTCAGGGCTGTGTGGACTTGAGTCTTCTCTACAGGAAGATGAAGAGCACCCCTTGCAGGGAGCTGTGTGAACAAAGGCACGGAGGCAAAACAGTGATTTTAAAGGTGGCAAGTTACTCAGAGATATGGGCAAAGTAGGACTTTGAGTGATGAGATGATGGATAAATGTGTGCACAAAGCACATCTGGGAGGACATGGGTGAGTGACATGGTGTGATATAACTCTAAGCAGACTGGAAAGTTAAGGTGCATATTGTATTCCTAGAGTAACCACTAGAATCATAATGCAAACAGGTACAGCTGAAATAAAGTGGAGTTCTAAAAGATGTTTAATGAGTCCATACAAACACACACACACAAAAATAAAAAGAAAAGAAAAAAGAGAGAGAGGAAGAAGAATTAGAAGAAGAGGAGGAAGAGGGGAAATAGAAATAGAAGATGTACAACCCTATAATCCCAGTGACTCAGGAGGCTGAGGCAGGATAATTGCAAATTCGAAGCCAGCATCAGCAATTTAGCCAGACCATGTCTCAAAAAATAAAATGGGGGTGGGGTGGGGTTGTAGCTCAGTGGTAGAGCACTTGCCTAGCATGCATGAGGCACTGAGTTCGAGCCCCAGCACCACATAAAAATAAAACAAATGAAATAAAGGTATTAAAAAAAGCGTATTTAAAAAAAACTAAAATGAACTGGGAATGTGGTTCAGTGGCTAAGCACCCCTAGGTTCAATCCCAAGTATCACAAAAAAAAAAAAAAGTAGGTAGGAAGATTATGTTCTGGGGTACTACTGCATAGCAGGGTAACTATAGTTAACAAAAATGTACTGTATAGTCAAAACAGCTAGAAGAGGGTTTTTGAACACTTTCACCACCAAAAAATGAAAAACATATGAGGCAATGTGTACTTTGCTGTTCCTGAGTCAACTTTGTTTTAAGAGAGTTGGTCTCTTGTTGCTCATTTTAGGTGAACATCTAACATTATGTATGTGGATTACAAATGACAGGGATTTAGAACTTCCTATGACTCTGACAACAATAGCAACACTGTCATCATTGGGGAGCAAAGGACTCCAGAGTTTTTGCATGGGAAACACTAATGAACCTCTACATTAATCTTATTTCTGCATTTATTATTGTTAAGAACTCTACCATATTACTGCTTCTCATACCTTGGGTGCAAGGATCACCCAGAGCCATTTAAAAACAGAATCCCAGGACCACCCATAGAAAACCCTCTCCAGGAAGTCTGGGGTGAGGCCTGCCATTCTGTATTTCTAACAGCCTTCCAAGGAGATACACCTGGCCACTCTGTAAGCAGCAGCATTGTTCTGCCTCAGCCTCTCAGGAAAATGTATTCATAAAGAAGCACCTTGAAAAGCTAGCTTTCCCCTAGAGATATACATGTGCTTCTTCTTCAGGAGCAATGCAAACCAAGGACTAATTTGTCTTTGCCTTTTTGTGGAACTCCAAGGAAAATCACAGTTACTGACCTCTTCTTGGATTCTTTACTTTGTACATCTGTATTCCAAACAAGAAATGTTCCTTGCATTGGTGCTCATAATATCAAACTTGAAAACTACCTGAATGTCCATTAAACCAGAGACTAGCTAAGTCAGTCATACCCCATGTATTCTCTATGAAGTATTATATACCTGGTTAAAAAAAAAAGTTGTTTTAAGTACTAATACTATGGGTATAGCAGTATGTTTAAGTGTCTTTTCATCATGTTTACGTGTAGAAAGGGGGCTGTGGTATTTCACCCAAATCCTCCTGAAAGACTGGATGCTGCAGGCTCGAAACTTTTCTGAGATTTATCTTTGGCCAGTGGGAACTTCCTACCACAGTTCAGGTATATATCCCAGCTCTACAGTTTCTTTTTGTTTGTTTGGTAGTACTGGGGATTGAACCCAGGACCTTGAGCATGTCAAGCAAGTGTTCTACTACTGAACTACATCCCCAGACCTTTCTTTTTATTTTATTTTATTTTTTAATTTTTAGACAGGGTCTTGCTGGCCTCAAACTCCCACCTCTACTGGTACGACAGGTGTACTACCATGCCCAGCTACCACCATGTTGTAAGATCAGCTCAGGCCTCTGTTTAGAACTCCCTCTGCCTGATCCTGCTTTCTTCACTGCCTCAGGGGAATTCCAAGATCCCCCTCAATAAACCCTCTGTGTTAAAATATACATCTCCAAATCTGTTTTCCTGAGAATCAGCCCATGACAAAGTGTCTATGCTTATAATGGGTACATTGTTTTCTAGAACACTTTCCCCAAGAAGGGAAATTTGGCCACTTATTATCACACTCACCTGGTACTCAATCATTTTCTGCTGTTCTTGGAAAAAGAGTGGAAACCTGTGAAGGTAGAGACGGGGAGGAAGAGGATGGAGGAAGAATAGAAAACAGCTGTGAGGATCAGATCTGACTTGGAACTTGCAAATTCCCTATGTAAATCTTCTGTGTTTTAAATCACTGTGGTAAAAAAATAAAATGGCTGCCATTCAAGTCAGAATGTGAACGCATAAAAACAGAACTTTTAAGGAGGAAAAGCTTCTACTAAAAAATAAGTAGAAGTTTAAAAAAAATACCCTTAAAAATTAAATAATTAGATCTAAATGTATTCTGAACAAGGGATAACTTATAAAAATATTACAAAGAACTCTGCCATTCGACCAGCGCAAGCTTCATAAAAGAAGGTTCGATGCATAAGAAATTGCTAGTGAGTTTTAAATTAAAGAGTCAGACTCTCATTACCTTTAACACAGCTCCAAGACTGCTTCTCCTAGCTCCCGCCTCCAGCCACCTAAAGTGGTGGCGAGGTTTAAAGAAGAGACTAGCAAGAGAGGGAGTGCATGCCAGGGAGTGAGCTTTTATTGGGGAACAAAAAATTCAAGGGAAAATCCCATCCAATGAAGGTTAAGGGGGGCAGCATCCAAGGTCAGGGCCGGCCATTGGGTCTTCAGGTCAGTGGCCAGGCACACCTCTGCACGGACAAGTCCTCGGACCTGGGAAAGGTGTGGGATGGCTTTAACACAGCTGTGTCTAAGCGCCTGTCACCCAGCCAGGGAGGTAATTCAAATCACGTGCGAGGATGGCCTCCCACAAAGAACCCAAAGAAAAACAAACTCACTGTAAAACAGTAAAATATACTCAAAATATGGCCCTAAATAATTAATGGAAGCTATACCTTGTTATCCATTTAGTAGATTATTCAATGTGGTCGTAAAAATAATTTTAAGGGGCTGGGGTTGTGGCTCAGTGTTAGAGCGCTTGCCTAGTATGAGTGAGGCACTGGGTTTAATCCTCAGCACCACATAAAAATAAAAAATAAAGGTTATTTTGTCCACCAACAACTAAAAATCAAAAAATTTTTTTCTTTATTTTCAGTGCTGGGGATTGAACCCAGGGCTCTGTGCATGCAAGGCAAGCATTCTACCAACTAAGCTGTATCCCCAGCCCCAAAAAACAAATATTTTAAAAATATAATTTAAAAAAATAATTTTCAGGGACTGGGTTTGTGGCTCAGTGGTAGAGTGCTCGCCTTGCATGTGTAAGGCCCTGGATTCGATCCTCAGCACCACATAAAAATAAATAAATAAAATAAACATATTATGTCCAACTAAAAAAAATATTAAAAAATAATAGGGGCTAGGGTTGTGGCTCAGTGGTAGAGCACTCACCTAGCATGCACAAGGCACTGGTTTCAATCCTCAGCACCAAATAAATGTAAAATAAAGATATTGTGTCCACCTAAAACTAAAAATAAATATTTAAAATAATAATAATAATAATAATAATTTTCAAAGCCAGGTGCAGTGGCATAGTCCCAGCTATTCAGGGGGCTGACACAGGAGGATCACTTGAGTCCAGGAATACAAGTCCAGCCTGGGCAATATAGTAAGACCCTCAACTGGAAAACAAAAATAAAAACAAAAAACAATTTTAAACATAAAACAATTATGTTGTTTTTAATCCAGATGTTTAAGAAATACTATGACTTGACAAATTTTAAAAGAAAATGGCAAATTATAGTTTGAGAGTATAAACAAATATTTTCTGATGAACCTGAATGTTTAATTTTAGAACTGTGCTAAAACCACCAATATAATAAGGTCTAAGTTTTCAAATTAGGTTTTTGTGGCCATTCTCACTGAAGTGATCTAGAAAAGCCTAATATTCCCAGCTAGTATCCAAATTATGAACTCTACTACTAATTTTCAACAAATAGAAATGGAGCTCCTTGGAAAATGGCTGATTACACATCTGGAACAAAGATACAAGATATACCTCCACAATTTTGAGCATGAAAAAGCAAGGATACTACTTCAGTGGGTGGGTCATGGCAAGGGACACAGGAGCTAGCCATAAGAGACTCCAGCCATACAAGAATGAGTGTTAAGACTGGTCATATCTACTGAAGCTAAACATATGAATATCTTATGGTCTGGTGCTTTCATATGAATGCACATGTCACAGAATTTTAGCCTGTAAAAACTATGAATTTGTAGTGATATTTAAAAATCACAATATTAAATCCAATTTTTTTTTTTTTAAAAAAAAGAGCTCTGGGATTGATCACTACACAAAAGGAAGGTGGGGAGGGATGGAAGAAAGAAGAGACACTAAAGTGTCAATTAAAGGCAGCATGTGATCCTGATTGGATCCTGGAACAAAAAAAGAAAAGTAGCTATAAAACGACATTATTAGCTGACATGTGAATATAGACTGTCTTACACAACAGCCTTAAATCAATGTTAACTGCTTGGTTCTGAAAACTGCTGGCTATGTGAATATTCTCATTCTTAGGAAATACACACTAAGGTATTTATGGGTAAAGGAGCATCATGTCTACAACTTAACTAAAATAGTTGAGGTAAAAAAGGATAAGAATAATTCTTATCCTTTTTTACCTCAACTATTTTAGTTAAGTTATACTCACACACACACACACACACACACACATATCAAAAAACAGTCACATGGGCTGGGGTTGTGGCTCAGTGGTAGAGTGCTTGCCTCATACACGTGAGGCACTGAGTTCGATCCTCAGCACTGCATAAAAATAAAATAAATGTATTGTGTTCACCTACAACTAAAACAGTATTAAAAAAAACACAGTCACATATCACAGAGAGCATATCACACACATATCTCTCACATACACACACACACACACGCATACACATAGCTTTATCTAGATGAATCTATATGAAAGATACATATGAGCCCTATACATAAAAGATACAAAAGTAATATTCTTTAAAGTTTTCCAAATAAAAATAATTTCCAAATAAAAATAATTTTTTTAAAAAATTACAGACAGTAGGTCCACAGATCCCGCTACTACCATCATTCTGAGGTTTCAGGGATTTTTCTGCCACTGGTTCAAGACAGAATTAATTCCCCATACTCCTTGAGGCCAAGTGAAGTGGCACAAATGACAAGTGGCCACATACCATCCCCTACGATGATAGAATGAAAAGCTAGACAGATGTGCCTCTGAAAGAACATGCCTATCACATCTACAATGTGACCATGGCCTTCCCTGACTCTCCCTCACTCTTAGTCTCCCTGGATCTTGGGGTCAACTCTTCTCCCATCATTTAGCCACAGAGGTTCCATGGAAGAAGGAAAAGAATAACATCCTTACGTTGGTTCTTGCTTCTAGCTCAGGAATGATGCTGTTTTCTTATACCTGGCAGGCAGACTTTGCTCTGGCAAGAAGTCTGGGATTGCTGTGTGTGATGGCACATGTCTGTAATTCCAGTGGCTTGGGAGGATAAGGCAAGTTCAAAGCCAGTTTTTGCTAAGCAACTCAGGAAGACCCTGTCTCTAAATAAAATATGAAAATGGACTGGGAATGTGGCTCAGTGGTTAAGTGTGCATGGGTTAAATCCCAAGTACAAAAAATAAAGAAAGAAAGAAGTCAGCCAATCCCAGTTGCTTGGGAGGCTGAGACAGGAGTATTGCAAGTTCAAAGCCAACCTCAGCAAGGTGAGGCACTAAGCAACTCAGTGAGATCCTGTCTCTAAATAAAATACAAAATAGGGTTTGGGATGTGGCTCAGTGGTTCAATGCCCCTGAGTTCAATCCCTGGTACCCCCCCACACACACACTATAAACAATGTCTTGGACCTTGTTGACCCCTTCATATGAGGATTTTTGTTCCAAATTTCCTGTTCCTAGACCAGATGGGATCTTTTACTTGGCCTGCCAACCCCTGACAGTTTCATCTCACAACATTCACTCACCCTTAGCTGCAGACACTGGCGGGGTCTTCTGCAGGGGTGGACGAATTTCTGTGGCCCCGAAGGCTGTCAGGAGCTGGATAGCCCTACTGTCCAGCAAGATGGCAGGATCCAAACATCTGCAGGACACCTGGGAACCTGAAAATAAGCAGATCCCTTGGTGAGTATCAGCCAAGTCTCCCTCCCCAAATATTTCCTGGGCCTCAAGGGGAAAGCCTGCAGAGACCTGTGGAGAACACAGCTGAGTGATAGTTCTGCTCTGGATTTGAGTATTTCCAGAAAGACCTGAGCCTGGGAGTGACAGACACAAATTTGAAGCCAAGAATTTCTCTGATTGCTGGAATCTAGGTCAGACACTTTGCCTCCCTAGGCCTATTTCCTTATGTGTAGAAACAGAAACAGGCTGTCAGGTGCTAGACAGCCTGGGTTCAAATGCAATCTCTAACATTTATTGGTGTGTGACACTGCATGAGCTACTTAGTCACTCTGTGTCTCAGTTTCCCCATTACTTATTTCTTATTTTTCCCTTCTTTGACTTACAATGAGAAAAAAAGACATTTTTCTCATATATTGTCCACTTGCCTCTCATAAACAATCTATTATGTTCTTTTTTGCTCACTTTTTGAAACCAGGGATTGAACTCAGAGGTTCTTAACCACTGAGTTACATGCCCAGCCCTCTTAGTTTTTTATTTTGAGACAGGGTCTCATTAAGTGGCTTAGGACCTTGTTAAGTTGCTGAGACAGCCTCAAACTTGCAATCCTCTTGCCTCATCCTTTGGAGTTACTAGGATTACAGGCATGTGCTACCATGCCTGGCTGTATATTCTTCTTTCTTTCTTTTTTTTTAAAATATTTTTTTAGTTGTAGTTGGACACAATACCTTTATTTTATTTATTTATTTTTATGTGGTGCTGAGGATCGAACCTAGTGCCTTGCACATGCTAGGCAAGCGCTCTACCACTGAGCCACAGCCCCAGCCCTCTTTCTTTCTTTCTTTTTTTTTTTTTTTTAAGAGAGTAAAACTTTATTTTAGTGTTGAGAGCCACAGCCGAAGGGGCCCCAGCAAACTTCCAGCTGCCGGCTGATGATTGGCTCACAGCGGCCCCAGCAACATCTAGCTGATTGGCTCCTCGGCCCCAGCAACATCTAGCTGATTGGCTCCTCTGCGGTGATGCTCATTGGACTGTTTCCCTGCCCTTTCAGACCACGGAGCTGCTCATTGGGGGACTTTTTTGGCTCCGCCCACGTGACCCAGCCAATCGGCCTCAAGAGCAGGAGGTTTGTGGGAGGTGGAGAGAAGCTTGTGGGGGAGAGAGAGGCTTGTAAAAAGCCGGTGGTGGCAGTTGAGGCTCTGAGGGTTTTTCCCGAGAAGCTGTTTTGTTTGGTGTGTGGTTCTAAAAATAAAGTTAGTTTCTTTTGACAAGTGGCTCCTGATTGTGCCCAGCCAGACTGCGGCATTTGGTGGCTCGCACGGGGAGCGACTGAGGGTAAGTGAAACTGCTCGCCCCTGAGGGCAGGGCGAGAGGATGGGTAGCCATTTTAAGATTCTTCTTTTGTTATTTTGTTTCACTTTTGTTTTAAGTTGCCTGTCCCTGGAGATGAGTGAGACGGAAGAAAAACCGCTCACATCTGAGGAAAAACTATTTACGTCTGAGGAACAGATAGGGAGAAAGGACGGATGCACATGTCAGGAGGATAGAAAGGCTATAATGACTTTTTGTTGTTCCCTTTTTATCTCATTCTGTCTCGGTTTTGTTTGGCGTCATCTTGTTGGGTTGTATTATAGTAGAAATACGGGATCAGAAATTAGTAAAAAACAAACTGAAAGAGTGTTAAGTAAATTGTTAGAGGAAGGAGGCATCTCAGTAAAATCAAGAACAGTCAGGGCATACGTTGATACAATACAAAAATGTAGCCCATGGCTTTTTAAGGAGGAGTTGTTAAATATATCACAATGGAACCATCATGGTGAAGATTTAAAAAGAATAGAAAAGAAAAGCCCAGGGACTCTGCCAGTTGGCACATTGCCATTGTGGACGTTCGTATCTTGTTTGCTTAGTCCAAAGCCTTCAGTTCAGACAATGGTAGAGGAAGGAGAAGACATAATGATTCAAGTAAAAGAGAAGGTCTCTCAAGTTAGTCAGACAGAGGAAAAGATTCAAGTAAAAAAGAAGGTCTCTCAAGTTAGTCAGACAGAGGAAAAGATTCAAGTAAAAGAGAAGGCCTCTCAAGTTAGTCAGACAGAGAAAGAAAGTGTAAAACAGAAAAAGCCATCAGGGGGAAAGTTACAACAGGAGATTGCTACTAACACCTTTCTATCACCAGAGGGTGTAAGTGTCCAACCAACAGCACCACCTCTACAGGAGACTGCTACTAACACCTTTCTATCACCAGAGGACGTAAGTGTCCAACTAACAAGGCCACCTCCATATGCTGGGAGGTCCCCAACCCCCGCAGTTGATAGTTGGGATCCTGAGACAAGATCTCAAATATTAACATGCCCTGTATTTGAGGCAGGAGGGCAGCGATTTTACCAAGTTTTAAATTTCAAAACAGTGAAGCAGCTAAAAGAGGCTGTAACAACCTATGGTCCTCAAGCACCCTTCACTGTAAGCTTGGTCGAATCCATTAACAACTTGAACATGACGCCAGCAGATTGGGCTAATATGTGTAAAGCTGTGCTAAATGGAGGACAATACCTGTTATGGAAGGTTGCCAATGAGGAATTTTGCAAGGAGACGGCTAGGCGAAATGCAGCAGCTGGTTATCCTCAGAGAAATCTAGATATGTTGTTAGGAAAGGGACCTTATGAGGATCAGCAGCAACAAATGGCATATGATCCTGGCGTATACGCACAAATTGCTGCAGATGCAATTAAGGCATGGAAGACTTTACAAGGACATGGAGGTTTACAAGGTCAATTATCTAAGGTAATACAAGGAGCTAATGAACCTTATGCTGAATTTGTAGATAGGCTTATTCAAACAGCTACCAGAGTTTTTGGGAATACAGAACAAGCAATGCCATTACTAAAACACCTGGCTTATGAGCAAGCGAATCGTTGGTGCAGAGATATCATTAGACCATGGAAACATGAAGATTTAAACACATATATTAAATTATGTAGAGACATTAATGAACAAGAGCAAGTCGTGGCAGCTGCAGTAAAACAGGCTTTAGATGCCAGAGACATTAATGAACAAGGGCAAATTGTGGCAGCTGCAGTAAAACAGGCTTTAGATGCCAGGCCAAGAACATGCTACAATTGTGAACAAACAGGACATTTTAAAAGGAATTGCCCCATTGGAGGAGGGTTTAACAAAACTAGGTATCCAAGGAGTAGAATACCAGGTATTTGCCCACGATGCCGTAGAGGGAGACATTGGGCTAATGAATGCCGTTCTCAAACCACCATAGAGGGTACTCCATTATCAAAAAATGAACAAGGACCAGGTGTTTATCCACGATATCGTGGAGAAAGGCATCAGGCTCCATTGCCAAAAAATGGACAAGGGGGCCCAATGCTCCGGGGCCCAAAACCACAAATATACGGAGCACTGGAGGAACCCAGCAACCCCATCAGGGTAGTGCCCAGGACACATTGTCCATCAGATCCCTCATCAGACAAACCAGAGGGAGCGCAGGGTTGGACATCTGCGCCTCCGCCAGAGCAGTACTAACTCCAGAGATGGGAGTTCAAATCATTCCCACAGGGGTGAAAGGACCTCTTCCCAAAGGAACAGTAGGCTTATTATTGGGACGCAGCTCTTCTACTCTAAAAGGACTTATGATAAGTCCTGGGGTAATTGATCCCGATTATGAAGGTGAAATAAAAATTATAGCCAGTTCTCCAAAGGGTATATCAGTAATTTCACCAGGAGATAGAATAGCACAGTTACTAATAATACCCAGCCTACATGATAAATTTTCCAGTCGTACTGTAGAAAGAGGTTCCAAGGGATTAGGTTCCACAGGTGTAGATTGGGCTATGCTTTCTTTAAATTTAGATTCTCGCCCCATGCTAAAACTAAATATTCAAGGACATGAATTTAATGGGCTACTGGATACAGGTGCAGACCTTAGCATCATCTCTCGTCAAGAATGGCCAAAACATTGGCCATTACAACAAGCCACTCAAACGCTTCGAGGCCTAGGAGTGGCGACTAATCCCCATAGAAGTGCAATGGTATTAGATTGGAAGGATCCTGAAGGATGTGAAGGAACTATACAGCCATATGTATTGGATCATCTTCCCGTAAATTTATGGGGACGAGATGTCCTAGATCAATTAGGTTTGACATTAACAAATAACATCAACCAAAATGCACCCACTATTATGACTAGACAAGGTTTTAGGAAAGGAAAAAGATTAGAAAAACAAGAACAAGGTATAGCAGCACCAATACAAATAGATCAAGGAACAGACAGACATGGGTTGGATTTTCAGAAAGGGCCACTGAGACAATAAAAATTACTTGGAAATCAGAAAGACCAGTATGGGTTCCTCAGTGGCCCCTGACTAAAGAAAAGATACAAGCAGCCCATGACCTGGTCAAACAACAATTAGCGGAAGGACATATACAACCTTCTGTATCTCCCCATAATACTCCCATTTTTGTCATCAAAAAGAAATCTGGTAAATGGAGATTATTGCAAGATTTAAGAGCCATTAATAATGAGATGGTTATTATGGGACCTGCTCAATCAGGGATTCCTCAGTTGTCTGCTTTGCCAAAAACCTGGTATGTTTTAGTTATAGATATTAAAGATTGTTTTTTTTCAATTCCAATTCATCCTGAGGATAGTCCACGTTTTGCATTTACTATCCCTGCACTGAATCATGAAGGTCCTGATCAGAGATATGAATGGAAAGTACTCCCTCAAGGGATGGCTAACAGCCCAACTATGTGTCAAATTTATGTTAACAAAGCAATCCAGCCACTTAGAAATCAAAATCCTGAACTACAAATATTTCACTATATGGATGATGTATTATTAGCACACAAAGATAAAAGCACATTGCTAGAATGTTATGCCACACTTACAAACTTATTAAAAAATTATAATCTAGAGATAGCAATACATAAAGTACAATTAAATTTTCCAATTAATTATTTAGGAGTTCTATTATCCTCAACCATGGTCCGTCCACCAAAAATTCAAATACGAGTAGATCAACTCAAATCACTTAATGACTTTCAAAAGTTATTAGGAGACATAAATTGGATAAGGCCTTATTTAGGTATACCAACAGGAGAGTTGGGACCTTTATTTGATATCCTAAAAGGTCCATCAGATCCAAATTCACCCCGAATGTTAACGCCTGAAGCAAGAAAGGCATTAAAAATCATTGAAACATATATGGAAAATATGCATTTGGATAGAATTGATATAAGTTTGCCTTTATTATTTATTGTACTACCAACAAAAAATATTCCTACAGGAGTATTTTGGCAAGAAGGTCCATTATTATGGATACATTTATCTTATTCTCCTAACACTATTCTTACTAGGTATCCTGAGGCTGTAGGACAATTAATACTCAAAGGAATAAAAGCAGCAAAGGGAGTGTTTGGAATTTCTCCCAATAAAATTATTACTCCATATACTATGAATCAAATTGATGAGTTAGCTAATGAGTTAAATACTTGGGCAATAATCATGTGCAAATCTAATGTTTCATTTGATAACCACTTACCATCTAATCCTTTATTGTCTTTTTGGTCATTGCATCCTGTAATTTTTCCAAAAATGACAAGAAAAACACCTATCATGAATGCTCCAAATATATTCACTGATGGGTCAAATAATGGTACAGCAGCAGTAGTTACCCCTGATCAAACTTTTACATTTTTAGTACCCAAACAATCAGCTCAAAAGGTAGAGCTTAATGCAGTTTTACAAGCTTTTGTGATGTTTAAAGATTCTGTATTTAATTTATTTTCTGATAGTCAGTATGTAGTTAATGCTATAGTATCTCTTGAAGATGCTGGTAGGATTTCCCCTTCTTCTACTGTTTTCTCTTTGCTTTCCACTATACAAAGTCTAATCTGGGACAGAAAAGATCCATTCTTTATAGGACATATCAGGGCACATACAGGATTGCCTGGAGCCCTTAGTTTGGGCAATGATTTAGCAGATAAAACTACACATGACATACATATTTTCTCTACACTAGAAGAAGCTATAAATTTTCATAAAAAGTTCCATGTCAATGCTAATACTTTACAAAAGCGTTTTAAAATAACTAAGGAACAAGCTAGACAAATAATAAAACAATGTCAAAATTGTGTGACCTTTTTACCACAAGTTAATCTTGGAGTCAATCCTAGAGGATTGATACCTAACCATATTTGGCAGATGGACGTCACACACTTGCCAGAATTTGGAAAATTAAAATATTTGCATGTTACAGTTGATACTTCTTCTGGATTTTTGATGGGCTCCCTTCATGCCGAAGAAAAAACTAAAGATGTTATAGCTCATTGCTTACAAAATTTTGCCACTGTGGGTGTTCCAAAACAGTTAAAAACAGATAATGCCCCTGGTTATACTTCTACCTCTTTTAAACAATTTTGCTCAACATTTGGCATTACTCATATAACAGGAATCCCATACAATCCACAGGGACAAGGCATAGTTGAAAGAGCTCATCAAACTATTAAAATGTACTTATTAAAGCAAAAAGAAGGAATTGGGAAGGGGTATATATTCCCCAAAGATAAACTTAAAATAACCCTTTTTACTCTAAACTTTTTAAATTTGGATTCATCAGGACTTAGTGCTGCGGAAAGGCATATGTGTCCAAAAAATGTACATAAGCCCAAGGTACTTTGGAAGGATATTCTAACAGGACAATGGAAAGGTCCTGACCCAGTAATTGTCTGGAGTCGGGGGTCTGTTTGTGTGTTTCCACAGGGAGAACAGCAGCCGATTTGGATTCCAGAGAGATTAACCAAGGTCCTGACCCAGTGATTGTCTGGAGTCGGGGGTCTGTTTATGTGTTTCCACAGGGAGAACAGCAGCCGATTTGGATTCCAGAAAGATTAACTAAAGCGATTTCTACAGACCAAAAAGAAGATGATTTGGCTCAAATCCATAACAACTGATATCCAAAACTCCAGTTTGGCTATTCTTACATCTGCAACAGAACCAGGATGCTTTTTTCAATATCTATTTTATTATTGCCCTTTGCCATATCATGAAGTTCTATTTTGTTTTTTGAGCTCATACAGACCTAGGTTAATGTTTTGCTGATCAGTTCTATTTTTTGACTATAGAGTTTTTAAACATTGCAATGGAGATTTCACCTGTAAAAAGTTATAAGGCCTTTACTATAATGTTATGTGTTGTATGTATTATATTATGTGTGCACACTTGTGTTTTGTGTTATATGTTTGAATGTGCGTATGTCCATATATCATATATGATGAGCGCTCATGATAAAATGGATCCAAATATTTTTTTTTCACGTGATTTATATGGTTTAATTTAAATTGGGTAAACAACTGTTGAGGATTGTTTTAATATGTATACAAAAAAGAAGGTTAACAGATCTGTTTGTTTACTTTCACCTTTCCTTTTCATTATATTTAATAATTCTCTTAAAGATAATGTAAATTGTTAAGAAAATTGTTTTCTTTTAGTGCCTTCTGTAATGTTACATAATTTTTTCTTTAGCCATTATTGCCAGAATTCCTATCTTCATCCCAGTGCCGGTGAAGACAATGTAAATTGTTAAGAAAATTGTTTTCTTTTAGTGCCTTCTGTAATGTTACATAATTTTTTCTTTAGCCATTATTGCCAGAATTCCTATCTTCATCCCAGTGCCGGTGAAGACAATGTAAATTGTTAAGAAAATTGTTTTCTTTTAGTGCCTTCTGTAATGTTACATAATTTTTTCTTTAGCCATTATTGCCAGAATTCCTATCTTCATCCCAGTGCCGGTGAAGACAATGTAAATTGTTAAGAAAATTGTTTTCTTTTAGTGCCTTCTGTAATGTTACATAATTTTTTCTTTAGCCATTATTGCCAGAATTCCTATCTTCATCCCAGTGCCGGTGAAGACAATGTAAATTGTTAAGAAAATTGTTTTCTTTTAGTGCCTTCTGTAATGTTACATAATTTTTTCTTTAGCCATTATTGCCAGAATTCCTATCTTCATCCCAGTGCTGGTGAAGTCAAAGATAAAACCAATCTACAGCTTCTACAATAGCCATCACTGAACTGCTTGCAGAACTTGCCTGGACACATTGTGAGCTCACCTGTATGCATTGTGAACTATCTGTTGGTGCAGCGACTTGTGGTAGTGTTGGGGTATTTTTGCTGATGATGTCACCGGTGGTACAATTTTTCAAAGGAGCCCTCAATTGGCTTAATGTCATGGCATTTTGCATCCTCCTCTACTAGTGATGGTCTAAAATTTGGGGGCCAACAGAGGTGAGGCAAAGAACTTCACCCCCCCACTGGTGCAAAGGCCTATCCACAAGTATAGCTGTATGCTGGACCGGTAGTCAGTGACGGGTATGATCCAATTGCAGTGGTACCAACCTAAGACAGGAGGCTGACGCCTAGAGGTCAGTTCATCCGATGACGGGTAAGGACCATATGTTGAATTGGACTACCTAACAGGCACGGTCCCTAAACCACATGCTTGTTGTTTAAACAGAGAGGGGGAGATGTTGAGAGCCACAGCCGAAGGGGCCCCAGCAAACTTCCAGCTGCCGGCTGATGATTGGCTCACAGCGGCCCCAGCAACATCTAGCTGATTGGCTCCTCGGCCCCAGCAACATCTAGCTGATTGGCTCCTCTGCGGTGATGCTCATTGGACTGTTTCCCTGCCCTTTCAGACCACGGAGCTGCTCATTGGGGGACTTTTTTGGCTCCGCCCACGTGACCCAGCCAATCGGCCTCAAGAGCAGGAGGTTTGTGGGAGGTGGAGAGAAGCTTGTGGGGGAGAGAGAGGCTTGTAAAAAGCCGGTGGTGGCAGTTGAGGCTCTGAGGGTTTTTCCCGAGAAGCTGTTTTGTTTGGTGTGTGGTTCTAAAAATAAAGTTAGTTTCTTTTGACAAGTGGCTCCTGATTGTGCCCAGCCAGACTGCGGCATTTTAGGGCTCAAAGTTTCAGAGGTTTAGTCCATAGACAGCTGACTCCATTCTTTGGAGCCAGAGGTGAGGCAGAACATCATGGCTGAATAATGTGGTGGAGGAAAACAGCTGGGAACATGGCACCAGGAAGCAGAGAGAGAGCTGTCCTCACCTTGACAAAATGTAAACCCCAGAGGCACACCTACCTCCCAATGACCTACCCTCCTCTAGCCACACTCTACCTGCTTATACTCACCATCCAGCTAATCCCTACCAAAGGATTAATGCACTGGTTGGGTGACGGCTCTGATAACCCAATCATTTCACCTCTAAGTCTTCTTGCGTTGTCTCACATGAGCTTTGTGGGGACACCTCATATCTAAACCATAACATTCCAGCTGTGGCGCCCAAAAGCTCATGCCTATCTCTCAAGGCAAAATACATTTAGTCCATTTCCAAGAATTCCCATACAGCTCCAGGATTGCCCAAAAAGTCCAAGTCCAAAGTCTCCTCTGAGACTCAAGGCAAACTTTCAGCATGAACCTCTGTAAAAGCAAGTTACAAATATCCAGTATATAAAGGTACAGAGTAAACAGCTCCATTCCACACAGGAGAAATAGGGGCATAAAAAGAAGGGATGGGACCAAAGCAAGACTGAAATCCAGTTGGGCAAACAAGTCCTGTGGTTCATGTCTGGCATCTGGAGCACGTAGCATGGTGATGTTCTCTGTCCAAAGCCAGCTCCACTCTGGCTTTGCTGGCTGCAGCCCACATGGCCTCTCTCTTGGCTTGTTTCTGCTTGGTTCCTGCAGCTTTCCTCATATTTCCACATTTGAAATGTCTGGTATTACACTTAATCTTGGGGGGTCTCCACTGCAATTTTGGCTTCCTGCTCACATCTCTACAGGGGCTGCCTACAGGGACTTCAAGCCTGCTACAGCCTGCCTGGCCCCCTAACTCCAGAATTCTGCATTGCTGCAGAACCAGCACCACATGGTTGGCACCAAGGTCTGCCACCATCTCTAGTAGTAGCCCAGCCCCCAGGGACCATGGCTTCAGCAGCCTCTGAGTACCTGTGTGGCTAAGCATGGTAGAACAACTTCCTAGGCCCCTCTGTATAGTCTCTCTGCAAAGGAATTTTTACTTTTACACCCTTGAGCCTGAGATGGGTGTGGTCTTGCCAATGCTTTAGATATACTCAAGCCATCTTTCTTATTGTCTCTGGGCAGTCATTAGTGTTTCTTTAGTGGCTATAATGTCTTTAACAACCACATTCCTTAGCTCCAGTTTTAAAAACTGCAAAGTTTTTAAAATCTTTCTGCTTTGCTTTCTGCTCCTGACTATCACAATTAACTTGGCTTTATAAAAGCCACCTAATCAATTAGTATAAGGGAAAAGAATGAAGGTACAAGGAACTTCATCTTAGTTTTACTTGTAAAAATAAAATATTGGAAGCAATAAAAATGTCTTAGCAATTGAAGAATGATAATGATAAACCACAGAATGGAACATTAGGTAGACATAATGTCTACCTGAAATAATAATAATTGAAGGCTGGGGATAGAGCTCAGTGGTAGCTTGCTTGGTTAGATGTGCAAAGCCCTGAGATTCAATACCTAGCACTGAAAACAACAAATAATGACAATAACAATAATAATGAGGATGATGTAAAATCTGGGTGTGGTAGTAAACACCTGTAATCCCAGTTCCTCAGAAGGCTCAAGTAGGAGAATCACTTGAACCCTAGAGTTTGAGACCAGCCTGGGAAACAAATCAAGATTTTTGTCTCAAAAACAAAACAAGGGCTGGGGATGTGGCTCCAGTGGTAGCACGCTTGCCTGGCATGCACGAGGCACTGGGTTCGAGCCTCAGCACCACATAAAAATAAAATAAAGATATTGTGTCCACCTAAAATTAAAAAATAAATTTAAAAAAACTAAGAAAGAAAGAAGAAATAAATAAAAATGGAGAAGTATGAAGGTACAAGGAACTACTCACTGACTTGGAAGAGCATTTGTAATATACACTGATGTATATAAATTATAACAGTGTGAAAGCAAGATTTTTTAAAAAAATTATGTAAGTCTAAATCTATGAAGATATGGATTGCTGTTTTTTCTGAGTTAAGGAATTGAAAGGAATTTTCCTTTTTGATGCTTTAATTTCTTGACTTTATCAATATCCTCATGTTTATATATTTATTTGAATACATACTAATATCAATAGTAATAATAGTAAAAATCATGATAAATCAAAATAAGCAGTTTCACAGAGGAATGCAACTGTTCTTAGGAAAGAACAAATAAAACTGTGATGCATTGAATAAAATAAAACATTATTGAAACTGAGAAGGTAGATATAGGAAAAAATAAACTGGGCTTGTATTTATTAGGCCCTGACCTCAAATAAGGTACTCAATTATTTCCACATATTGACTCATTCAATCCTCACACTCTCCTCTAAACCAGGTGCTACTCCATTTACAGACAGGACATAGTGCCCTGCAGAGGTGAAGTAATTAGGCAGCACTGAGATTCAGATCCACTGCAGACCATGTGCTTTTGGTTTCTCGGTTTTACTGTCTCTCCAAGCGAAGATAGGTTTCTCTTCTTCTTCTTCTTTTCTTATTTTTAGTTGCAGATGGACATAACACTTTTTAAATTTATTTGTTATGTGGTGCTGAGAGTCGAACCCAGTGCCTAACATGCTAGACAAGCACTGTACAGCTGAGCCACAACCCCAAGCCCTAGGTTTCTCCTCTTCTTCTTCTTTTTTTTTTTTAAATATGTTTTAGTTGTAGATGGACACAATACCTTTATTTTATTTGTTTATTTTTATGTGGTGAGGGGGATCAAACCCAGTGCCTCACGCATGCTAGGCAAGCGCTCTACCACTGAGCCCCAACCCCATCCCTAGGTTTCTCTTCTTAAAGAACTATACATCTGATATGCACACTGAATTGAACTAAAATCACCGCTAGCCTTCGATTCTAAAATATAAAATTGATACAGATGGTGAAACTATGAAGAATTTTTTCTCCAAGATGTTTTCTTATGAAGGTCTGAGCTTTGGCTTACTATCTAACACAACATTTTAAAAGTTTTGTTAAGTTTCAAATATGCAGCCCCTATCTTATTTTGTTGATACTGTACTTTGAACCCAGGCATGCTTTACCACTGAGCTACATCCCCAACACTTTTAATTGTTTATTTTATTTTAAATATTTTTTAGTTGTTGATGAACCTTTATTTCATTTATTTACATGTGATGCTGAGAATCGAACCCAGTGCCTCACACATGCTAGGCAAGTGCTCTACCACTGAGCCACAACCCCAGCCCTAATTGTTTATGTTGAGACAGGGTCTCACTAAATTGCCAAAGTTAGGTTTGAACTTGCCCAGCCTCCTGAGTACCTAGGATTATAGGCATGTGCCACCTGGCTACAACCCCTATTTTATTGCAAAAAGGACATATTACTACATTCATACAAATAAATGCAAAGAAGATAAAGGATAATAAATGTAGAAGGAATTATGTAACTACAAAATCACCATTTGGCAACTATAATAATAGTAATTAATTCACCCCAGAATCATTATGGATTCTTGCCTAACACTAGTGGAAGAAACTTTGAGCTTATTTACATGGTCTCAAATGATCTCTCCACAAGTTAGTTATTAATATAATTTTACAGTGGAGAAGTCTGGTGGACATAACCTTAACCAGGTGATTAAAGTTAACATCACCATTAATGTGACAAACTGACAATATCATGTACTTGATGGAGCACATTGAAAAGGATACAACGTTACTTTTGTGGTATTCTTGTCAGAGATGTACAACATGACTCTCAATAAGAGGAAAAATCAGAAAAATTCAAATTGAGGTACATCCTATAAAAATACCTGGCCTCTACTCCTTATAAATGTTATTGTCAAAAATGATAAAATATAATCATGAGAAAATTGTCCGAATTAAAGTAGTCTTATTGTGCTGTAGGTGTAGATCAGTGATAGAGTGTTTGCCTAGCACACTCAAGACTCTTGGTTCAATCCCCAACACTGGAAAACAAACAACAAAACAAAAACAAAACAAAACAAAACAAAAAACAACAAGGAGTCCAAGGAATCGTGTAATCCTAGATTGGAATCCTGGATCACAGAGAACATAAAAGACATTACTGGGCCAAGTGGAGAAATCTAAATAAGGCCTGTGATTAGATAATAATATTTTAATTTTAATATTTATGCTTTCAACAATTTTATTGTGGTCATGTAAGAAAATGTCCTTGTATTTAAAAATTTTTTTTATTTGTACATGGACACAATGTCTTTACTTTATTTATTTTTATGTGGTGCTAAGGATCGAACCCAGTGCCTCACACATGGTAGGCAAGCTCTCTACCACTGAGCCCCAGCCCCAGCTCTGTCCTTGTATTTAAGGAGCCAAAGGGTAAAGGATCATGTCTACAAATTACTATCACATGGGTCATAAAACAAATATGCACATATATACAGAGAAAAAGAAATTATTTGCACACATAGCAAAATGTTAACAGAATCAAGATGAAAGATATAACAGGAATTTTTGTTCTATTTTGTAACTTTTCTAAGTCTGAAATTATTTTAAAACAGAAGCAAACAAAACAAAAAAAAACCCTTTGTTTGTAGAAAATGAACAAGATGGAAGGGAAGACCTGAGAGTTGAAGGAAGAGGTTCACTTTTTCTCAGATACATCAGTTGAATGTGAGAGACAGAAGCTTGTTCTCCGCCTCAAAGTAAATGTACCATCTTCCTGGATCCCTGCACAACAGTCTCCCTAAACATGCAGCATTTTTTGAGCCCTTATGCCTTGGACCCAGGCCAGAAACCCCTTTAAGATCTGTTTTCCATTTGCTTTGCTCAGGTCTCTGCATACAATGGTCAGTCCCTAAGAGATAGAGGATTTTGAACAAAGGAACTCTGAAATTCCAGACTATCTGTTGAGAAGAGGCTTCCTCACTTGTCAATTTGTTGAACTTGTTAACTTCACTGATAGGATCTTGGCCCGCAAATCCACCCCAAACTTTATGAGTCCACTTCATTGTGCAAGTTTTTGGCTTGTGGAGAGAATAACCTAAAACAGGCAATCTTAGGGGCTGAGGTTATGGCTCAGCGGTAGAGCACTCGTCAAGCACATGCAAGGCACTGAGTTCAATCCTTAGCACCACATAAAAATAAATAAATAAAATGAAAGTATTGTGTCCAACTATAATTTACACACACACACACACACACACACACACACACACATATATATATATATATATATATATATAGTTTTTTTTTTTTTAAAGAAAAACAGGCAATCTTACATGGCCAATTTTATCCTGGTGTTCGGCTTCAGATTATGATTCAATTTGAATCATATCACATTCAAATTATATGAATATATGATTTAATTCAAATTCAAAAATAGGCAAAAATAATCTATCAATCCCCTAATGAGGAAAAATAGGTAATATACCCTAATAGATACAACCAAAGAAAATGAAATCACTATGTTGAACAGACAACTATACTTCCATGTTTATTGTAGCACTACTCACAATAGCCAATATTTAGAATAAACCTAAATGTCCAACAGATGAATGCATAAAGAAAATGTGGTACATATATACACAATGGAATACTGTTTATTCACAACAAAAGGATCAAATCCTGTCAGCTGTGATAACATGGATGGATCTGGAGCACATTATGTTAAGCAAAATAAGCCAGATACAGAAAGACAAATACTATATGATTTCACTCATATGAGGAATGTAAAGAAGTTGATGTCAAGCCAGGCAGGGTAGTAAATGCCTGTAATCCCAGTGGCTTGGGAGGCTGAGGCAGGAGGATCACATGTTCAAAGCCAGCTGCAGCAACTCAGCAAGGCTGTAAGCAGTTTTGTGAGGACCTGTCTCAAAATAAAAAATAACCCTGGTGCAGTGGAGCACACCTGTAATCCTAGCAGCTCTGGAGGCTGAGGCAAGAGGATCATGAGTTCAAAGTCAGCCTAAGCAACTTAGCAAGGCCCTGTATCCAAATAAAATACAAAAAAGTGATGGAGATGTGGCTCAGTGATTAGGTGCCCCTGGGTTCAATCTCTAGTACCAAAAAAAAAAAAAAAAAAAAAAGAGAGAGAGAGACAGAGAGAGAAGTTGTTGATTTCATGGAAGTAGAGAATAGAATAGTGATTATAGTGATTACCAGAGACTGAAGAGGGTCAAAGGAAGGGAAAGATGGGGAAAGGCTGGTTGATGGGTACAAAGTTAAGAGTAGACAGGAGGCTGAGGTAAGAGGATTCCAAGTTCCAGGCCAGCAACTTAGTGAGGCCCTGAGTAACTTAGTGAGACCCTGACTCAAAGTAAGAAATAAATAAAGGGCTGGGAATATAGCTCATAGTTAAGCACCCCTAGGTTAAATCCCCAGTACAAAAAAAGAAAGAAAAGCAAAAAGTAGAGAGAAGCAATATGTTTTGGTGTACTACTGCATAGCAGGGTGTCTATAGTTAACAATAATGTATTGTATATTCAAAATAGCTAGAAGAGGGGCTGAGGTTGTGGCTCAGTGGCAGAACGCTTGCCTTGTATGCATGAGGCCCTGGGTTTGATCCTCAGTACCACATAAAAATAAATAAAAATAAAAACATTGTGTCCATCTCCAAAACAAAATGCTAGAAGAAAGCTTTTGAAAGCTTGCACCACAAAATAATGATAAATATATAAGGCAATTTATACTTTCCCTGATTTGATCATTATACAATGTATACATGTATTGAAACCTCACACTATACTCCATAAGTATAATCGACACAATTATAATGTGTCGATTTAAAAAAAATAGCCAGGCATGGTGCCACACACCTGTAATCCCAGCAATTTAGGAGGCTGAGGCAGGAGGATCGCAAATTCGAGGCTAGCCTTGGCAATTTAGTGAGGCCCTAAGCAACTTAGTGAGAACCTATCTCAAGATAAAAAATAAAAAGGGCTGGGGATGTGGCTCCTTGGTTAAGTACCCCTGGGTTCAATCCCTAGTACACCCCCCTCAAAAAGAAAAGCAACTAAAATTAATCCATTGTTTTAGATACCCAGAATACCTCTGGGTGGCCTTGGGCACTGACTAGTAAAAAAGGCTTTAAGAAATAATATATATATACACATTTATTTTTTATTGGGGGGGTATCGTTGATTGAGCTCAGGGGCACTTGACCACTGAGCCACATCCTCAGCCCTATTTTGCATTTTATTTAGAGACAGGGTCTCACTGAGTTGCTTAGGGTTTCGCTAAGTTGCTGAGGCTGGCTTTGAACTCTCGATCCTCCTGTCTCAGCTTCCCAAGCACTGGGATTACAGGTGTGAACCACTGCGCCCAGCTGAAATAACATATATCTTGATCTAGGTTGTGGCTACATGATTCTGTAATATAAAAATTCATTAACCTGTACCCTTAAGATAAGCATATCTGATATATGTAAGTTATATCTCAGTTTTTTAAAAGGAATATTTAATTACCTGGATGAATGTCTGTTTTAGAAATGAAATATTCTAGATTGAAACTTAAAAAGTTTGTTCAAACAGAGCTACATCTTGCTTCTATACTATTCTATTCCCCCAGTGAGAGTTCAGTTAAATTAGAATTCAAAATAGGTCAAATTAGCTTGTGATATAAGAAGTTGGGAGAAAGGTTCCCATTGGCTGGGTGACTAGAAGGGAGCATCATGAGGACCTTCAGGGTGCTATAATACTGTTTTCTGATCTGAGTGTATTAATGACCAGTGCTCCCTTTGTGACAATTCATTAAGCTGTATATTTATGTTAATTTTTGCATGCATCTTAAATCTCAATAAAAGGTTTATGTTACCATTATTTGCTCCCAAATGTAATACTGAGCACAGTGTAGGTAATAAGGGAATTTGCTTGGAGAACAAGGAAATACCTGAACACCTTATTCTGGCTTATGACTTCAGCTTACAAAACAACTACTTATGTTTTATTCTGTGCAACTGAAAAATACTCTCTGACCTTAAAATTAAAAATTTGTCCTGTATGGTTTCTGATATATATTACCTGCCTTAGCTTCTGGCTTCCTCTATTTCTTAAGATATTATAAGCATTTTGTGTTGTCTAAAGATAACATAAGGACTGAAAAACTTTAAAATCAATTAAAATATTGTTTCAGCAATGCACCTTTTCATTAGGTTAAAATCTCTTTATTTCCATTTTATTTGTAATCATGTCTCAGCCATCTTAGTGACTATTAGTTCAATTTTAACTTAATAAACAACACTTTCTAATAGTAGCTTTAAATTTTGTTTTTATCTTTATTGAATTGCTCTACCAGTACTCATAAGGAACTGATTCATGGAGGTCAAATGTGCCATTCCTAAAAAATACATGACAAGATGAAATGACTCTTAGAACACAGTGAATTCCAGATCTAGTTTCTTTTCCTGCGATAATTTTGTTTTTTTAATTATTCTTTTTTGTTGTAGATGGACACAATATATTTTATTTATTTTTATGTGGAGCTAAGGATTGAACCCAGAGCCTCACATGTGCTAAGCAAGTGCTCTACCCCTGAGCTACAACCCCAGTCCCTGTGATAATTTATTTTTAAGATGAATCTAGATAAAAGCATTTTCCAAACTCAGTTTGCTCTCTCAGCCAAATCTTACATTATTAGTTTAGATACTTACTCAGTAAATTCTTTGTTGTCTAACCACAGGCGCGGTCACACCCATCTTGGTTGCGTCCAAGTAAGAAACCAGGCTTACTCCTGGGATGCTGTCACAGATGGACATGTCATTATTTTTCCCCAGAAAGAACACTAAAGAAAACATTAAAAGAAATATGCATCAAATTCCTGACAAGAGCAAAAGAAGCCATATCTTTAATAACATGTTACTTTAGATAAAGTTTAGCACTTGATTTCTTTTAAAGCATTTTTATCGTGGTTAACTTTTTAAGATGGAAGTTTCAAAAGAGTTTCTAGGTGGGCCAACAAGAGGGATCTGATGCAACTGGCTGCTCAGCAGAGCAGTGTCAGAAGGGTGAAATGTTTTCCCATTATGCAGGGTGGCAGCCTCAAATTCTTGATTCTCCTGTCCCCTACCTCTGAATTTCACAGGCCTCCTCATCACCAAACCCCATAAGCGTCCTAATCATTGACATAACATGTTCCCACTCATGGGCCCCCATTCTCTGATCCCCAGAGATTCTTGAAGTTACTGATATTCCCATATGTCCAAATCTGACCACAAAACTGTGGTCAGAGACTACAAAGTTCACTGATACAATCCGGTTGCCAAACAGCAAATTATACAGATCCTAATTATGAGCCCACACTGACCTCGATATTCCAATGACCCAGGATCAATAGCTGACTTCCACAGTCCCACCCTTTTGAACAACTCAGAGTCCCAATCACTGACCCCCCTGATTACTCTTCATTCCCTGATCTACAAAAGTTCAATCATTAACACCATCAGATCCCCCAGTGATGATGTAAAGTCTGAATCACTGATGGTCCGAAGCCCTAATGCTCTCCAAATCAATGCCTTCTAAGAATCCCACTTGGCCCCAGACCCATGAAAAACATTATAACTGACCACGCATCCTGCCAATCAAGACACTTCAAAGAACCTTCGTTTATTAATTCCAATACATTCGCAGAACATCTTCACAGAGCCCCTGACACTGACTCCTACAAACCTCCGTCCCCCGCTATGGCTCCCCCAGAGACTCGGAACCCAATCACAGCACCCCTCAGTCCCTTCGACATTGACCCTTACAGGTACCCATAACTGATCCAGTTAGGCCACCGTAGTCCCCGGTCACCATACTAGACATATCACCATACTTGACTGTTTCTCACACTGACCATTCCCTTTTATCCTGGATCGGCGCCTTTAATCTGCAATCGCCCTACCATACACCCTCACCGTGGTATAAGCTCTTCCCATCCCTAGTGACCCGTGCGCAGCCTCAGTCGCGACTTAAGAGATTGTCAGCCGCCACCCAGTAACCTTCCAGAGAACAGGATTCTGGGGTTTCAAAGCTTTAACGGGAGGCACGATGGCGGCGCCGGCACGATGAACACTGGATGGGGGCGGCCATTTTTAAAAGCCTACCGTACAACGTATGACTAAACTCTTTTCTAGACCAGAGGATGCGGCTCTAATGGAGAGAGGAACCAAGTGCCCCTGGGTCTCTAAACACAGAGGTCGCCCCTGCTTTGAGACAAAGACACCCAAGCCTCCTGTGACCAATATGGCGGGGCTCGGATCTCGAACCTGAACATTCTTTGTCTCCATTAGCTGGGACAATGAAGATGACCGCACATTTTGATTTCTCCCGTGCAACGAGTACGGCCGTCTTTTAGGAGGGGCTCTCCTACAGCAAGATAAAACTTTTCCGGGGCCAGCCTTAAGACTTGGAGAGCAGCGAAGTGACTGGTTCTCAGCGGGTCTGAGGTGATCTGAGGAAAGGGCGTGGCTTCATAGAGTGGGCGGGGCGGGATAGAAGTTCTTGCCGGTTATTGGTGGTGGTGGGGGGGGGGGGGAAATATTGAAAGTGCGGTCTTTATCTTAGGTGGTTTGCCTCAGAACCCGACCTGAGACAAGAATGTAAAAGCAAGCAGTTAATTTGATAGGTAGAGGATGGGAAAGTGAGACAGGAGGAGGAAAATCAGTAGAATGCTTCAATGAGCACATTGCCCATGAGCTATGGGAGCTCTGTGTTCTGGAGAACCCAGAGTGTTGTGTAGAAATCACCTCCACATTGTCCCACCCAGGGTCGATGAAGCCGAGACGTTTATACGCCATCTCCCCTTCCTTATTGTTTACGAGCTACATTACAGGCGTTAAAAGTCCAGATTTTCCAGCCTGCTTCATGGGCTGTTCTCGGGAACGGTTTGTAGGTGCATTTATTAAGACGCCTGCGCTCTGCATCTGGAAATGGTGAGCACCCCAGGGAAGAGCTTGGGTATGGACAGCATTCTCTAGAGTCCTTCCTTGAATACCGTGTAAAGCAGTGTTGTGCACATCACAGGCATTGGAATATCTCTAGAAATGGTTGCTTTGCAAAAAAGGCAAGAACATTCAAGGGTGTGGGTTTTTTTTTTTTGGGGGGGGGGGTTACTGGGGATTGAACTCAGGGGCACTGGACCACGAGCCACATCCCTAGCCCTATTTAGTATTTTATTTAGAAACAGGGGCTCACTGCGTTGCTTAGTGCCTTGCTTTCGCTGAGGCTGACTTTGAATTCATGATCCTCCTGCCTCCCAGGCCGCTGAGATTTGGTTTGCCACTGCGCTCAGTGAAAATAGGTTTAAAAAAAAAAATCCTAATTTCAATTGGTCATCATAGCAATGGGGTACAACCTCCGAAATGGCTTCCAATGATTCCCACCTCCTAGTATTCACCCACTGTGTACACCCCACTCACATCATGCCAGGGTTGGTCTGTGAGATACAATACAATACTATACAAACTAATACAATCACGGTTTAGATTAGGTTTTAAAAGACATTTTTACTTGTCTTGAAGTATTCCCAATACAACCCAAATAACTTACTCTGGAGAAGTTAACTGCTGTTTTGGTCAGTTTTGTGTAGCTGTGATCAAAAGACCTGACAAGAACAATTTAGAGGAGGAAAAGTTTTCTGAGTGCTCATGGTTTCAGAGGTCTCAGTCCATAATCCACTTACTCTATGGCTCTGGGCCCAAGGTGAAGCAGAACATCAAAAGGGCTGTAGGGGCTGAGGTTGTGGCTCAGCAGTAGAGCACTCGCCTAGCACATCCAAGGCTCTGGGTTCGATCCTCAGCACCACATAAAAGTAAATAGGTAAAATAAAGGTATTGTGTCCAACTACAAATATATATATATATATATATACACACACACACACACACATACATACATACATATACATGCTGCATAGGAAAACAGCTCAGGTCATGGTACCAAGAAGAAGAGAGAGAGAGCTCTGCTCACCTGGGACAAAATAAAAACCCCAAAAGCATGCCCATTTCCTCCATCCACATTCTACCTGCATATGTTTACCACCCCGTTAAGCCTAATCAATGAATTAATCCACTGATTAGGTCACAACTCTCTTAAACCAATCATTTAACCCCTGAATGTTCTTGCATTTTTGTTTCACTCATGAGCTTTTGGGGAATACCAAGCCATATCCAAACCATAACAGTTGCCATGTCATGAGAACACTGAGAAAACCTGTGGAGAGGCCCATGTAACAAGGACTAGACTTCCAGCCAACAACTGGGAGGAAGGAGGCCTTCAAGTGGATCATCTTTGCAGCAGATTTTTCCTTTCCAATGAATTCTTGAGACGACTGCAGGCCTACCCAATAGTTTGACTGCAATTGCCTGAAAGTCGGTCAAAACCATCTATCCCAGCAGCTCAGTGGTGGAGTGCCTGCATACACAAAGCCGTAGGTTCCATTCCCAATACCACAAAAAAACAAAACAATCAAAGCCCCACCCAGCTATAGTACCTGACCCTAAATTTATGTTTGTTGGTTTAAGCTTATGAGCTTGGGATAATTTGTTATGCATCAATATATAACTTCAATGCTGTGGTAAAGATATTATCATTTACATTTCCGAATTCCTTAAACAAGTTCCTAAACTTGTGAGATTGTCTTATCAAAATGAAATTATTAGCAGTTTCCTCTAATTTTACCAAAATTGAATTATTAGCAGTTTCCTTTTCTTCCACATGATAGAAAAATTAAAGACCTACCTGGACACAGTAGGGCCTGCTTGTAATCCTTGCAAATCGGGAGACTAAGTCAGGAGAATCACAAGTCCAAGGCCAGCCTCAGCAACTTAGCAAGACCCTGTCTCAAAATGAAAAAGAAAAAGGGCTTAGAGTGTAACTCAGTGGTAAAGTGTCCCTGATTCAATCCTCCCACCAAAACAAACAAACAAAACAACAAAAACAAAAACAAAGCCTGTGGCTGTGCTTGTCTTTTAAATTTTAACAGTGTTGCCAGCGTGGTGGCACATGTGTGTAATCCCAGAGGCTTGGGAGACTGAGTCAGGAGGATTGTGAGTTCAAAGCCAGCCTCAGCTAAAGCAAGGCACTAAGCAACTCAGTGAGACCCTGTCTCTAAATAAAATAGGGCTGGGGATGTGGCTCAGTGGTCAAGTGCCTCTGAGTTCAATCCCAGGTACCAAAAAAAAAATAAATAAATAATAATAATAAAAAATAACAAAGAGCTTAAGAGCCTTGTGTTGTTTGAATTAATATAACTGGTTTATAGAGTGCCTATTAATGCCTGGCCTGTTACTGTCTCACTCATTTCAAAGGCTGCTCTCATTCTAGGATAGTTTGATGAAATAGTCATAATTGGTAAACTGTCAGTCATGAAGGCAGAGGGAAGGAGAACTTTGGAGGATCTTTTGCTGGAAATTAAATGCCCTGCCTCAGAATCTACATATATATCATTTCCTCTCATTACTCATTGGGTGGTTACATGGTCACCATACCATGATAGTAGAAATACAGTCCAGAAAAGGGACAACTGGGCTGGGGTTGTGGCTCAGCGGTAGAGCTCCCGCCTCCCACGTGCGAGACCCTGGGTTCGATCCTCAGCACCACATAAAAATAAATAAGTGAAATAAAGGTGTTGGTGTCCAACTACAACTAAAAAATAAAATATTAAAAAAGGGACAACTGGAAATATTAAAAACTGCCAACATTAAAGACTGCTGCAAACACTGTGAGAATATTTTATAATACCCAACTTATAAAAACTGCAGAGTGAGGTGACCTGTCTGTAATCACTCAGCTATAAGTAAGGCAACAAGAATCAGAGACAGATATGTCTGTTGTGTTGGTTTTCTTTTACACCTGAGATAAAACAACTTTTTAAAAGGTTTATTTTGGCTCCGTTTTGGAGTTTTCAGTTCATGATTAATTGGCCCATTGCTTTGGAAACGTTGTGTGGTAAAACTGTTCATTTCATGGCCAGTTGGGAAAAAGAGGAAGAGGAAGAGACAGGATCCCACAGTCTCCTTTTAGGGCAATGCCTCCAAGAACCCAAAGACCTCTGACAGCCCCCACCTCATAAAGGTTCTACCACCTTCCATATCCCAACAGGAAGCATGGGCTGGGAAGAAAGCCTTTAACACATAGGCTTTTGGGGGGAACATTCCAGATCTGAACTGTAGCATCTGTGTTAGACAAAGTAAAGGATCATACTATTATTAAAGTTGATTGAAAAATCTCAATATATCTAAGACACTGAATTAATGAGCAAAGAAGGGGCTGAGAACTCCAATAAAAGCAGAGTACTCAAGGAGCTGAAGTCTGGGTGGGGAAGGAGAATGCCTGGATAAAGGACAGGAGTAAAAGAAGAGTGTTTATAAAATAGTCTATGGTGTATGGTCACATTTATGACATGCTCAAGAATAGACAAAACTTAGGGCTGGGGTTGTGGCTCAGTGGTAGAGTGCTTGCCTAGCATGTGTGAGGCACTGGATTCGATTCTCAGCACCACATTATAAACAAATAAATGAATAAAGGTCCATCAATAACCAATAAAAATTAAAAAAAAATAAAAAAGGATAGACAAAACTATTGAATTAAAAAACAGAAAGTGGGCCTGGGGTTGTGGCTCAGTGGTAGACTGCTTGCCCAGCATGCATGGGGCACTGGGTTCGATCCTCAGCACCACATAAAAATAAATAAAGATATTGTGACCACCTAAGACTAAAAAATAAATTAAAAAACATTTTTTTAAAAAAGAAAGCAGTCAACTTGAGGGGTTATTGACTCAGAAGGGAATGGAGAATTGTGTGAAGAAAATATTCTACCTTGTTTAAGATGGCAGTTTCATGCATCTATATATTGTCAAGATTTATGAGAGTGAACATTTATGATTTGTGCATTTATTATATGTTAATTATACACTAATTTTTAAATGAAAATACAAAAGGTTCTGAGTATTGAGTGATAATGTGGTCCCAAAACAAAGAAGGGGATGAGAGAAGTGATAGGCTTTATCACAGTCCATGGAAAGGTGGACCCTGTCTAGTGCTCATCACTTCAGCACTTATGCTTAATATAGTGCCCTCTTTAGGCAGAGGGACTTGAGAAAGGAGCCCTCTGGGCAGACTTAGTTCCAAGGATTTGTGGCTTGCAAATTAAAGGTTGTGGGCTAACCCAGCCTGCACCGACTTCTTTCTTGCTTCCTTAGCCTGATGTGTATAGGTCCAAACCTATAAAATAGATGTGGTGACCCTGGACATTGTCATCATTTAAAGGGTCCAGGAGATAGTAAAGGCTGGTGGCCAGACACTGGAAATCACTTGAGACAGCCCTGTAGATCCTAGACATTAATGTAAACTTTTCCATGAAGTTTTAGTTCAAAGGTATGTCCTTAAGTCACTCTTCTTTTCTCCGTCATTGTGTAGGTTCTGCAGTTAGGTTACACTTATCATAAGGGAAAGTGAAGAATAAAATCAAGAGTACCTTCCTTGACCTCTGGAACATCTCTTCTAAAATGAGTACCTCCTGAGATTTTTGTCTGGAGGCAGAGGTGTTGTCATCTGTCGGGACATGTTGCCCCTGAGGATTAGGGGGGAGCTTCCTATTCCTACCTGTCCTAGGCAGCACCTGATAACCAGGCCTTTAAAAATCCCGGCAAAAATGACTCCTGAAGCTGAGCCTTAGGGATCAGAGCAGCCCTCGGGAATATAGGCAGTCCTGTCCTCCCTGTCCCAAGGCAGACTCCTGCGGGAGACACCCTGGAAATCCTCAAGGCGGGCCTCAGACGGCCATTTGGTGCGGCCAGGACTCCACACGCTGCTTCTTCAGCCTAGCAGCCGAAGAAGGTTCCTGCTCCCCAACCCCTCAGATGCACGTCTCTAGGCAACACCGTGGTCACTGTGACGCAAGCGCAGGGTCAAGCACGCGCAGGCGCAGTGGCAGGGCCTGTTGAACACAGCCGGTTTTCTGCAGGCTGCCACTAGGCAGGTGGAGGGTAGTACTGCGATACCCAGGGCGGGTCCTCTGCCTCGCTCCCCTCGGAATGCAATCCGCAATCCGCCAGACCTCTGGATTGCTGCTCGGCCCGGTCGTGGCAGTTTCATGTGAGGTGGGCACGCCTGAAACTAGTCTGTGGATCTGATTCTACAATGGATGGAAATGATGTCTTGGATGATACTGGATTGGAGAATGGGGCCCGTACAATTGAGAAGATTCCCGAGTCCCCGATTGAAATTGTTAACTGAGAACTCCTTGACTCTGAGCCCAGTGCATCACTTGGAGATGGGCCTGGGCCGCCCTGGCCCTGGCCTCAAACCCTAGGGGCCCCAGTATCTGAGAATAGTCTTCCGTGAAATGAAATGGTGCATGGGTACAAACAGAAATGCAAGGTACCGCAGTGATTCACGGGCAGGTGCATTGGCAACCCAGAGAGGGAGTGGGAGAGTGCTTCACGAGCAGCTTTTGGTCCTTCCAAGACTTAAGGTGGCACCAAGGCCCTCTTTCCACTGGCAGTTAGGACAATCTCCTGCCCCAAGAAGCCTCATGAAAAGAAACTATCTGGAACCAAAGGAGGAGTCGTGCTGAAGGCCACGCTAAGGTCTGAGACAAGGAGAGATCCTCGCACTACGGGCCACCAGACCTCTATCCCATTTCTTGGTGAAAACAGGGGGACCCGAAAGTTTCATAACGTGTAAGCAGTCACATGCAAGGAAACAGGAACTGGGTATCACTACAGAATGAAAAGTGCAGAGGAAATGGCAAGTCTGAGGATGGCTGCATTTGAATGAATCTTCAGATTCTAGAACATTGTTAAATGAATGGGCTCTGAGATCAAGGTTCACCTTCACACAGAAGGTATGGAACCCAGAACACTGAGGTCATTTTGTTTGTTTCTGAGACAGAGTTCTGGCTGCTTTGCTCAGGCTGGCCTCCAAACCATGATCCTCTTGCCTCAGCCTCTCCTGTAGCTGGGCAGGACTCCACACCACTGCTCAGTATATGTGGATAGGGCCTGGGGCTGTAGCTCAGTGGTAGAGCGCTTGCCTCGAACATGTGAGGCACTGGGTTCAGCCTCAGCACCACATAAAGATAAAGGCATGCTTCCAATCACAACTACAAAAAAAGACAAAGAGAGAAATAAATAAATATATATGGATAAAGAAACACTAATGGAACTTATCCCCAAGGATTTTGTCCTATAATTGGAAATCTTATTTGTTCATAACACAAATTAAGGACCATCAAAGATATTATTATAGCTATATATTATTCTGTTGTACTGGTGTAGCAAATTTCCCATTCTCCCTTGCTAAGCACAGCCCTATGACTAAATGAAATGTCATCATAAGTGATATATGTAATTTTCTTTTTTTTTCTCTTGGTACTAGGGAGTGAACCCCAGGGGTACTTTAGCACTGAGTCACATCCTCAGCATCCCCCACTTTTTTAACATGCTAGGCAAGCTCTCTACCACTGAACTACAACCCCAGCCCTATTTTTTGAGATAGGGTCTCACTGATTTGTTGAGGGCCTCACTAAATTGCTGAGGCGGACATGAACTTGCAATCCTCCTGTCTCAGCCTCCAGAGTCACTGGGATTAAAGACATGCACCACCATACATAGCTGTAAATTTTTAAATAATTTCCAGTCTTCTCTGCTTATAGCCACGTATATACCCATGTTAAAACCCATGTTTATAGCAGCATAATTCACAATAGCCAAACTATGGAATGAGCCTAGGTGTCTGTCAGTGGATGACTAGAGAAAGAAAATGTGGTATAACTAAAAAGAATTAAAAAAAAAGAAAATGTGGTATATTTACACAACAGAGTTTTATTTAGTCATAAAGAATGAAATTATGGGGCTGGGGTTGTAGCTCAATGGTAGAGCGCTTGCCTCGTATGTGTGAGGCACTGGGTTCGATTCTCAGCACCACATATAAACAAATAAATAAAGGTCCATTAATAACCAATAAAATACTTTAAAAAAGAATGAAATTACGTCATATACAGGAAAATAGATGGAACTTGAGAACATTGTTAAATAAAAGCCAAACTCAAAATGTTGAGTCATTTTATCTCTTATGTGGAAGCTAGAGTGGGAAAAAAGAAAAGGTTCTGTGTGTGTGTGTTGTGTTGTGTGTGTGTGTGTGTATTGTGTGTGTGTGTGTGTGTGTGTAGGGAGATCTCAGGAAAATCAAAGGCAGATCAGTACAGGAAAGAAGGACTGGGGAAGGAGAGGAAAAGGGAAAATACTGAGGAATGATATTGGCTAAATTATATAGTTATTATCGTGTACTTGTACCAATCAATATATAACAACAATTCCACCATTATGTATAAAAATATGGAAAAAAAACTTTTCATACAGCCTTATAGCTAGATGGACAACTTGATTGGATATGAAATCCTTGGTCCTCTTGATAGTCTCAGTTATTCAGGTATTAGTTTTAGAGCCTCTCAAAGTAAGTGGTAGTTAATTTCTTCAATATCCTTAATTGCTTCTTTTTCCATTTAACTTGTAAATAAAAATATGAAAAATGTTAGACTGTTAAACGTTATCCCAAAATCTGGATATTAGCATGGTACAGTGGCCCACACCTGTAATCCCAGCAGCTTGAGAGGTTAAGGCAAGATTATGAGTTCAAAGCCAACCTCAGCAAAAGTGAGGGGCTAATAAGCAACTCAGTGAGACCCTGTCTCTAAATAAAATACAAAAATAGGGCTGGGGATGTGGCTTAGTAATTGAATGCCCCACTACCCCACCCAAAATCTGGATATTGATTATAACTCCAGTGACTAAATGAATTTAGGCATATCTCTTTTAATCCAGAGTTACTGTGTGTCTTCATTCTTATGTGGGACCTACTTACTATCTGAAGTGAATTTCAGTCTCCACCCCAAGCTTCTACTTTAAAGGCCTCATACCATTTCCCTTCCAGTTTCCTTTCACCACTGTCCAAATATTTTATAAAATATTAGTATACTACCATTAAGTACTGCTAGGAATTAATATGTATCATGACTCCATGTAACAAAGATAAAAATCATCTCAGAAAACTGAGTTCAGAAAGGATGATAATTGGTGCATCGCAGTCCTAGACATTTAAGCTGGCACAAAAGGAAATAAGTCATTGTGCATACAAAATGGGCAATGTTTTAATGTTTTTAATTTTAAACATTAAAATGATGATGGGAAAACTAATTAGGCTTAAAAAGCCCTTAGGCTTTTATAAAAGCCTTAGAATTTATAAAAAGTCTCAATCAGGGAAGAAGTCTTCAAATTTTCAACAGTGGTTATCTCTGGGAATTCATTATATGTGAACTTCTTTTTGAAGAAAATGGTGAATATAGGAACACCTACTATGCCTGAGGCATAGTAAAGAGATAGTTGACAAAAGCATACATCACTTACTCTTTATTTTTATTATGAAATAAATAGAAAGATACAGAGAATAAGAACCCACCCATACACCCACAACCAGCTTTATCAGAATTTAAGAACTGACTATTTGCTAATTTTAAAAGAGAAATATATGATTAAAGAGATTTCCCATTGTATTCTTTCCCCAAATCTCATTTTCCTTCTGCCCTAGAGATCACCTGTTTCAGGTTTGATTATGTCCATGAATGCATTTACATTCTCCTAATATTTAGCCATGGAAAATATAAGTAACATTGATTTACATACTTTCACCCTTTATATAAATGGGTGATACTCTATCATACAAAATACTCTCTAGCTCAATTTCATTAATACTATTTTTGAGATTTATCCATGTTGATAGTAATATTATCCATCTTAATTTGCATTGCAATGTATATTCAGCACAATGACTAATTGCTTTCAACTTTTCATTTTCACAAACAGTGTTTCAGAGGGCCTTCATGTGTTATCTCCCTGAGACATAAGGAGACTACAGAGGAAATGCTGGGTCAAAGATTAAATTCTCACCTTTATTAGATAATGCCAAATTGGGCTAAATACAAAAACTTCCATAGCATTGTATGAATGTTCCTAAAGCTCCATATCTTTCCAATAATTGACACTGTGATGCTTTTGCCAATGTGATTTAAAATAGTTCACTGTGGTTTCATTTTGCATATCCCTTACTAGTAATGATGTATAGGGTCAATTTTTTTAGTACTCCCCAAATCCTTTCTCTGCTGGTGTGAACCATCATTAACATATGGAAAGTTTTCACAAATATGTTAGATACAATAATTTTCTTGCTGTTCTTAAGAATTTACACTTCAGCTAGGTGCAATGGCGCACTTATGTAATCCCAGTGACTTGGGAGAATGAGGCAGGAGGATTGCGAGTTCAAAGCCAGCTTCAGCAATATAGTGAGGTCCCAAACAAATTAGTGAGACCTGTTTCAAAATAAAGAATAAAAAGGGCTGGGGATATGGCTCAACAGTTACCTGGATTCGATCCCTAGTACCAACATAACAACTTGTGAAATTAAATGGCAAAAGAGTCCATTAAGAACAACTGTGGGAGGCCAACCTTACGGGTGACTGAGTTACACTCCCCAGCTGGGTGCTGAGGTGCTCAGTCACAGAAATGGGTGTGTCTTGCTACAGCCCCATGGGTAAAGCTATGCTCACCTGTTCCTTTGTAATATAACCCCTTGCCCTGTTTAGGATAGAATCTTCCATGGAAGTGCCTTGTGTGTGTCCCCTTCTCTTACTGTGCCGTTGGGTGTGGCCTACCCCGGTGTCAGTCAACCTGCTGACAGTGGACATCATGAAGATAGACTCAGCCCCCTGAAACCTGACCCCTTGCCTCATTTGAATAGCTTCTCCTCAATAAAAGGGGTCAGAGCATGCCCTCACTCTCTCTTTCTGCGGACCCTTAAGGTCAGAGGAGCCATCACAGCAACCCCAAAGAAAAAGGTATTTGTGTCTCTTGTGTGGTTATTTCGTGCAGCCCAGTTAAACTAGAGTGACCCCTGAGCCTTTTAGTCGCGAGAACAGAAACCCGGCAAACAACTCACTTTATTAGATTCAGTCTCTTCAGCCTAGGCTATATAATGCTCCTCAATTTATTTTCTTGTTATTCTTCAGTTTTCTGGGGTTAGAAAATCTATTGTTTTAGGGCTGGGGCTGTAGCTCAGTGGTAGAACGCCCGCCTCGCATGGGTTCGATCCTCAGCACCACATAAAAATAAATAAAGATGTTGTGACCACCTACAACTGAAAAAAAATTTTAAAAAAAGAAAATCTAGGGCTTGGGTTGTGGCTCAGAAGTAGAGAACTCGTCTCGTATGTGCGGGACCCTGGGTTTGATCCTCAGCACCACATACAAAAATAAACAAGTGAAATAAAGGTGTTGTGTCCAACTACAACTAAAAAATAAATACTAAAAAAAGAAAATCTATTGTTTTATATTTAAGTATTAATTTAATTGTTTCAGCCTCTGGAATTTAACTCCATTGAGCACATGATTTTCTATTGTTCATGGTTGTCTTCTCATGCCTCAAATAGTGTCTAGCAAAAACTAACTACTTGATAGTCATTGAATGAATGAAAGCATATATTATCTATATTAGCCTACTGTTTTATGCCTTTGATTACCTTTCCATTTTGATTTCAACTTTGAAATCCACAAACTTTACATTTTTTTGTATAATATAAGACGACTTATGTTTTCAAAATTACCTGAATTCACCCATACAATTAGTTGGGGTTGATGCTTTTTTTTATGGCACCTATGAATTTTTTTAAGTTAATAATGACCATTTCTATTATTTCCTTGACCTAAATTTAAGTTCTGTATTCTTCCCAGTGAATCCTTATTTTCTTTATTTTATTGGTTTATACAAGCCATTCTCTTTAGAAACTTTCTAAAACTGGTTATAATAGTTCTACTACCTGTGTCTATACTGATTATTCATTCAGAATATAAAGACTGTCTTATGTTCTAAAATTTTTGTTTTTCGAATTTTGATGTGATGTTTCCCAGGGATGCTATCTACCTTGTCCACTAATGAATATTGTCTTAAGTCTGAGGAGTGAATGAGTTAATGTATGTTGAGTATGTATAACAGTGCTTAGTGCATGGTAGGCACCCAATACATATTAGGTTACCTGATATTGTTGACATTCTATATGAATTATTTTACATGCAAATTCCTCACTTAATAGGCAACAATTTACAACAGACACAATTTCATTTAATACATTTCTACAATAGAGTATCTTTTGTCATCCCTATTTGAAAAAAAAATCCTGATGTTTAGATAATTAAAACAAGTTGTTCAAAGTCACACAATGCCATTAGTAGTGATTTTCCAGAATCCAAGTTCTTAGTCCTGGGAAGTACCTAATGCCTAGAAGAGACTGGAATAAAATAAGGCTATGTGGAATGTAAGAACCAGATAATGGAGAGCCTCATTGACAATTTTAAAGGTGATGACAATTTTAAAGGAGATTGAATTTATAAGACTTGGTGATTGGTTGGATTGGGTGGTTAGTTTAAAAACAATAGCTAGCAAAAATCAGTTTTTTAAAAAATATTTTTTAGATGTTGATGGACCTTTATTTTATTCATTTATTTATATGTGATGCTGAGAATCGAACCTAGGGCATCACACATGTTAGGCAAGTACTCTACCCCTGAGCCACAACTCCAGCCCTGCAAAAAACAGTTTTAACTAGAGATATGTTAATTCTTAAACTTTAAAACTTCAGTTTGGGTGCATTATGGGAAATGGATTTAAGGGTGGCAAAAAAAGAATACCAGAAGGCCCATTAGAAAGCTGTTACACTGATCTACGTGAGATGAATCTTAGACTTAAGGTAACAATATTAAAAATAAGGAGTAAAAGTTCCAGAATTATTTAGGAGATTGAATTTATAAGACTTGGTGATTGGTTGGATTGGGTGGTGAAAGGGATTCCCCAATGTGAATTCTCTGATGATGAGCAAGGTGTGCATGTTGCCTGAAGGTTTTCTTGCATTCTTTACATTCATAGGGTCTCTCTCCAGTATGAATTCTTTGATGTTGGGCAAGGGATCCACAGTAACTAAAAGCCTTTCCACAAACATTACATTCATAAGGTTTTTCTCCAGTATGAACTCTCTGATGTTGAGTAAGGGATGAGTCATTGCTGAAAGCCTTCCCACATTTAATACACTCATAGGGTTTCTCTCCAGTATGAACTCTTTGATGTTGAGCAAGGTAGGCAATCTGGCTGAATGCTTTCCTACATTCCTGACATTTATAAGGTTTTTCTCCTGTATGAATTCTCTGATGTTGAGCAAGGTGTGAATTCTGGCTGAAGGCTTTCCCACATTCCTTACATTCATAAGGTCTTTCTCCAGTATGTATTCTCTGATGTACAGTAAGGTATGCACGAAGGCTAAATGCTTTCCCACAAACATTACATTCATAAGGTTTCTCTCCAGTATGAACTCTCTGGTGTTGAGCAATGGATGATCTATTGCTAAATGCTTTCCCACATTCAATACATTCATAAGGTTTCTCTCCGGTGTGAACTCTCTGATGTTGAGCAAGATAGGCAAACTGGCTGAAGGCTTTCCTACATACCTTACATTCATAAGGTTTTTCTCCAGTATGAACTCTCAGATGTTGAACTAGATGTGCATTCTGGCTGAAGGCTTTCCTACATTCCTTGCATTCATAGGGTTTTTCTCCAGTATGGATCCGGTGATGTTGAACAAGGTTTGATCTCTGACTGAAGGCTTTCCCACATTCCACACATTTATACGGTTTCTCTCCAGTATGAATTCTTTGATGAAGAGTAAGGGATGAGCTCTGGCTAAAGACTTTTTCACAATCATTACATTTCAAAATTTTCTTCTCTGCATAGACACTCTTGGGTTTAGTACCCACCAAACTGTTTTTTAAGCTTTTCTTATATGTTTCATGTTTATATACTTTCTCCTCTTTGGGGATTATCTGTTGTGTATGAAGCAGGGTGTTCTGATGGAAACTTCCCCAAGATTTGTTATATTCTTCTTTTCTCTCATCAATAAAGGCTTCTTCATAAGGGATTGTCTCTTTCTTGAAACATGTCTTCTGATTTCCTGGTTGCCTTTCAAGAGGGCCTTCACATTTCCAGTCTTCTCTCAAACTGGAGTACTCAAACCCAAAGCTTGTAAGTTTTTCCATTATATTCTGGGATGATTGTTCTTCATAAAGTTCCTGCTTTGGCATTAATTCTTTAGTCTCATACATAGATTCCCAGCCTGAAAAAATAATAAGAAAAAAATGTCTCTTCTATTCTGTGCCAGAAAGATCATTTCTTAAATTACATTCATAAAGTTAACCATGTGATCTGGTTACACATCTGTAATCCCAGTGACTTGAGAGAGGCTGAGCCAGGAGGATTGTCAGTTCAGAGCCAGCCTCAGGAACTTAGTGAAGCCCTAAGCAACTTACTTACACCCTATCTCAAAATAAAAAAGGGCTGGGGATGTAGCTCAGTAGTTAAGCCCGTCTGGGTTCAATCCCTGGTATCGAAATAAAGTTAACCATGTGAATTTTATAGCAAAGAAACCCAAAAGAACATTGGCTATCCTAGTTTTGAAGTGGGCAAGAAGATAAAGTGAAATAAGTTGAAATAATTGAAATGATAAATAAATTTAGAAACCTGAGGAGGAATGATTAGAATTATAAGAAAATCAGTAAGGTCAATTTCAGGGCAAGAAGGAATTATGGATATGGTTGGATTCAGATATAATTTTAGATCTATGTTAAGAATACAGACATGGATATAGTCTCCATTCTTATAGCTGTTTCATTTAACAACATTCATTGGGGGCTGGAGCCAGGGGTAGAGCACTTGCCTGGCATGTGTGAGGCCCTGGGTTCGATCTTTAGCACCACATATAAATAAATAAAAGATCTATTGACAACTAAAAAATATCTTTAAAAAAGAACATTTATTGAACAAATACTTAGATTAAATATTTAGTACTAGACACTGTCCTAGATGCTTTTAATGCCATAAAACAAACATTTTTACCTTCATGGACTTTATTTCTTAGAAGGGACTGAAAATAAGTAAGTAAATTTTATTGTACATTAGAAGAAACTAAGTGCTTCAGGAAGAGGAAAGCAGGGTAAGGGAAATCAGGAGGGCTGGTGAAGTCAAAGGTAAGAATCATTAATAAGTCAGGCAGGTGTGGTGGTGCGCGCCTATAATCCCAGCAACCTGGGAGGCTGAGGAAGGAGGATGGCAAGTTCAAGGTCAGACCGGCTCAAAATAAAAAATAAAATGGGCTGGAGATGAGGCTCAGTAGTAAAGCACTCCTGTGTTCACTCCATGGTACCAAAAGATAATAATTCATAAGTTAACATTCAAGCAAAGATCTGAATGAAGTGAAGAAATTAGTCACCTATATTTTTAGGAAAAAAACATTTTGTGCAGAAGAGAGAACCAGTTTAAAAAGACGTAAAAGTAGAAACATACCTAGTGTATTTAGGGAATAGTGGGAAGGACTATTCCTTTTCACACTAGAAGTATGGCTAGAAAGCACTGAGTAGTAGGAGATGAAGCTAGGAGGTAAAGGGTGACCAGATTATTTAAATTTTATAGGCATTTTGCTCTGAATAGTCAGATGGAGTGTTCTGTGGGCAGTTGCTGTATTACGAAATTATTGTAAAGTAGGAAACAAGGGGAGAAGTAAGGAGACCTATTGGAGTCATTCTGGTGAGAGATGATAGCCATTCACACCAGATAGATATTAGTGGAGGTATGAAGAGGTGGTAAGATCCTCAGTATATTTTATAGGTAGATCCAAGAAGATATCCTGACAGACAGGATACGACATGTAATAGAAAGAGATGAATCAAGCATAATTTCAAAGTTTCTGATCTGAGCAATGAAGTATAGAGTAGCTATCAATGGTGATATGAGTATTGCAGGTCTGGGCAAAAAGGTCTGAAAGATCTGGAGTTCAGTTTTAAATGTTTTTAAGGTGTCCTTTAGAGTGGGCAAATGAACACATGATGCTGGAAGTTAAGAAGTAAGTGTGTTGAGAAATTTGTAATGTTTTGAACAACCAACAATAAAAAATTAAAAAAAAAAGAAGTAAGTGTGGACTAGAGATTTAAAATTGGAAGTTGTCAGCATATAAGATGGTATTTAAAGATGTATCTGAAAAAATGAGTGTAGATAAAGAGAAGAGGAAAGAGCAAGGAATGAACCCTAGAGCACTCCCAACATTAAGATATACAGGAAAAGAGAAGAAATCAGCAAAAGAGAAGTGGCAAATGTAAACAAAAAGGAGTCAGGACTGAAATAATACCTCATGATAATAAAGGTATAACAACTTGTTTCATGAATATTCTGAAAAAGAATCAAATATACTTCAACATAAAAAACAAGGTATTAAAATATATTAGGCAAGGAATGTCAAAAATAAATAATAGTAATAATAAAAATAAAAGTAGTTATTAAAAAGAATTTTGTGGGCTGGGGTTGTGTCTCAGTGATACAGCACTTGCCTAGCATGTGTGAAGCACTAGGTTCTATTCTCAGCACTGCAGGTAAACAAATAAATAAAAATAAAGGTCCTCAACAACTAAAAAAAAATTGGAAAAAAAATGAATTTTGTTTATGTGGTGGTTTGGATAAAACCCACAAATGATTTTTAAAAAGAGGGCACATAATAGAACATAAGGGCTATGGGAGAGGTTATTGTTTATACATCTACATTTTTATCTAATACAAATGTATTTTCCAATTTTAGAATAAATTTAAAAATAAAATAATTAACATTAAGAAGATACCTTTAGCACTGACAACACCATCACCAAATGGGGAAAATTCGATAGAAATAAACTTTACAAGAAATGAGCAAAATCAAGTCAGGCGTGGTGGTGCACATCTGTAATCCCAGTAGCTCAGGAGGCTGAGGTGGAAGGAAATGAGACCCTGTCTCAAAATGAAAACTAAAACGGGCTAGGGGATGTGGCTCAGTAGTAAAGCACATCTTAGTTAAATCCTCTTTACTAAAAGAAAAAAAAAAACCTTGAAAAATTAAAAGGTAGAGGAGTGTAGATCAGTGAGAGTGTTTGCCTTACATGCAAGAGGCCCTGGGTTCAATAACTAGGTCCAGGAAAGAAAGAGAGAGAGAGAAGAGAAGAGAGAAGGCAAGAGAGAGAAAAAACAAAAGGTTGTTGAATTTTGTCAAATGTTTTTCTTTATTAATTAAAATGATCATGTGGTTTCTTTCATTCTGTTATTAAGGTGTTTTATATTGATCAGTGTTCATATGTTGAAGCTTCCTTATGTTTCAGGAAGAAAAATACTCTGAAAAAGAATCAAATATACAAATATACCAAGAGCTATGTTTTGAAAAGATAACAAAACTGATAAACCTTTAGCTAGATTGACTAAGGAAAAAAAAATAGAGAAGACCTAAGTAAAATCAGAAACAGTGACATTACTATCATTTTTACAGATGGGATTACAAGACAGTACTATGACTTGCTGTATGCCAGCAAACTGGGTAACTTGAATGAAATGGACAAATACCTGAAAGCTCAAACCCAAACAAAATCATAACATAACGGAAAACCTGAACAACACTACTATAAATAAGGAGACTGAGTCAATCATTTGAAATCTCCAACAAAGAAAAGGCTAGGATCAGATGGCTTACCTGATGAATTCTGTCAAACATTCAAAAAAGAGTTTATATCAATACTCTTCAAACAGAAAATCGAAGAGCAAAGATATCCAAACTCATTATATGAGGTCAGCATTATCATGATACCAAAGCCAAACATATTATTAAGAAAACCATAGATTGGTATTTCGTAAGAATACTGATGCAAAAATCCTCAACAAAATGCTAACGGAATTCAACTGTATACTGAAAGAATTATACAATACAAAGTGAGAGTCATTCCTGAAACACAAGGAAGTTTCAACATATGAACACTGATCAATATAAAACACCATAATAACAGAATGAAAGAAAACACATGATCATTTCAATTAATGAAGGAAAACAATTGACAAAATTCAACAACCTTTTGTATCCTTTCAACTTTTCATGGTAAAAACTCTCAACAAACCAAAAACTACAAGAAGACTTCTGAAACATAATAAAAGCTGTATAGGTCTGAAAACCTCACAGCACAGATCACATTCAATAAAGAAAGACTGAAAATATTCTTCCAAGATCAGGAACAAGGCAAGAATGCCTCCTTTGTCCCTTTTATTGAATCATAGTACTTGAAGTCCTAGCTAGAGCAATGAGGAAAGATCAAGAAATTAAAGGCACCTGAGTTGGTAAGCAATAAGTAAAATTCTACCAAAAAACTACTAGAACCCATAAAAGAATTCAGCAGAGCTTAGTGTCAGGATACAAAATCAATACACAAAAACAGGTGCATTTCAGACACTAATAACAAATTATCTGAAAAGAAAATGAAGAAATAAGGAATAAACTTACCTAAGGAAGTGAAATACTTATATCCTAAAAATTAAACAATATTGCTGTAAGAAATTAAAGATACCAATATATGGAAAGTCATCCTCTGTTCGTTCACTGGAAGATTTAATATTAAGATGTTAAAACTTCCCAAAGTGATTTATAAATTCAATGTAATCCATATTAAAATTCCAACAATCTTTTTCTAGAAATAGAAAATCTGAAGGAATTATTAATAGCACAATGTTGAAAAATTGAAGAAAGTCAGAGGTCTCACCCTTTCTGATTTCAAAATTTACTACAAAGGTACAGTAACTAAAATAGTGTTCTACAGACATACAAACCAATGGAATATAACAGGGAACCCAGAAGTAAACCCTCACGTATGTGGTTGAATTATTTTCTGCGAGAGTACCAAGACCATTCAATGAGAAAGGACATTCTTTTCAACAAATGGGTTTGGGGAAAGTTATGCTAAGTGAAGTAAGCTAATCCCAAAAAACCAAATGTTGAATGTTTTCTCTGATATGTGGTGCTGATCCACAGTGGAGATTGGGGGATGGGGGTAGAGCATGGGAGGAATGGAGGAACTTTGGATAGGGAAAAGGGGAAGGAAGGGAAAGGAGGGAACAGATGGGTAGAAAAAACAGTGGAATGAGATGGACATCATTACCCTATGTACATGAATGGAGACACAAATGATGTGATTCTACTTTGTGTACAACCAGAGACATGAAAAATTGTGCTCTATATGTATACTATGAATTGAAATGCATTCTGCTGTCATATACAACAAATTAAAATAGATAAATACATTTTTAAAAATTTTAAAAATAAAATAAAAAAGTGTAGTACTTAAAATGGAATAGGATAAAGCTCAAAATCACACACATAAATACAGTAAAATTTGATATATTACAAGGTAACATTCAGAACCACAGGCAAAAAGAGATCATTTATTCAATAAACATCTAGGACATTGGTTTTTTATAAGGCACAGAAATTAAATTCTTACTTCAAATAATCCTCAAAAATCAATCCCAACTGGATCATGGGCCTGAATATACAATAAAAATCTTTAGATGACAAATTTCGAATATCTATATGACTTCACAACATACCTAAGAATAATTTCTTAAAATATTATAAAAAATATGAACTACAAATATACAAGAAAAATATATATGTATTGTCATACATGCACGTGCACACATACACACACACAAACACTTTCCTTAAAATGAGCAAATGACTGGAGTAGGCACTTCACAAAAGAAGAAATCCTAATGGCTATTATAAATGGGAAAAGATGGTCAATATCTTTAGTAATCAAATTGTAAGTATAGGGATATTATTTACCTAAAGGTTGGCAAAAAATCTTGAACTCACAAATTATGAATGTTGAGCAATGGGTGCTCTCACACACCACTTTTTGAAATGTAAATTAATACAAGCATTGTCTAATAAATTCATGGCTACACTGTCTACATGAATTCCAGCATGTGTACATCAGCAGTCATGTATAATGTTCACAGAAGTAACATTTATAATAACATAAAGTGTAAACAACTGAAGTGACCATCAGTGGATAAAATCCACAATGGAGGACATTTAAAATAATTTTTTTTAAATTTATTTTTTAGTTGTAGTTGGACACAATACCTTTATTTCACTTATTTATTTTTATGTGGTGCTGAGGATTGAACACAGGGTCTCGCATGTGCGAGGCGAGTGCTCTACTGCTAAGCCACAACCCCAGCCCTAAAAATTTTTTAAAAAATAAATCAATGGACCACAGCTATAAAAATCAACATGGATTAAATCTCAGGGACATAATTTCATTTATGAAAGAAAAAAGGTCACTGAATCACATGCATAGAATGTTTTTATCTATAAAAAGAATGAATATATATATATATATATATATATATATATATATACACACACACACACACATATACCTACAGGATATATAAATATAAATAAATACATAAAGTTGACAAAATATACTATGCATAAATATACTGTTTATATCTTTCTCTCTCTCTCTCTGTATATTTTCAACTGTTTTATCCCCAATTCTTTTTAGTTTTTGAGACAGGGTCTCACTAAGTTGTCGAAGCTGGCCTTAAACTTGTGATCCTCCTGCCTCACCTCCCGAGTTGCTGTGTGCCACTGCACCCAGTTATATTCTCAACTTTTTTTTCTGACTCTCATTATGGAGATTTTATTTATTTATTTTTTGATCTATATGACAGTAGAGTGTACTTTGACATATTACACATACATGGAGTATAACTTATTCTAATTAGGTTCCCATTCTTGCAGTTGTATGTGATGTGAAGTTTCACTGGTATATTCTTAACTTTTTTTTAACCTTTTTTTAGTTTTTGATAGACCTTTATTTTATCCATTTATTTATATGCAGTACTGAGAATTGAACCCAGTGCCTCACACATGTGAGGCAAGCACTCTACCACTGAGCCACAACCCCAGCCCTATTCCTAACTTTTTTTGGAAGAAAACATACTATGTGTGTGTAAATATATATATGTGTATATATGCACATACACACACACACACACACACGTGTACATTTTGTTTTAGGATCTCACAACTATAAAGAGAAGCCAGGACATGATAAGCAAAATATAAGATAATGGATACCCAGTGAGGGTGGGATGGGCCATGGTAGAGGAGTCATGTATCATTACAAAGAGGCCCTCAAGGGCTTGCAATGGCATTGACCATTTTCTCTCAAGCTAAGAAGCAGTTAGGTGGAGCTGAGCATAATGGTGCATGCCTGTCATCCCAGCTACTCAGAAAGCCTGAGGCAGGAGGATTGCTAATTTGAAGCCAACATGGACAACTTATCAAGACCCTGTCTCAAAATAAAAGTATAAAAAAGGGGTGGGAATGTAGCTCAGTGGTAGAATACTTGTGTAGTATGTGCAAGGCCCTGAGTTCAATTCCCTGTACCACAAAAGAAAACATAGTAGTAGTAAATAGATTTTTGTTCTATTATTTAAACTACATACCTATGATAATGTATATTTGTGTGATTCATCTAATAATATTAATCATTGAGATTTAATCATATATCCTTTGATACTAACATATTAAAGATTTTTTCTTAGAAAATTGATCAAGGACATAAAGGATTGGGTAGAGGCAACTGAGAAATGATCTGGGAAATGGGGTTGACAGAATGTTTACAATGAACATTAGTTTTTCATTTTACCTGTTTCCTATGTCTATCTGACACTCCTTCCTACATTGCAATACTAAATTCTTAGTCTCTTCTCCCTTAAATGCTTTCTAGCTGCTGACCTCTGTTTTCATTAAAGACCAACATCTTTACAGTTACCTGTACTCCTCTGCCTCTCACCTTTTCTCTGAGCTTCTTTGATGTCAGCTGTCAGCTTTCTCTTCATATGTGTTGTTCTATAGCTATATCATATTTCCACTACTAGCCTGTTAATTGTTTGATTATTTATACATACATATAACACCTGAGCATCTTGGGGAGTGAGCTGGGGAATAGGATTCAAACCCTATTTAAAATGAAAATTCAAAAATGTCGATTAAAGGTAAATGAAGTGATCCTTCAGAAAAAAATAGTTTGGAAACTTCTATTATTAATAGCAGCTAATAGTTATTGAATTCATACTATAAGATGGAATTGTTCAAAGCACGCACGCGCGCACACACACACACACACACACACACACACACACTTTATTTGTAGATGGACACAATACCTTTATTTTATTTGTTTATTTATATGTGGTGCTGAGGATCGAACACGTGCACTGAGCCACAACCCCAGTCCCACTGTTCAAAGCACTTTAGAAGTACTATTCAGGGGGGCTGGGGTTGTGGCTTAGTCATAGAACAGTTGCCTCGTGTGTGTGTGAAGCACTGGGTTCGACTCTCAGCACCACATACAAATAAATGAATAAAATAAAGGTCTGTCAACAAATTTAAAGACATTTTTTTTAAAAGTACTATCCAATTTTGGAGATGATAAAACAAAAAGCACAGGTTAAAGGGCTTGGATTGTAGCTCAGTGGTAGAGCATTTGCCTACCACGTGTGAGGCTCTGGGTTTGATCCTCAGCACCACATACAAATAAATAAATAAAATAAAGGTATTGTGTCCATCTACAACTAAAAATATATTTTTTAAAAAGCATACAGGTTAAGCAACATTCCTAAAATTTCACTGGCATGTAAGTTTCAGGCAGGATTTGAACCTGGTACTTCATTTAGGGGTATCTGTATGGCTCAAAATTGGGAAAAGTTGTTTGTTTCATTTTGTTTTGTACTGGGGATTAAACCTAGGGGCACTCCACCAGCCCCCGCTCCCTTTTAAGTATTTTTTAGTTGTAGATGGATACAATACCTTTTTATTTATTTATTTATTTATATGTGGTTGCTGAGGATCGAACCCAGTGCCTCACTCATGCTAGGCAAGTGCTTTACCACTAAGCCACAACCCCAGTCCCCCTTTTACTTTTTTAAAATTTTGAGACAGGGTCATATTAAATTGCTCAGGCTACTTGAGCTGGAAGTTCTCCTGCCTCAGCCTCCTGAGTCACTGGGATTACAGGTTTGTGCCCAGCTTGAGAAAGATTTTTTTAGAGACTGGAAGAGGAGGGCTGGGGATAGAGCTCAGGGTAGAGCGCTTGCCTAGCTAGCATGTGTGTGAAGCCCTGGACACAATCCCTAGTGCCAGAAGAAAAAAGAAAAAGAAAAAAAAAAAAAGACTAGGATAAGATTATGAAACAGAAAAGAAACAGGACTCAGAGAATATTAAACAAGTTATAAGAAAGTAGAGGGCAAAGTGTGAAAGGAGAGTTAAGAATAACACATGTGGGAGAACATCCTAGAAGGCCCCAAGTTTCTATTAAGCCCTAGAACATGTGAGAGCAGGCCCATAAATAATAATGAAGAGGTGATTTCTTTGAATCAAACTGAGCTGTCATTTGCAAAGGTTTTGTTTGTTTTTCAGTGCTGGGGATGGAACCCAGGACCTTGTACATGCTAGACAAATGCTCTGCCAATGAGCCACATCCCCATCCCACCTGCAAAGGTTTTTTCCTGCCTATTCCTCTTCACTCACCTGAACACAAGCCATTTGTGAACTCTCTCTTCACCATCCATGGCTCTTTTCCTTGTTCCAACAATAATATCACACTTGGCTTAGAAAAGCAAAGACCTGCACATATGGAAAGAAACAGTACTTGGTCATGCTGTGGATAGCCCAAAACTCAGATTGGATCCTTGGACAGTCAAGGAAGATGGAGCTTACAGGAAGTCAAGGAAAAATGTGTAAAGGACATGTATCAGAAGGACGGGAAGATAAAGCTTCAGACATAGGTCAACAGTAGACTTGTCCACTACCAATGTCACAAACATTAAACCATTTGTTTGGCACAGCCAGCAGACACTTTTGGATAGCAGCTATCCAAAAGTTTACAAAGGTGGTAGCAAAGAGCCCCTTATGAGTACAAGTACAGTTCTGTAAGGGGAAGATATCCTTACCCAATGACACCAAGATCCTATAGTTTTCCAACATCACATTACTGTATAAATGCCTCTGAGAGGAATCCAGACAATTCCACTCTTCTTGGGAGAAGTCTACAGCCACATCTCTGAAGGTCACCAAATCCTGAAAGAAAATAAATGAATTAACTTCCTCCCTTATCATACTCACCTCTTTTACTCTGACCCAAGCATACAGGGTTCTCCCTTATACTGCATCCTTAAATATGTCAGCCGTGTTCCCCCTGAGGGCCTACGTCTCAGATTATTCTGTATGAAAGAGCATTGCTGGTCAGGCATGATGGTGCACACCTGTAATCTCAGGTACTAAGAGGCTGAGGGAGGAGTATTTGCAAGTTTGAGGCCAACCTCAGCAACTAAGCAAAATCTTGTGTCGGGAGCTGCCCTAGATGCAAACGCCCTTAAGTCCTGAAGCACCAGGTTCTGACCAATTATTGCCTTCAGTCTAGAACAGCAGTGCCAGGTAGCAGTAACTTGGGTGTTACCCTGCTCGGATAGTGAGGCATGGCTTCAAGTGTAGGTGTCACCCACGGCGGGGCGGGGGGGGGGTGGTGGTGGTGGTGGTGGTGGTGGTGGTGGTTTGAGCTACACTCACCTGTTCCTTTGTAATCCTACCCCTTGCCTCATTTGAATGGCTTCTTCCCAATAAAATGGTTCGACTCATGCTCCTCCTCGCTCTCTTTCTTGCCTGCCTTGCCCTCCACGTGGAAGCTGCAGCTGAGGAGTAGTCACTAACTCAAAGGAAAGGTACTTTCTGTGTCTATGTCTTTATTTATTCCTCAAATTCACTTGGAGTGACCCTGACTGGTTTAGTCGTGAGATGCGACAATCTTGTGTCAAAATAAAAATAAAATAAGGGCCGGGGATATAGTTCAATCCCCCATCTCTCTCTCTCTCTCTCTCTCTCTCACACACACACACACACACACACACACACATACACAGCCATGCTCCTAATCCAATTTCGTGTTCTCATAACCCTGTTTTATTTTCCTTCAAAGTACTTATTTTGTTATTATTGTCTGTCCTCTTTCCCCCATTAAAATTCAACCTCCATGAGGGCAGAGTGCTTTTGCTTTGGTCACTGGTGTATCCTCAAAGGACAGCATGTGATCCACATGAGGCATTCAGATACCGAATAACCTGAATTAATGAATGAATTGTTTGAAAATTTCAAGAGTTATAGGTTTTTTTTTTTTTTAAAAGAGAGAGAGAGAGAGAGAGAATTTTTTAATATTTATTTCTTAGTTTTTGGCGGACACAACATCTTTGTATGTGGTGTTGAGGATCGAACCCGGGCCGCATGCATGCCAGGCGAGCACGCTACCGCTTGAGCCACATCCCCAGCCCAACTATAGGGGTTTTAAAAGTGACATCAGGAAGTACTTGGCATATTTCTAAAAACCAAGCATAGCAAATCATCAATTCCATTAAAATTCAAATACTTCAATCCAGAATTTTGAGTTTTTGTGTTAAGAAATATGTGTTTGGGGCTGGGGTTGTGGCTCAGCGGTAGAGCGCTCGCCTAGCATGTACAAGGCCATGGGTTCGATCCTCAGCACCACATAAAAATAAACAAAATAAAGATATTTAAAAAAATTAAAAATAAAGAAAAGAAACTAAAAAAAAAGAAAATGTGTTTCTTTAATGTGACCACTTGCTGATGAAACTAATATAATGTGTGGACTTTTAATTATTATTATTATTTTTTTAATAAAAGTAAAAGACGTGACTATAAAGGGCAATAAAAAGAAATGACTTTTTCTTCCATTAAAGGAACTGTGTCCGTAGCCGTAGAAACAAAAGTTTCCCAGAGTTTTTCAACTCAGTAACATTTTTTTCTTCAATTATACGAAGTACAACGTGAATAGTTCCCTCTCTGTAACTGCTAACGGTTTGGCTGGTATGGTATATATATTCTTACCGAAATGTTTTCCTTAGCTTATATAAACATATGTAGTAAATGTATACATATTTATATATGACATTTTTCACTGATTCTTTGATTTAAATTAATCTACACAGTCAACAAAAATAAAAACCAAGTCAATATAATGAGTTTAAATTCTAAACTTAAACATTTAACCCCTAACAAATTATGATAATATAGTTATCCCTCATATTTGTGTGTTCTGCATCTGCGTTGAGATAAAAACATTTTTGGAGAAAATATTGTCTGTATTGAATTTTACAGATATTTTTTTCTTGTCATTATTCCCTAAACAATGTAGTATAACTACTGTGTGCATAGCATTTAGCATATACTAAATATTATAAATAATCTAGAGATGATTTAAAGTATATGGGAGGGCTGGGTACCATGGTGCTTGCCTGTAATCCCAGCAGCCTGGGAAACTGAGGCAGGAGGATCACGAGTTCAAAGCCAGCCTCAGCAAAAGCAAGGTACTAAGCAACTCACTGAGACTCTGTCTCTAAATAAAATGCAAAATAGGGCTGGGGATATGTCTCAGTGGACAAGTGCTCCTGAGTTCAATCCCCAGTACCACCCCCCCAAAAAAGTATATGGGAGATTATATGGAAATACTATACTAATTTATGACAGAGACTTGAGCATTCTTGGGTTTTTATATTGGCAGGGGTCCTGGAACAAATACTCCAGAGATTCTGAAGGACAAATATACTTCAAAAATCAATCAAATTATCAATCAAACCAGTCTGAAGCAAAAAAATAGTTCCCTTCACTTTTTGCCCTTAGAAAAACATGGCTTCTAGCTAAGTAGACTAATTCTCTGATGCCCTGTCATCTGATGACTCTTATTTCCCACATTTCTTGTGCCATGGTATTTGGAAGTGATGCAGGTGACCTCTCTACTCCTCTCATTGTTTCCAGACCATTTCCCCCTTCCTCCTTTTTAAAAGGCAATGAGTTTTAAACCTCATGAAATCAGACCATGCCATTCACCATCCCTCCTTATTTTAGCTGTCTAACAATTCCCAGTAGGTATCTCTGTCATTCCTTGAACACTTCAGTACCTGGTTTATTGTCACTCTATTCTTCTCATAATATTTGGCCATTTCAATACCCATATAAGTAACTCCCAACAACTTGGTCTGTTAGTCCTCCCCTGCTACAATAATCTTGTCCTCCATATTTCCACAGTCATTTACTTTCATTACCAGACCTTATCAGTAAACACCAATGCCTCCATAATTTCCATCGTCCTACTCTGATTTATACCTCCTATATTTCAAGTGTTGCCCTCTAATACCCACTAGAACTTATAATTCAATGATCTTACCATATTTTCACTATTCCTCATCCCACACAACCTCACTTTGTAACACAACAATTTGTGATAACCATCCCTTATATATAACCTCAACTTCCCTGCCCTTCTTTTGATTGTACTGATTTGGTTAACCACAGACATCTGTCCACTTACTCTGTGCCTACACCCAGCAGAGTTGAACTTCACTGGAGAAAATTACACCAACTATGCTAACTAGTTTCACTTTAAATTCATGATCACTAATCTCAAGTGAGCCAAAATGCTCTCTTACATGATACATTTCCTAGCGTGTTTGTTTCCCCACTCCTTTAAATGACCACTTGATACTTTCCCCCTTTTCCTCAAATCCTCAATACCTCCTTCTCCTCCATCCTGACTCTCATATGATGATTTGGTATTCTGTTTATTTTTTCCTCCTAACTTAACAAACAGAACACTATTAAAAACAAAAGCCATTTGAAGAGAAATTCTACAAACTCCCTTAACGCCAATACATTGACCATACCTACATACTCTAACTTGCCCCTATTAATATAAATGAAAGCTCATTTTCCTAGAAAAGGCTAACCTCTCAGCTCCTCTTATCTACTCAAGCACATTTTTCCAGCAATTCCCTCCTCTCTTTTTATCTTCAAATTGTCCCTTTCTACTGAATTGTTAACATCAGGCTACAAAACATACACATTGTGTGAGTCAGCTTTCTGCTACTAAAACAAAATACCTGCAATAATCAACTCATAGGAGTTTAAATTCTAAACTTAAAACATTTAACCCCTAACAAATTATGATAACAGCTCCTGGTTTCAGAGGTTTCAGTCCGTGGTCACTTGGCCCTACTGTGCTGGAAACTGTGATTGTGCATTATATCATAGTGGAAGTATATCGCAGAGGAGGTGCTCACTTGATGGGGGAGAGGGGGGGGGATGGAGGAAGGGGTGAGGGTCTCAAAATCCCTTTCTAGGGCATACCACTAATGACTAAGGTCTTCTACCACCTCCCTCTAGTGCTACAGGCTATGGATCAAGACTTCAGCACTTGGGCCTTTGGGGGACATTCAAGATCCAAAGTATAGCACCCATTATTCTGAAACCTAGTTAACCACACTTTTTCCTTAAGTTATCATCCATTTTTCTCCTATCCTTACAATAATTTGAAAGAGTTGTCTGTGTTCTTTATTACTTCCATTCACACCCCATCCTTATGAAGAATATCATGAAATATATGTTCACAGGATTACTATGGCTGCTCCACTGAGAATAGACTAAAAGAGAATAAGAATGGAAGTAGAAATTTAAGTTAGGAGAAATATAGCATTAATCCAAGTGAGAAATGATTCTGAACAGAATGGAAATGCTGGTAGTAAAAAGTAATCTGATTCTAGATATGTTTTAAAGGTAGAACAGAACTCCCTAATGGAAGAGTTTAGCTTGTGATAGGGTTGTAATATAAGAGTTTCTTGGTTGATTTCCATTTTTCTATCCTTGTTCCATTCAGTTTATTTTCAACAGCAACCAGAGTGATCCTACTAAAATGAGAATCAAATCATGTCACTCATGCTCCCAAACTTCTATTGGCTCATTTCACTCAATTTAAGAAATGTTTGCATTTGAGATATTATGAAACCAAATGAAGATGTTGAGTAGGCAGTCAGATAAAAGTCAGGAGAGAGGTCTAAACTGTATACAACTTTATGTTTGTTAGCATAATAGATGGTATGTCAAGCTATGAGATAGGATGAGATCATCTAAGAGTGAATGTAGATAGAGCAGGAGGACCAACACTAAGCCCTGTGGTATCCAAAGTTAATAAGTTCTTAATAAAAGTCCATTGAATGCTTGAATGATGTTTGGGAAGGGATTAGAATGAAGAAGCTGGCTTGTATGTTATCTGAGGGAACAGGATGCCAGGAAGAAGGAATAGCAAGTGCAAAGCCATGCATTAAGAATGTATCTGGGGGGCTGGGAATATAGATTGGTTGTGTGCTTGCCTCACATGCATAAGGCCCTGGGTTCAATCCCCAGAACCACCAAAAAAAAAAAAAAAAAAAAAAAGTATTTAACTCATTACAAGGAAGTAAGAACTGACTGAATGAGCGAAATTAGATAAAGTCAAGGGGGATAGTCAGTAGGGCTCTGCAGGCCATTCTTTTATTCTGAATGAGATGCCAAGAGTTTGGAGAGTTTCCTCCCTCTCCCCGGTGCTGGGGATTGAACCCAGGGCCTTGTGTATGAGAGAAACACTCTACCAACTGAGCTATATCCCTAGCCCCTATCAGAGAATTTTGAGAAGTGAAATGATTGGCTACTCAGAAAGTTTCAGCAGAAGGAAAGTTAATGTTTGTTTGTTTTGAAAAGCAAGATGGCACTTCAGGAAAGAGAAAATTCTAACTCACCTGGTACATGGCATTAAGAAGTTCAACAGCCATTCTTTCTTCCTCCTGGCTCTTCACTTGAGAAATGGCAGTGACCTCAGTTGACTGACATGGGAAAGGGAACATGAGAAACTTTCCTTGCAGCATCCAGAATTGCCAATCTAGACTTTTAGGCTTCTCTTCCTTCTGGTTGCAATCTTCCCTCAAATAAAGAAAGCATAAGGAAGAGCTAGGAATTTATTTGCATACAGTTTAATCCATTCCTAAATCACGTCCCAATTTATCATTTAGCAGATGACTTTCAGATTTAACAAAGACTCTGAGGAGTGTAATCATTTACATAAAAGACATCTAACCAATAAGAGCATCAAGATCAGCTAAAGGTTTGACTGACTCCACAGTCCTCCTTTTCAACAGATCAGTCATTCCGAAATTCGGTGGCACACTGACAGCACTTGGCTAAAAGACACTGAGTGGCACACAATCTCGCTCAGTCCCTCCTATACCCCAAATCTTAAAAACTATTACAGTGTTAACGACGGCTTCACACATGCCAGTTAAAGGCCAGGGGCAAAAACAGTCTCAAACAGGCAGCCCCCCCCCCCCACACACACACCTCATGCCTCCAACAGTTAGGGTATCAGGGGCGGGGGATGTCACACACTCTAGTCACAAAGAGGCCATGGGGACTGGAACCACGGAGGGTGGAGAACACCTACCCACTCCCGCCCCTTTCAGTCTCACCCTCTCGGTACCACCGGCTCACTCGCACCCACAGTCACACAGACACGACGTGGTCACGCACATCGGGTGACACTCTCACAAGGTTCGGTACCGACCACAGTCTCACACGTAGAGTCACTCAGGGGACCCAGGAACGGGCGTCCGGGAGACCCACAGGCCATTTCTCGGCCCACACCCTCACCTGCAGAACTGAACTGCAGGAAGATCCCTTTCCCGCCCCAAGGCTCAAGGAGTCTCCGCCACTCTGGCCTCGCCCGCCTCGCTCAGCTGGACGGAACCCTGCCTAGCGGGCCAGGAAAGAAGCACCTCAACTCCCTCGGCCCCGGAGGACACAAAGAGGCTGCCGGCCCAGTTCCCGCGGGGGCCGCTGGGAAACGTAGTCCGGGCGCAGAAAAGGCCGCAGCCTTGGTGAGTCCGGCTCCGCGGGAGCCACTTCGGCCTTGGTCCTCCCACTCCTGCCGCTCCCTGGCTTTCCAGAGCGGTGTCCGAAAGTCTTGATTTCTCTGGTCTCTTACTGGGCCGGGCACGGGCACAAGGCTGAGGGTCAGATTAGACGGTCTGGGTTTGAAGTGCGCAGACAAGGCTCGGCACACCTCCCTTGGCAACCTGGGTGGGGAACCTAGAGAGCGCGCTCTGGCCGCAGGGGAAGAGGTTTGCGCCCGGACCGCAGAGGGTGAGTGCCGAGTTCGTAGGATGCGCGGGAATACTCGAAGAAACGGGGTGCAGGGAGGCAAAGGGCGCAGGTGTACGACGCTTCTGTCCAGTCCTGCTTCCCCGCCCCAGGGCCTCTTGTCCCGGGATGGTTACCGTGAAGACTGGGAGGGGCGCGGATAGGGCAGAGAGTGTCACCCTTGGCAGGTGGTAACTGTTTTTGTGATTTGGTGACAGTGGGTGTGAATGGCTTCTCTCCCTAAAATGGCTCTTCTACCAGGTTTCTTGAAGTTTCTCTTTCTGCATATATACAGATACCAATGTCACACCTCCAAAGAAGCTGTTTCTAATGACGCCTCTCCCTCACACTCCACAGCTCCTTAATCTTTGTGTACTCTCTTAGAACACTTAGTATTTGTATTTACAGTTCTTATTTATTGTCTCCCCTCAAGTCATCTGATTGTGCTTTTGCGTGTGAATACATGACCATTTGTGTCATTATATTGTGAATGTAATTGTGTGAAACTTTGTATTGGGGTGTGCACGCTACATTTCTGTAATCATGTGTATGACTGTTACATGTATATGACATTTTTTAAGCATATAAAGCAGGGTTTATTTTAAAAGGGGTAACATAGACTTATTCAGGGAGTAGAAGGGGGACCATAGCTGGTAACCTGGTATCCCAGGAAAGTGTTCTGCCTTTTTATATGTCCAAGACTTCCTTTGTTCTGCTCTCTTCCCCTTATCTGTCTTCTTCCTGCCGTGCTAGGTCTAGGAACTGCTCCTCAGGATGGCTAAAAGGTGGGAAACAGGTGGGCTGGAGGGGTCTGGGATGAGTGAACAGAGCAGGAAGCAGGCCCAGGACTAATTAATTAGCAACTCCCTGTAGGGAGGGACAGTTCCTGGGACAGGTTATCTTAGCAGTGGGTTGGAGCTGGGGCAGGTTCTTGATAGGGGTAGAGGAAGGGCTCTGAAGGAATTAACATTTCAATCCCTCCATTTTCTGGATTTGACCCTTGCCTATCTGCCTGTCTAATTCTGGCTCCATTCCCCCATGTAATTTTAGGACCTCCTTACTACTGTGGCTGCTTCCAGCTGAAAGGGTTTGACACGGTGGGGCAAGAATGTATGTGACATTTTAAATGTAAACTATGGGAATGTGCTGTGATAGGGACTGATTTGTGGAAATGGAGTAGGAATGTTTGTAACAGACCTTGGAATTCTGCTCTGTGGTATAAGATTACAAACCACCTACTGTGTGCCATATGCCATTTGAGTTGTTGGGAGAGACACAAAGAAACTTTCAAACAATAGTGAATAGGCTGGGCCTGGTGGCACTTGCCTGTAATCCCAGCCTCTGGGGAGGCTGAGACAGGAGGATTGGGAGTTCAAAGCCTCAGCAAGAGCAAGGTACTAAGCAACTCAGTGAGACCCTGTCTCTAAATAAAATACAAAATAGGGCTGGGGATGTGGCTCAGTAGTTGAGTGCCCCTGAATTCAATCCTTGATTACCCCCCCAAAATATTGAATAGAATATTAATGAGCTGAAGGGTAACTTCAAGAGGCTTAATAGATGTGTAACTGGGTAGTATGGAAATATGGGTGTACACAAAGAAATAAAAAGCACTAGAAATGGCAACTATGTGGTAAAAAAGTAAGACATTGTTGAGTTTCTCCAAGAGATAAATTACTGTTTAAACAAAAATAAAAACAATGTAATTTTGAGTTTATAACATATATAGAAACAATTTTTGTGAAAATAATAGCATTAAGGCCAAAAGAAGAGAAGGAAATAGAATTATTAACATTCTTGTATTCTGTGTAACATAATATCACTTAAACAGTTATTGGGGTATTTGAAAGATGTACAGTATAAAACCTTTGAAAAAGATTAATAAAAGTCAATAAAAACACTAGCTATATCAGGAATGAAAAAAAATGACACCCGTCTACATCCTGTAGATATTAAAATAATTAGAGGAAATTACTAGCTTTACAACAATAACTGAAAAATTGGATAAAATGTATAAATTCTTGGGAAAATACAATTTACTGAAATCAATAAAATCCAAAAAAGTGACTGGATACCATGGTACACAACTGTAATCCCAGCAATTCTGGAAGTGGAGGCAGCAGGATCACAGGTTCCAGACTAGCCTCAGCAACTTAGTGAGGCCATAAGCAACTTAGTGCCAAAATATAAAAAAAAGTAGTGTCACAGGAGCTGGGTAGAGTGCTGTAAGTCAATGGTAGAGTGCTTGCCTGGCATGTGTGAGGCACTCAGTTCAATCCTCAGCACCACATATAAATAAATAAAGGTATTATGTGCATCTGTTTTTTTTAAAAGTAGTCTCAAAGTATAAAATAAAAAAGCAGGAGATGTAGCCCAGTGGCAAAGCACCCTGGGTTGAATTCCCAGTACCAAAAAAAAAAAAATTTTTTTTAATCTGATAAGTTAATCTATTATTTAAAAAAGAAAAAAAAATGGGTTGGGAGTTGTAGCTCAGGGGTAGAGCACTTGCTGGGAGTTGTAACTCAGGGGTAGAGCACTGGGTTCACTCCTCAGCACCACATAAAAATTAACAAACAAAATAAAGATATTATGTCCATCTATAACTAAAAAATAAATAAATAAAGATTGAGGTTCTGGGAGGAATCTTGTGATTTCTCCCTTATTTAAAAAAGAAAAAAAGAAAAAAAACAGCTGGGAGTATAGAGTGCTTGCCTAGCATGTACATGTACAAAACACTAGGCTTAACCCCGAGTACTGCAATAATAAAATAAAAGGAGAAAAAAGCCCTGACAAAGAAATGCTAATAACCAGTGGGCTTTTACCATAAAGTACTGCAAGAAAGCAATAAAACCAGCCAGGTGTGATGGCACACACCTGTAGCCCCAGGTACTCAGGAGGCTGTGGCAGTAGGATCACAAGTTTGAAGTCAGCCTGAACAACTTATATTCTGTCTCAAAATTCAAAGCAAAAAGAATTGGGGGTGAATCTCACTGGTGGAGTGCTACCCCTAACCCTTGGGTTCAAACCTCAGTAACACAACATAGACAGAAAAACAATAAAATCAATATTGTACACATTTTTTTCAAAGATAGAAATCAGAAAGTACTTATTAACCCATTTTATGAAGCCAGCATAATCTTGGGTTCAAAACCTGAAAAGGACAATACAGGAAGATAAAATCATGGATCAACTGTCTCATGAGCATGGATGCAAAAATCTTTAATGGAGTATTAACAAAATGAAAGCAGTGATATATAAAAAGGGTAATATATAATGACCAGTGTGATAGGTCATTATATATTGTGACCCCACTGTCTCACACATAAAGTCACCCAGAGTCCTAGAGATGGATGTCCAGGAGACCCACAGGCCACTTCTCAGTCTACTCCTCACCTGCAGAACTAAGCTGCAGGAAGATCCTATTCCTGCCCCCAAAGTTCAAGGAATTGCCTCTGTTCAGTTGGATGGAACTCAGCCTCAGTGGACTCTGAATAGTAGTAAAGTGTTAGGGTTAACATTTGGAAAATCGATTAATGCAACACATTTCATTAATAGAAAAATAACCATTTTGATGTATGAAAAAGCATTTTACAAAACTCAACACTTTTTCATCATTAAAACAAACTTTCAACACTCATAGAAGGGAACTTTATAACCTAACAAGGGCTGGGGCTCTTGTGGCAGCTCAGTGGCAGAGCGCTTGCCTAGCACATGTGAGGCACTGGGTTTGATCCTCAGCATTGCATAAAAGTAAACAAATAAAATAAAGGCATGCTGTCTATCTACAACTACAAAAAATTTTTTTAAATAACCTAACAAAAAACAGTGTAGAAACTTACATGAGAGAATATACCTAACAAAAAAATATGGACGATGTTTTTCTCAGCAATTGGGATTGTGAAAAGAATATTATGACTGCTTTTATTCAACATTGTATTGGCAATCATAGAGCAAAAAGCAAGCCAAAGATAGGAAAGATTAAGATATAAAAGCCTAAAGATTGTCCAAGAAGAAATAAAACATGATTTCAGGAGAAAATTATTGTGTACAGCCAAGTGCTGTGGTACATACCTGTAAACCTAACACTTGGTAGGCTGAGGCAGGAGAATCACAGCCAAACTCAGCAAAGTAGCAAGGCACTAAGCAACTTAGTGAGACCATTTCAAAAATAAAAAATAAGGGGCTGGGTTTGTGGCTCAGTGGTAGAGTGCTTGCCTAGCATGAACAATGCACTGGGTTCGATCCTCAGTACCACATAAATATAAAATCCACGTAAAACTAAAAAATAAATATTTTTTAAAAATAAAAATAAAAATAAAAAATAAAAAGGTCTGGGATATAGCTCAGTGGTAAGAAGAGTTCAATCTCTAGCACCAAAAAAAAAAAAAAAAAAAAAAAAAGAGGTTTGTGTACAAAACTAAAAGAATAAACCAATGTATTACTATTAATCAGTGAATTTAGCAAAGTCTCTGGATATAAGAGAGTAAAAGATTAAATGCACATATGCAACTGTTAAACAAATTGAAAATGATAATTTAAAAATGATCCTCCTAAATCTTATAGATACTTAAGGAGATACATAGCATAGATCTATATTCATGAGGGTAACACAGATAAATTATATTATGTAAGACTTTGTGTGGAATGAATATTATTAAAACATTACTCTTCCAAAAACTTCTTTTGAAATGTCAAATACTTATCATCTATCTAACTAAAAATGTGCAAGACATTTATATTGAAATGTCACAAAGTAATATTGATAAAAATTAATAATAAAAATGGAGAGATATACTCTGTTCATGAATTAGAAGATCCAATAATGTAAAGAGGTCAAATAGTATCAAATTATTTGTAAGACTCAATGAAATCAATAAAATTTTCAGTAGTTTAAAAATATGTATACATAGTTGGGTACAGTGATGCATGTCCATAATCTCAGAGACTCAACTCAGTAGGCTGAAGCAGGAAGATTGCAAGTTGGAGGCCAGCCTCAGCAATGTAGTGAGACCCTGTCTCAAAATAAAAAAAATTAAAAGGGCTCAGTGGCAGAGGGCCCTGGTTTCATTCTCCAGTATAAGAAAAAAAAATATGTATATGCCTATAGAAATTGAGAAGCTGATTCTGGAATTCATATAGAAAAGCAGAGGATGAAGAATAGTGAAGGCAATTGAAGAATAATGACAAGGTTGGAGAACTTATTATAGTAAATAAGATGACCTATTTGTTGTAATGTACACAAACCAGCCAATGAAACAATAGAGAATCTAGAAACAGATGACAATTGTATGGTGTATTTGTTTTCTATTGCTGTGTAACAAATAACCACAAAGTTTGAGTTCTGTAGATCAGAGTTTGGTCTCTCTCCTTCTATTCTCACAAAGCTTAAAATCAAGATGTCTGCCAGGCTAGGCTTTTATCTGGAGGCTCTCTGGAGGCCTCCACTGGGAGGATGACTGTACTTTCACACTCATTGAGGTAGTCAGCAGGAATTTTTTTTTTTTTGGGGGGGGGGCTGCTGGGGATTGAATTTAGGCCCTTGCATATGCTAGGCAAGCACTGTACTGCTGAGCCACATTCCCAGCCCCCCTCCCCTCAGCAGAATACATTTTCTTTTCTTTTGGTTATAGGACTAGGTCTCTTGTCCACCTTCAGCTGAAAGGCTGCTCTCAGCTCCTAGAGGCCATTTTTAGGTCCTTTTCCCTGAGACCCTTTCATCTTCAAGCCAGCAACGCTGTGTCAAGTCTCCCTATGCTTCACATCTCTGAATTCTCTTTTGCTATCAGCCAGGGATGATTTTTTTAACAGTTGTTGATGGACAGCATGGCTTTATTTTATTTATTTATTTTATGTGGTGCTGTGGATTGAACCAAGTGCCTCACACATGCTAGACAAGCACTCTGCCACTGAGCTATAGCCCCAGCCCAGCCAGGGATGATTTTTACTTCTAAAAAGTTCATGTAATTAGGTTAGGCTTACTCAGATAATCTCCTTATCATAGGTCAATCTATTGGTAGTCTTATGTACACCTGCAAAATCCCTTTTGCTATGTAATATAACTAGAGGCAGATCATGGAACTCTTCTTAGAATTCTGCTTAATTAGTATGGTTACTGGATTTATGACACAGACAACTTTGTGTCAAAGAAATGGTGAACTTTTCAATGGTGCCAAAGTCAATTGGATATCAAATAAAAAAATCATATATTGATACCTACACCTCACACAATTTAGAAAAATTTAATTTCAGATAGATTGCAGATAAGATTTTAAGAGGTAAGTTAGGCAATCTTTGTTATATGGAAAATGCAAAAAATTTATTAAACAGGAAATAAAATCAGTAAATATAGGAAAGGTTAGTGAATTGGAGCATAATAAAACTAAGATATTCTCATCATCAAAAGACACCATTAAGACACCTGGGGTGCACACCTGTAAACACAGTTTTACATGGGAGGCTGAGGAAGAAGTGCAACTTCTAGACCAGCCTTAGAAACTTAGCAAAACCCTCAACAACCTAACAAGACCATCTGAACACTTTAGAAAAAGGACTGGGAATGTATCTCAGTGGTAAAGTGCCCCTGGGTTCAATCCTCAGTTTTTCGCATGCACATGCAAAAGATAGCTTGGGGATGTAGCTCAGTGGTAGAGCACTGGCCTACCGTGAGAGAGACCCTGGATTTGATCCCCAGTACCAAAAAAGACACCATTAAAAGACTGAAAAAGCAATTTTCAAAGAGGGAGAATATATTCACAGTACATATATCTCAGAGGATACTCACCCAGAATCTTTAAATAACTCATATAAATCAAGAAGAGAAGTTACCCACTCATACATTGCTGATGGGACTCCACATTGGTGCAATTATTCTGGAAAGCAGTATGGAGATTTCTAAATCTTGGAATGGAACTACCATTTGACCTAGTCATTCCACTCCTAGATTTATACCCAAAGGACTAAAAATCATCATACTACCATACTACAGTGACACAACCACATCAATGTTTATAGCAGCTCAATTCACAATAGCTTAAACTATGGAAACAACGTAGGTGCCCTTCAATAGATGAATGGATCAACACTGTGATACATATACACAATGGAATATTACTCAGCCTTAAAGAAGAATGAAATTATGGCATTTCTGGTAAATGGATGGAACTGGACAAATAAGCCAATCCCAAAGAATCAAAGGCTGAATGTTTTCTTTGATATGTGCATGCTAATTCACAATGGGGTTGGGGAGAATAGAGGTATTTTGGACTAGACAGAAGTGAAGGGCAGGGGAGGAGATATGGGGGTAGGAATGATAGTAGAATGAATCAGACATTATTATCCTAGGTCCATATATGATTACATGACCTGCGTAACCAAATCATGTACAACCATACAAATGAGAAGTCATATTCCATTTATATATCATGTGTCAAAATGCATTCCATTGTCATGTATAGCTAATTAGAACAAATTAAAAATATATTTAGGGGTTGGGGTTGTGGCTTGAAGGTAGAGTGCTCGCCTGGCATGTGAGGCACTGGGTTCAGTCTTCAGCACCACATAAAAATAAAATAGAGGTATTGTGGCAACATACAACATATATATATATATATATATATATATATATATATATATATATATATATATATATTTATTTAAAAATATATTTTAAAAAGTTACCCACTAGGTAAATGAGCAAAAATCTAAAAGTACTTAATGATAAAACTATGTAAAGCTAATCAAGGGAATGTAAATTAAAACCAACTTGTAGGGCTGGGGTTGTGGCTCAGTGGTAAAGTGCTCGCCTAGGGTTAGATCCTCAGCACCACATAAATGTAAAATAAAATATTGTGTCCACCTAAAACTAATAAATAAATATTTTAAAAAACCCAACTTGTAATAATACCACACAACCATCACATATACAAAAAGGATAATATCAGATTTAGCAACCATATAGGGTGCCAGAATCCTCATACAATACTAATAGGAATTTTACTTAGAACTATTCTGGGACACTGTTAGACAGTATCTAGTGAAATTTGACATGTGGCCATATGATATAGTAATCCTACTCTTAGTATATATCCCAGAGAAGTGAATACAATTTTGCCCAAATAATGTTGTGAAAATTAACAGTAACACTCACATTCCCAGTGTAATGCATTGATATGCTAATGGGTCCCAATGAATTAAGCCTTTTAGCACCCCCACCTTTTTTTTTCCCTAGGAATTGAACCCATGGGTATTTTACCACTGAGCTAAGTCCCCAATCCTTTTTATTTTTTGTTTGAGACAGGGTCTTGCTATATTGCTTAGGACCTCTATAGCTTGTTGGGGCTGACCTTGAACTTGTGATCCCCCTGCCACTGTTATCACATGAAGAAGCCATGTTTAGTCTTCTAAAGGATGAGAGGCTACCTGGAAGAGAACAAAGAATCACCATAGTAACAGCTATGGAATGGTTTTAAAGAATTGGGGAAATCTTAAAAATAACCCACGTATTCACTAATAAGGGAACATTTAAATAAACTATGACATATCTCTACAATGGAATATTATTCACTTATTTTGTATTAGAAGGGGATATTCTATCTACTTATATGCAAAGAACTTCGGGATGTATTACTAATGTGAAAAGAAAGGAAGGTCCAAAAGGGTGTATATAGTTTACCACCTTCTTCATAAAATAGGAATGGCAGGGGTTGTGGCTCAGTGGTAGAGCACTTGCCTAGCACATGTAAGGCCTGGGTTCAATCCTCAACAGAACATAAAAATAAATAAATAAAATAAAGGTAATTTGTCCATCTACAACTAAAAAAAATTTTTTTTGGTAGCAAGGACTGAACTCAGGGGCATTATACCACTGAGCCACACCCCCAGCCCTCTTGTGAATTATATTTTAGAGACAGGGTCTCACTGAGTTGCTTAGCACCTTGCTTTTGTTGAGGCTTGCTTTAAACTTGCAATCCTCCTACCTCAGCCTCCCAAGCCACTGGGATTACATGCATGTGCGCCACCATTCTGGGCTGCAACTAAAAAATGTTTTTTAAAAATAGGAATGGTAGGAAAAATAAAGGTATAATAGAAGAATCAGTTATATAGAGAGAAGAAAATTGTATTCCACCACTAGAATTAAGAAAGGATTAAGCTTATGTTCATGAAATAGAGCAGTATAAAGAGGAAATGTAGTAATAAAATTAGAAAGATAATAGCTTTGCTTCTATTTACCACCCATAGACAAAAAGCATCCCAGGAGTGAGGATATTCTTGTTTCCCATAGCACTTTGCTTTCCCCAATCTTAATCCAGTTAAACCCATTGAATTTCTAGAGAACAATGAACAAAAATAATCCTTGAAGAAGCTTGTTGGGAAAATGAAGTTTAAGCTTCTGACTTTTGGACTTTTTTAAACTTATTTTTAGATGTTGATGGACATTATTTTATTCATTTAATTAAATGTGGTGCTGAGAATTGTACCTAGTGCCTCACACATGCTAGGCAAGCACTCTACCACCGAGCCACAACCCCAACCTTTTTTGGACTTTTTTTATGGTGTCCTGGGGGGCAGGGCTCTCCCAACTAAGGACTCAGGTGAACATCTAGCTCAGAAACACTACCTTTTGGAAGTGGGGTACTGTTTTATTGGGTCTTGTGATGGCTCCTCTGACCTTAGGGGTCTGTGAAAAAAAGAAAGAGAAAGCACATGCTGAACCCCCCCCTTTTTTTAATTGGGGAGAAGCCATTCAAATGAGGCAAGGGGTAGGATTACAAAGGAATAGGTGAGTGTAGCTCAACCCCAGTGGGCATGCTTATGCCTTGCTATCAGAGCTGGGACAATGCTCAAGTCACTACGAAATGTAGTAATTAGTCAGAACCCCCAGGATCAGGAATTGAAGGTTATCTGCATCCAGAGCAGCTCCGGACAGGTCTTCAAATAGTAGTTGAAGCAAAATAAACTTTTACTCTCATGGATTTGGAGTGAATTTCCAGTGTATTTACATTTCATTTTCTTACTGGGCTATAATAATTTCAGATTGCAAATGTGTCTACTTTACTTTTGAATGCCTCTAAAATCTCCTGACACAGGGCTTTGACCTTCCTAGATTTCTCATATTTGAGCTAAAGAATCCATTTTCAGAAATGAGACTATGGAAATAACTGTACATATGCTGAAACATATATATTCAAGGGAAATTCCATAAAGTATGATTTTTTTTTTAATTTTTTGATACCAGGGATTGAACCCAGGGTACTTAACCACTGAGCCATATCCCTAGTCCTTTTTACATTTTATTTTGAGACAGGGTTTTACTAAGTTGCTTAGGGCCTCGATAAGGTGCTGGGGCTGGCTTTGAACTTGTGATCCTCCTGCTTCAGTCTGTGGAATCGCCCAGATTACAGGCGTGCCTGGCCATAAAATATGATTTAGGACAATTTTTTTTAAAAAAAGGAATCTGAAACATCAGGCTGTGTTGTATAAACTATGATATACCAGAAGGAATGTTCCTAAGCTTAAAAACAGTGCCCACAGCAAACTGGGTATAGGAAGGACAGGGAACAAACTCCTAAATGAATCACTATCTGCCCCAAGTTTTAAAATATAGGAAATGTCATGCGGCTCTCATGGAGACAGCCAGCATGAGGCTGGGGAGCGCTGAGCCACCCATTGTGCCCTGTGCTGCCCAGACTAGTCAGGATGGCTAAAGGTGACCCCAAGAAACCAAAGGGCAAGATGTCTGCTTACGCCTTCTTTGTGTAGACTTTGAGAGAAGAACATAAGAAGAAAAACATAAGAAGAAAAACCCACAAGGGCTGGGGTTGTGGCTCAGCAGTAGAGCGCTGGCCTAGCCCTTGCGAGGCACTGGGTTTGATCCTCAGCACCACATAAAAATAAATAAAATAAAGGTATTGTGTCCAACCAGAACTTTAAAAGTTTTGAAAAAAAAAAAAAGAAAAATCCAGAAGTTCCTGTCAATGTTGTTGAATTTTCCAAGTATTACTCTGACAGGTGGAAGACAATGTCTGGGAAAGAGAAATCTAAATTTGATGAAATGGCAAAGGTGGATAAAGTACGCTATAATCGGGAAATGAAGGATTATGAACCAGCTAAGGGAGGCAAGAAGAAAAAGGACCCCAATGCCTTCAAAAGACCACCATCTGGATTCTTCCTGTTCTGTTCAGATTTCCACCCCAAGATCAAGTCCACAAGTCCTGGTATCTCCATTGGAGATGTGGCAAAAAAGCTGGGTGAGATGTGGAATAACTTAAGTGGCAGCAAAAAGCAGCCATACATCACTAAGGCCGCAAAGCTGAAGGAGAAATACGAGAAGGATGTTGCTGACTATAAGTCTAAAGGAAAGTTTGATGGCTCAAAGGGTCCTGCTAAAGTTGCCTGGAAAAAAGTGTAAGAGGAGGAGAAGGAAGATGAATAAAAAACTGTTTATCCTTCTCCTTGTGAATACCTTAGAGTAGGGGAGCACCGTGATTGACACATCTTATGTGAGATGTGTCTGTTACTCTCATTAGGTTTAATTTCAGAATTTGATCACGATAGTAAAGTCTCTCAAAGTGCTCTAGAAATTGTCAGTGGTTTACATTAAGTGGCCCTGGGGTCCAGAGCACCCTAAAACTGTATCAAAGTTGTACATATTTCCAAACATTTTTAAAATGAAAAGGCACTCTCGGGTTCTCCTCACTCTATGCATTTTGCTGTTGGTGTAACAAGGCATTTGAAGATGTTTCTGGCACTTTTTAAAAAATTTGTAAGGTGGTGTTAAGTATATGGTTATTGGTTAGAAGTCCTCAGTTATCAACTGTACGTATCTATAGTCTGAAAAAGAACAAAACAACCAAGACAAATTCTTGATGCTCCTTGCCTAGCGTTGAGGCTGTTCAGGAAGATGCCTTTTGGAGGGGCCGTAGCTCAGGATGTGCACTGTGAGGCTGGACCTGTTGACACTGTGGTGGGCATCCATTTAGCTTCACATTGTTTTATTTTGTATGTAGTGATATAGCATTCTGCTGCCTTTGTTAGTTGTAGAAAAAGGAGGGGTCAGCTGGCATGAGAAGTATTTAAATTTTTTTTAGTTAAGTACAGTAGATTTTAAACTTTGTTTTCAAACAAACTGTAGAACTCTTCATTGTCAGCAAAGAGCCACTGCATCAAAGTTCAAGAACCTTCTGTACTTAAATGCAATTTGCAATGTTATGTTATTTTTTTGTATGTTTAGAATGCTGAAATGTTTTTGAAGTTAAATAAACAATATTACATTTTTAAAAATATAGGAAATGTTATGTCCTGAAATACAAGCAGGTCTTAATGGTATTAATTTAATTAAAAAAATGAAACAGAAAAATAGGAAACACTAACACTTTTCTTGGAGAAAAGCAGAGCTGAGGAAGGAAGTAGGAGTCATGAGACACCAGGTCTTCACTTATAACAGAACAACTCAGACAGTGTGCTCCACATCCAACCACCTGCATTAAAAGAGAGATTAAAACCATTTTGTTCCTTATTGTGAAAGAGAAAGGTCAGGCTCTCTACTCTGTGGGACTCCATTCTTCCCCAAGTTCACAGCAGCATACTGAGGAGCACTTTGGACTGGAAGTACTGTATGTTCTAAAGTTCATTAGGCTTATGTAGGAGTTCCAGTGTAAAATCTCGATTGGGGGAAATGAGAATTCCTGATATTTGAGCCTCTTTTCTTCTCAAAGAGCCTACTTTGCGTTTTGACTGAGGTCTAAATTTCTGATTTGATCTAAACTCCTGATGAGATCTGTAAATCTCTGGCCTCATATAAAAACTGTTATACTTGAATTGTCACTCTTGGAAACAGCTTTACCCGAATGAACCCTTTCAATTCTCACTGAAATCCTTTGAGGGAGTTACTATTTTCTCTTAATTAAGACTATTAAGAACAAAGGCAGAGAATTTAACTAGTTAGTCCAAAGTCACACTGCTGGTAAATGGCTGAGTCTGTTTAGAATCCAAATAGTCTGGAGACACTACTCCATCAATCATGCACAATTTCAGGTCATCAGTCCAGTAACACTGTCACGGATACAATCCAGGATTTCGGAAAGAATAGACCAAAGTATATCATTTCAGCCGAGTTAGGTGGAGCATGCCTGTAATACCAGCTACTGAGAAAGCTGGGGCAGGAGGATGCCAAGTTCGAGGCCAGCCTGGGCATATTAGTAAGATCCTGGGTAAAAATAAAACTATTTATAGGACTAGGAATGTAGTTCAGCGGTAGAGCGCATGCCTACCATTGTGTGAGGCCCTGGGTTCCATCTCCAGCACCGGGATCGCGGGGAAGAAAAAGAAAACCAAATACCGTTTCCGACCATGTTGCAGGTCAGTGAGGAGAACATATGACGCGACCATTGCGTCACACATATGACTGTAAATACACACAATCTCAAAATTCGCCACACCCCAAATTCCGTGGCCGAAGTTTCACACATTACATATTACATCACTTCTTCATAGTGCCGCTGGAAGCTTGACGCTCAGACCGACCGAGCCTCCAAGAACCCTAGATCTTTCCCTACCTTCACCTCAAAGGAGCATATCAGTCTAGGGCGGAGCCCCCACCAGACGGAACTAAACTGACTGAGCTGCGGGGCTCTCACGGACCAGATAGCCTAACGCCTCCAATAGGCCAATCCAGCCGACGTAAAGAGGAAGTGACTTTTTACAGAAACTAGTGTTGTGCCGCGAAGGTTTCTGGGAGCTGTAGTCTTCAGTAAGAAAGCGGCGGACCTCTTCAGATTCTTCTCAGTATCTAGTTGCGCTCCCAGGCTCTTAAGAATGGGTTTCAAGGGAGGCAGCTCCCACAAAACCTCAAGATGATCCTCTGGCGCGGAGCCGCGTGCCCTTAAATGCGGCCGTTTGTATTCACACAGCTTGTAAATAGGAAGACCAGTCCTGCAGGGGTGAGCCGCGGGGTCCTCTGGGAAGTGTTACCCCGTATCTAACGGATCTGAGCTAGTATTGCTCTCCGCCACTGCCACCGCCACCGCTGACCTCGGTGGCTCCCTATCATACCCCTCGCGGGCCGTGCCACTTGGGCGGCGCTGGATAGTGGAGTCGCGGCCTGTGTCAGTGGGCTGGGTGGTGAGTCCTCGGAAACCCTGGAGCATGGAGCCTGGGACTCTTTGTGCTGGGTGGGAGTAGGGGCCTGCGGACCCGCGCAGGTGTGGTTGGAAGAGGAACGCGGTGAGGGGCGATGCCTGTGCGGTTGGTTCCCTGGGACCATGGCAGTGGCGTGTGAAGGACCGTGACCGCATGGCGTGCTGTGATTGGTATTACGCTTTCCCTTTTGTGTTTAGTTGTGACCCTGGCTGCGAACATGCGTGACTGTGGGATCGAGAGTGAATGAGACACTGCGAGGATGGAAGGTAGGGTCGGGTTTTGTCGGTAGATGAGACTGAACGGGTGCTGCATTTGTTTCGTTTTGGTAATTGGAAGTGTATTTCTATATGAAACATCAATAGCCCCAACACTTGAATATTTTATTATTTTTAGCCTTGTTTTCATATATTAGATGATTTATGTACGTGCGAAATTCATTTTCCTTATTCCCCTCCACTCCCCAAATCTCAAAATACAGAAAACCTCAGAGAATAAAAATCATTCATAATTCTACCAGCTTCACTACCACTGCCAACATTTATTAACCATCTTTTTGCCCTACTCTTTGTGAATACATAGGCATGCATTTCTCTTTTTACATATGTGCATAATGACTTAAATATTGCAAGCATACATACACACTCTATAACCTACTTTCTCATTTAACAATACATCATTAGTGTCTTTACATTAAACTATTACAAATTTATGCCCTCATTTTAGTTTTTTTTTTTAATACCTTTCAATACATTTATCCCTGTTGGGTAGTTTGGATCTTTCAACTTCTTGCAAAGTGTTATCAACACTTTGCTTATTAGGAGCTATTTGGCACATTTCATAGTGTTTTTTTTTTTTTTTTTTTTTGGTACCAAGGATTAAACTACTCAGGGGCACTCAACTTTGAGCCACATCCCCAGCACTTTTTTTGTATTTTATTTAGAGACAGGGTCTCACTGAGCCCCACTGTTGCTGAGGCTGGCTTCCAACTTGGGATCCTCCTGCCTCAGCCTCCCGAGCCCCTGGAATTACAGGCATGGGCCACTGCACCCAGCTTCATAGTGCTCTTTTTATTTTTTTAAATATTTATTTTTTAGTTGTACACAATACTTTTATTTTGTTTATTTGTTTTTATGTGTTGCTGAGGATCGAACCCAGGGCCTCACATGTGCTAGGCGAGTGCTCTACCGCTGAGCCACAACCCCAGCCCAGTGCTCTTTTTTATTCATTATTTTTTTTTGAGGGGTGGGTAGGTTCCTAGAAGTGGAATTAATAGATCAAAATATATGTCCCAAAGAATTCCTAAATCTCTCCAATTATTCCCAATGTAAGAGTCCAATAATATGCATTATTATTGTCATAGTATAAGACTGCCTGTATCCCCACACTCATGATAACAATAGATATTATAAATAATAGTAATCTTTGTTAACCTCATAGTTACAATTTTATTTTGCTATAGAAATTTAATTTTCACATATTTGATTACTATCGAAGTTAAGCATTTTTAAAAATCTTTGTGTGTGAATTATATGTTTTCTGAAGTAGTGTTCTCTTTTCAAATTTCTTTTTCAGAGTTGTTCTTGTATTAAGGAGTATTCATAGACTCACCATGTATTGAATGCTGGCTGTGTAGCAGGCACAAATCCTAGGTGCTTGGGATATAAGCGTGAACAAGAGACAAACCTCCTGATATCATGGTACTTACGCTGTTGTGGGCCAGATAATAAACAAGGTAAGTAAGTTAAATATAAAATTTATTAAATGGTGAAAAATGCTAAGAGAAAATATAATGTGGGAGCATATTTAGAATTAGAGATGGGAATTAGTGTTTTAGATGGGGGCAGTCAAAGAAAGCATCTTAAAAAGATAGTAATAAAGATGTAAAGGAACAATTTATGTGTATAACTTTAGAAAGGTTATCACATGCAAAGGGAATAAGAGTTATAAAAATCCTGAGGTGGCAACATGCTTGTGGTTTAAATAAAGCAAATGAAGTGGGGAGAGTTGGGGGAAAAGAGAGATGAAATCTAAGTGGAGAGGAGGGCAGATCAGGTTTGGCCTATGGAACGTAGTAGTGATTTTGGCTTTGATGGGAAGCTGTTGGAGAGTTGTGCATGGGAGTTACATTATCTGTTTACACTTTATGAGTAGTGCTTTGTCTGCTCTGGTGAGAATGGACTACTGGAGAAAAAATGAAGAAAGGGTAGAGAGGGAGAAAGGCAAGAAGCAGAAAGACAAGTTAGGAAACTATTGCAATAATCCAGGGATATTTGAATTGTCATTCCTGGTTCATTTAATTGTCAGAAAAATTTCCTAAGAAATAAATTTCCTTCATCAGCTTTTACTCACTCTTCTGCACTGTATGTGCAAGAGAGAATAAATGGATTCTTTCTATTTGTAGGGTTTTGGGATATTGAATTTGTTCCTCTCATCTCTTAGTCTTATTATTACCATTATATATTCATCAATTTTAACATCTTTTATGTGGTTTCAAATATTTACAGTTCCTTTCATATATATATATATATATGTTGTAGGTGGACACAATACCTTTATTTTGTTTATTTATTTTTATGCAGTGCTGAGAATCAAACCCAGTGCCTCACACATGCAAGGCAAGTGCTGTACCGCTAAGCCACAACCCCAACCCCACAGTTACTTTGGTTTTGAAGCTCATATTCCTCATCTTTGTTCACTCTTCAAAATAGCTTCTGAGTCCTTTGAACACATCCCCAATAGTCTTTGATAGTGTCCTGCATTTATTTTCGTTTTGGTACACACACATATACACACACACACACATATTTTTAGTTGTCAGTGTGCCTTTATTTATTTATTTGCAGTGCTGAGAATTGAACCAACTGCCTCAAACATGCTAGGCAAGTGCTATACCACTGAGCTACAACTCCAGCCTAGTGTCCTACATTTCTGTTATGACAGGAGACCCTGGATCATTTGGAACATTTCCTGCATGAGGCATGAAATCAGTTTTTTGTGTGGTACCTTGATTTCTTTTAGTGGGAAATGGTATTTTAAGACCACAGTTATAGGGCTGGGGTTATTGCTCAGTGGTAGACCACTTGCCTGGCATGTGTGAGGCACTAGGCTCAATCCTCAACACCACATTAAAAAACAACAACAACAAAAAAGAATAAATAAAATGAAGGTATTGTTTCTTTTTTTTTTCCAGAACTAAAAAAAAAAAGAAAGAAAGAAAATTTAAAAGCCCACAGTTGTAGTGCTTATTACTATTATTATTTTTTTTTAGAGCAAGAGAGAGAGAGAATTTTTTAATATTTATTTTTTAGTTTTTAGGCAGACACAACATCTTTGTTTGTATGTGGTGCTGAGGATGGAACCTGGGCCGTACGCATGCCAGGCGAGCGCGCTACCGCTTGAGCCACAACCCCAGCCCCTTACTATTATTTCTAATTTTTGTGTGCTTGTGTGAACAGAGCTAAGAAATATTTTCTTTTTTTTTTTAACAGTTTAATTAAGATATAATTCATACACATTTTACCCATTTAAAGTAGACAATTCCAAGACTCTGTCTCAAAATAAAAAATAAAAGTGGGAATAGATGAATTCTAGATAGGACAGAGAGGTGGGAGGGAAAGGGAGGGGGCAGGGGATTAGCAAGGATGGTGGAATGTAATACACATCATTATCCAAAGTACAAGTATGAAGACACAAATTGGGTGTCAACACGCTTTATATACAAACAGAGATATTAAAAATTGTATTATATGTGTAATAAGAATTGTAATGCATTCCGCTATCATTTTTTTTTAATCAATAAAAAATAAAATAAAAGTGGGGCACGATATGGCATGCCTACGATCCCAGTGGCTTGGGAGGCTGAGGCAGGAGGATCACAAGTTCAAATTCAGCCTCAGCAAAAGTGAGGTGCTATGCAATTCAGTGAGATCCTGTCTCTAAATAAAATACAAAATAGGGCTGGGGGTGTGGCTCAGTGGTCAAGTGCCCCTGAGTTCAATCCCTGGTACAAATAAATAAATAGGTAGATAGATAGATAAATAGATGGATAGAGATAAATAAATAAATAAATAAGCAAGCAAGCTAGCTGAGGATGTAGCTCAGTGGTAGAGCTCCCTTGGTTTCAATTTCCAGTACCTAAATAAATGAAGTATACAATTCCATTAAAAAATATACATATGTGTGTGAATGTGTGTGTATGTATGTGTGTGTGTGTATATATATATATATATATATATATATATATATATATATATATATATACATACACACACATTCACACACACACACACATATGTATATATACATACATACACACACAGGGCTGTGAAACTATCACCATAATAAAATTTTAGAGCATTTTTTTGTCTCTGCTAAAAGTGACATTGTACTCATTAGCAGTTATTCCCATAATATTCCCTCATTCCCACCCAGCCTAACCAACCATAATCTGCCTTCTGTTCCTTTACATTTCTTTAGCATATTCCAAACATTTCATAATGCATGAAGTCAGACAATCATGTAACCTTTTTGGACAGGCTTCTTTCACTTGTCATGGGTTCATTAATCTTATAGCAGGAAATATATTCTTAACAAAATAGATATGAGTTCATACTGTTCTTTCTATTATTTAAAATTTAGAATTGCAGGATTTTAACTTTGGTATTGTTTTTGTATCTTTTATTTGCTTACCTATCCATCCATATATGTATGTATAAATAAATAGTTTCAGGCCAGGTTTAGTGGGGAATGCCTATAATCCCAGCAGCTCCAGAGAATCAGGCAGGAGGTTTTCAAATTCAAAGCCAGCCTCAGCAACTTAGCAAGACACTATCTCAAAATTAAAAAAAAAATTTTTTAAAGGGCTGGGGATGTGACACAGCAGTTAAGCGCCTCTGGGTTCAATCCCTGGTACAAAAAAGTAAAGTTTCAGAACAACTTTATCAGTGCTTAACATTCCTACTAAAAATAATTTTACTTTTTTTTTTTTTATTGGTACTAGGGATTGAATTTAACCTGAGTCAGTTAGTTAAAATGGTACTCAACCACTAAGCCACATCCCCAGCCCCTCTTTTGTATTTTATTTAGAGACGGAGTCTCACTAAGTTGCTTAGGGCCTTGCTAAATTGCTGAGGCTGGCTTTGAACTTGTGATTCTCCTATCTCAGCCTCCTGTGTCACCGTGCCTGGCTCACATTTCTTTATAGATCTATTGTTATAAGGGTAGATCCCTCTAGGGAAGTTTAGTCCAATTATTGTGCTTTAAAATAACTAGAAGTAATTTCTCTTTGGTTAAGCTACAAACTGATAAATGATTCACTTTATTTGTTTTATTTTGCTTTTGCTTTTTAGGTATAGCTTTTGTTTTATAATTATATAAAATATTTACATGGTTAGAAAGTCAAATATATAAAAACCAATTATATTAAAGTATATATATATAAAACAAATATAAAAAGCAAAGAGAGGGCTTGGGTTGTGGCTCAGTGGTAGAGTGCTTGTTTCACATGTTTGATATCCTGGGTTTGAGATCCTAAGCACCACATAAATAAATAAAATAAAGGTATTGTGCCCATCTACAACTAAAAAAAAAAAACATAGGGCAAGGAGAAGTCTTGTGTTTATTCTGTTAATGTCTCTACTACCTTGTTCCTTCCATATTCCTTTTAGTTACTTTTTAAAATTTGTTAATTTTAATTTTTATTTTTTTAGTTGTATATGGACATAATAACTTTATTTTTAAGAGGATTGAACCCAGTGTCTCTCACATGCCAGGCATGTGCTCTACCACTGAGCTACAATCCCAGCCCAGTTATTTTTAGGTTTTTAAATTTAAGTAATCATTTGTAGCTTTCTAACCTTGTTCTTTTTCATCTCATTTTCTCTAGCCCTTTCATCTTAAATAAATTTGAGGGTTGGCTTAACAAGTTGACTTATATATTTTTTTTTGGTAATTATGATTGGAATTACATTAATCTTGTAGATAATATTGGGAAAATGGGCACGTTTGCCAACCTGACTTTTCCTATTTTTAAAAGTTGAGTATAGGAGGCAGACACCTATAATCCCACTGACTTTAGAGATTGAGGCAGAAAGATTGTAAGTTCAAGGCCAGCTTTAGGAACTTAGTGAGGTCCTAAGCAACTTAGTGAGACCCTGTCTCAAAATAACAAAATATAAAGTGTTGGGGATATGGCTCAGTGGTTAAGCTCTCCTGGGTTCAGTCCCCAGTAACCTCCGCTACCCCCTGCCTGAAAATTTACTCATTTAGTTCACTTTTATGAACTTCTATAAATGGAAGAAGTTTTCTCGGTTAGGCCCTTACACAGCTTTTGTTTGAATTATTTCTAATAACGTCTCAGACTTTTTGTCATTTTTATGAATTCTGAATAGGTTAGTTAAAATGGGACCCAGATCTCCTACAGTGTTTCAGTCAACTTTCTCCTGGTATTTTCTTTGGTATAACTTTTGTCTCCCAGAGTTCTGTAAAGTTAATTCTGACAGGATTTTGTTGTTGTTGGTGGTGGTACCAGGGTGCTTTACCATTAGCCAGGCCACACTCAGAGTTCCCTCTTATTTCATTTTTGTTGATGTTACTCCCATTCCCATCCCCATGTTGTGGTACTTGGGATTGAACTCAGCTCCCTTTACAATTGAGCTATATTCCCAGCCATTTTTTTTTTAATTTTTAAATTTTTTAATATTTGTTTTTTTAGTTTTAGGTAGAGACAATATCTTTATTTTACATTTATGTGGTGCTGAGGATGGAACCTAGTGCCTCATGCATGCCAGGCAAGCACTCTACCACTGAGCCACAACCCCAGCCCCATTTTTATTTTTTGAGACAGGGTCTCACTAAATCGCAGAGGCTGGCCTGCAACTTGTGATCCTCTTGCCTCAGCCTCCCATATAACTGGGATTACAGGCATGTGCCAATGCAACTGATGCATGCCTTTCTTTTTAAACTGTTTATGTTTAAAGTGGGGCTTTTTTGTGGACACATATAATTAGGTCTTGATTTCTCATCTCCTCTGCGAATCTTATCTTTTAATTGGTGTATTCAGACATTTTACCCTTGTAATTGTTTGTACCACTAATTAAATCCACTGAGCCACATCCCCAGCCTTTTTATGTTGTGATTTTTTTGAGACAGGATCTCACTAAGTCACTTAGAACCTTGCTAATTTGCTGAGGCTGACCTTGAACTTCCTATGCTCCTGCCCCAGCCTCCCAGGTAGCTGGGATTACAGGCATATGCTATGGCACAGGGCTACCCCTCTAATTTTTTATGCAGTTGGATAGTATCTACCATCTTTCTAATTAAATTGTTTTGTTCCATTTGTTCCACTTGCTTTTGTTTTCCCCTTTTTGTTTGGTCTTAATTGAAATTTTTATATGATTTCATTTAATCTGTTTTATTGTATAATTTATACTTCTTTTTAAAACTTTTTAAGTGTTGCCTCTGAATTTTCAATATTATTTTTAACTAATCTAAGTTCACTTAAAAAAAATGCTAGACTGCTTCATACATAGTGGAAGCCTTATAACTGAGTGTTCCCAATTTCTCTTTCCCATTCTTGCTGACATTCCTGTTATTCAGTTTACTTATCCATGTGCTATAATCAGCCACTACATTGCTATCACTGTTGCTTTAAATGAACATTTATCTTTTAGATCAATTAAGAATAAAAGAACCAAAATATTTTTATTTTACTTTCATTATTCCTTCTTTGTCTTCCTTTCTTTATGTAGATTCATTTTTTACATATAGAAATTTTCTTCTTCCTGAAGAATTCCTTCTTAATAATTTATTCAGGGTAAGTCATCTTGATAAATTATCTTAGTTTTTCTTTGTTTGAGAAAGCATTTTTCCTATTCATTTTTTAAAATATTTTATTTTTTAGTTGTAGTTGGACACAAAACCTTTATTTTATTTATTTATTTTTATGTGGTGCTGAAGATCAAACCCAGGGCCTCACATGTGCTAGGCGAGTGCTCTACCTCTGAGCCACAACCCCAGCCCCTCCTATTCATGTTTGAAGGATGATTTCTTTCTTTTTCTTTTCTTTTTTTTTTATTTAGAGACAGGGTCTTGATGAGTTGCCTAGCACCTTGCTATTGCTGAGGCTGGCTTTGAACTTGAGAGCTGCCTCAGCCTCCTGAGCCACTGGAATTACAGGTGTGCATCACTGTGCCCAGATCAGGATAATTTTCTTCGACAGAAAATTCTAAGTTGATGGGGTTTTTTTTCATTCCACTCTTCTTGCTTGGGTGCCATGTGCCTCACTATTTAAAGTTCATTGCACAAACTTTACTATATATTTTCATATGTAAATTATTGTGCCAGGCCAAAAAACATGAAGCCATATGAGCAGTCCTTCCCATAAATGGTTCACAATCCTAGGAAAACAGACAAATCACTGATACTGTTGCAGAGTGAGAAATGCCACAAATTAGGCAAGTTCATGTGGTACAGGAATATAAATAGATTCTATAGATATAGATATCCTAGTCAAGTGATAAAATATTTTTTTTATTTAAGAACAGGAAAGCATTGATCAAAGGAAAGATGAGCTGGTCAGAAATCAGGAGATGGTTCTAGGTATGGGAACATGATGAGCAGTGGTTAGGAAGCATTGAGTGTTTTGTGTATTTTAAGAAAGGCATGTCATTGTATATGGCTGGAGTTTAATTTCTGGAGGTGAAATGCTGCCCCTGTTCAGTGTGGGTGGCTGAACCAAAGTCACTCATGTGAATTTGGGATGATGCAAAATACCACACAGACACAAAATACCTTTTATAAGCTTCAGGATGGTTTCCCCATCTCCCGGCCTCAGGCTCCCCAAGAAGGGGGCAAGAGAAGGTCACAAGAGGCTGGAGAGAGAGAAAGAGAGAGAGAGCGTGCGCACGTTAGGGAGTGGGCTTTTATTTGGGGGGACGCTGTTTCTTAGAACATTCTGTCTGAAAAAGGCAGAAGGGGTAGGATTACAAAGGAACAGGTGAATGTAACTCAACCCCAGCAGGTGATGCCTACACCTGGAGCCACGCCTTATTATCTGAGCTGGGGTAACACCCAAGTTACTGAGGAAGACAATAATTGTTCAGGACCCGTGTGTCAGGACTAAAGGCGCGTCCATCCAGATCGTCTCCTTACAGTGAAAGATGAGACTAATAAGGCATTCAGACAAAATTGTTAAAGAAGTCACATTGAAGAAATGTAAGCAGGAGAGTGTTTAAGATGTGTTTTATAGGTATAGAATTCTTGATTAAATCCTGGAATTAAAAAAAAAGGATTTAAAGGATATTTTTGAAGTAATTAGGAAGATAGAAATAGAGATAATGTATTAAATTTTATTACTTTGGCAGAGTTCAGTAATTTTGGTGTGGTAATGGCAGTATGTGTAGGAGAATTTCATACTTTTTAGAAGTACAAGCTGAAGGAGCTAAAGGTAAAGTTTTTGTTTTTAGAGAAGGAAAGAGTAAATGTGGTAAATGAAAGCAATTGTTAAATACAGGTGAAGGATTTCACAAGTATTACTTGCATTTATCTTTCAATATTTCTGTAGTTTGAGTTTTTAAAATTAGATGTAAATTGGGAGGAAAGTATGCATATAAATGTGTTTATAAATGTGAGCTAGAGGAAAGGAAGGTTGGAGACAAACTATTTTCGGAAGCTTATTTCTCATTTTCAACCTCCTATCTAAAGAAAAAGTTCTGTTAATAGAGAGTTCTGTTACTTAATACTTAACAAAGATGAGTGGGAAACTTCCTCCTCAAATGAGAGGGCCCCAATATTCCCTAAGAGCAAGGAAAGGCTTATAAACAAACCTTGGTCCTTTCATTGTTGACTTTGTTTGGAAAAGCCTATTTCTGTTTGTTTATTTTATTTACTTTTTGCTGGGGAGGGTACCAGAGATTGAATTCAGGAGCACTCAACCACTGAGTCACATCATCCTCAGCCCTATTTTGTATCTTATTGAGAGACAAGGTCTCACTGAGTTGCTTAGTGCCTCACCATTGCTGAGGCTGGCTTTGAGTTTGCAGGCCTCCTGCCTCTGCCTTCTGATCTGCTGGGATTATAGGTGTGTGCCACCATGCCCAACTTTATTTATTTTAAACTAGTGATTTTATTATTTGAAGTAAATAAACATACATGGATATACATACATATTCAGACCTTAATACACACACATACATGCATCCGTATCTATATATATTCACATATGCAAAGACCCAAATATATATTCTTTTTCTACATATGTTTTTTCCACTGAAGATTGCCAATTGATATAAAATGGGAAGTAAGACAGGCTTGGTGGTGCACACTTGTAATCCCAGAGACTCGGCAGGCTGAGGCAGGAGGATCACAAGTTCAAAGCCAGTGCCAGCAACTTAATGAAGTTCTAAGCAACTTAATGAGACCCTGCCTCAAAAATACAAAATAAAAAGGGCTTGGGTTGGTTGTGGCTCAACAGTAGAGCACTTGCCTAGCATGTGTGAGGCACTTGGTTCGATTCTCGGCACCCTATATAAATAAATGAATAAAATAAAAGCCCATCAACAACTAAAAAGATATGTATAAATAATTTTTTTAAAAAGGGCTGGGGATGGGACTCAGTGGTTAAACACCTGGATTCATCTCTTGAACCAAATAAATAAATAAAGTAGAGAGTAAGATACTGTTTTGCTCTAGATACCCATTCCCCTTCTATCAGGACAAATACTGTTTGTCTCTTATTTATCTTGGATCTATATGTATTTTGACTATTTTTAAAATTGTGAATAAGAAGGCTTGACCATTTTCCCAGAAGAACTGTTACATTATTCACAATTTTCTTCTGAGCTATTAACTCTTTTGGGACCTTCCTTATCATTTCAATCCCATGTCTTGGGTGTGAGCTGAGAATCCCTCTCCCTTATTAGGAATGTAGTAATTCCCGTTTGTTTCCTCATTTGTAGAATGGAGCTCTAATTTTTAATAAAAAGTAAAAAATTAAGAATGTATTTCAAGCCTGGCAGTGCTGATCTGTAATTCCATTGACTTGGGAGGCTGACACAAGAGAATCACAAATTCAGCAACTTAGTGAGATTCTTGTCTCAAAATAAAAAATAAAATGGACTGGGGGTGTAGCTGAGTGGTAAAATATCCATGGGTTCAATTCCAGCACCCCGTGCCCTTCAAAAAGAAGAGGAATGCATTTAAGTGTATATCTGGACTTTGCTTCCTGGTGAAAATAGCCCTTCCTCCCATAACTCTAAAGTTGGAAGTATTAGAATACTTTACATTTTGGTACTTGTTTGTACATGAAATTTTGCTTTTCATATTTTTACAATCATACATATATGTATATCTGCAAATTGATTCTAAATATAAGCATAGAATATAAAGCCTATTTCTTTTTTTAATATTTACTTTTTTTTTTTTTTTAGTTTTAGGTGGACACAATGTCTTTATTTTACATTTATATGTGCTGAGGATCTAACCCAGAGCCTCATGCATGCTAGGCAAGCACTCTACCACTAAGCCACAACCCCAGCCCTAAAGCCTATTTCTTAATGTGGACCTTTATTAATGAAGTTTTAAAGTCACTGCTTTAGAACATTTTGAAGGGCTGGAGTTGTAGCTCAGTGGTAGAGTGCTTGCCTCGCATGCATGAGGCTCTGGGTTCGATCCTCAGCACCACATAAAAATAAATAAATAAAATTAAGATTTTGTGTTCATCCACAACTAAAAAAATATTAAAAGATTTTCAAGACCGTGAAATACAGACATGGCAAATAACTATATTTATTTCTTTTTCTTTCAAGCTCTCCACTAAAATAGCAATAAAATAATTTAAAGGGTATTAAAGTACTTAGAACACTACCAGAAACTACAATTTAAATTGCCTACTGATGGGGCTGGGGATGTGGCTGAAGTGGTAGCGTGCTCACCTGGCATGCGTGAGGCACTGGGTTCCATCCTCAGCACCACATAAAAATAAAAATAAAGATATTAAAAAAATGGTCAAGATGGTAAATTAAAAAAAATAATAAATTGCTTACTGAGGACAATACTAAAAAGAAGTGAACTATTAATATTACAATACCTCTGAAAAAACTATAGACCTAAATTTAGCAGGTACAGGGCAACATAGAGGGGGTGTGCTGGGCTAAAAAGTGGGATTAGAATTTTTTTTTTTTTTTTTTTTTTAGAGAGAGAGAATTTATTTTAGTTTTCGACGGACACAACATCTTTGTTTGTATGTGGTGCTGAGGATCGAACCCCGGGCCGCATGCATGCCAGGCAAGCGCGCTATCGCTTGAGCCACATCCCCAGCCCGGGATTAGAATTTTGTAATCAATTATTAGACTGCCAGGGACCCTTTCCACACCCTTCATAGCCAGGTGATTATACTGCTTCTACCTCACAGAAGTGAAAGAGTGTGGAGGTATATTTTTCTTAAAACTGAATCAGAAAAGTCTAGACTTTGTTGACTCCAACCAAAGTAGAGGATATGGGTGAGGTTTGGGATTTAAGTGGGAATTTCAGTCTATATTCTGAAAAATGTGACTCTCCTGCGCTCTTTCTCTGGCCTTCTCTTAGAAAGTGGTAGCAAGTTAACTGATTTTCCTTTAGAGAAATGCGTGACCCCCCAAAGGAAAGAATTCCAAGAATTGATATTTGGCAGTCCCCAGTGAAAAGATTAGTTTATTATCCCACTGGCACATTGAAGCCCATCCAGCCAAGAAATGAATCATATACACAGACTTTATAGTCAACTTTGTAATGCCTTTATTAAATATGAACAATTAGGGAATCACAGTGGAGTTGAAGAATATATCTATCATGAAAGAGAAAAACCTAAACAATTAGAAGGAAGAAATGTGAAGAAAATAATAGAGGGAACAAAAACTTTTTTTTTCAAACAGAGCAAAAAGTAAAGTATCTTCAAAAAGATAGAAGATAGTAAATCTATTTAAAATAGCATTTAATGCATGAGAAAGATGGCCTCAATATTATATATGATGTCTGAATTAAGGATACACACATATGTCATAAAGATAGTGAGATAAGAGCAAGAAAATCTCTTAAGGAAGAGAAAAATGAAAATTTAAGGAGACAAAATATAACATACTTAGATGATCAGTTTAAGAAATGTCATTCAATTCATGAATTGTACAGAAGGGAAAAATAAAGGAATTACAAAAGTACAATAAAGTTTCCTAGATTAATATCTACATTGAAATGCTCTACTCACTGAGCATTTCAATGAGAAAAAAAATACATAACTACCAAAAACAAACACAAGAAGGGCCAAAAACTTACAGAGGAAAGAAAATTAAAATGATTAATACTTTCTGTCACCATTATTATTCTTTCCAGCAGCATTAGAAGTCACTGGAGACATTTCTTCAAATCCCTGAGGAGAAAGGGTTTCTCTTAGAAGCCTACAGTTACCAAAAATTGTCATTTGATATGAGAGCAGAATAAAAAATATTTCCAAACATGCCAACCAGATTGAAGAGGAAACAAAGTAAGGACACTTTTGAAGGGGCTAGGGTTGTGGCTTAGTGGTGGAGTACTTGCCTAGCATGCCTGAGGCACTTGGTTCGTTTCTCAGCACCGCATATAAATAAATAAAAAGGTTCACTGACAACTAAAAAAAAAAAAAATATTTTAAAAAAAGATACTTTTGAGAAACTAACTTTTGGTGGGCTGGGGTTGTGGTTCAGAGGTAGAGCGCTCGCCTACCATGCGTGAGGCACTGGGCTCAATCCTCAGCACCACATAAAAATAAAATAAAGATATTGTATCCACCTATTACTAAAAAAAAAAAAGAAATCAACTTTTGGACTGTTGTAGAATGCAGCATTGGATCCACAGAATTTAATCCTATTCTTTCATCACTCAGCAGGAGCTAAAGTCCTTATTTTATCTGTCACCTGCCTCCCTATTCCTTATGTTTTAAACATACTTTGCAAAATGAGGTGGTAAGACCTAGAACCTAAGGATACATGGTAATAGTAGTCAGGAGATTAGGAAACTGTTGGGGTGATGATAGAAATAAAATATTTTTATCCACTGTGAAGCCATGTTTCAGCGTGCTAGTTAGCTCCAGCTGTTTAGAGAATTGCTGTGGTTAACACTTCCAGGAGTAGAGTTATCAATGATTTTTAGGTAATCAAAATTTTGATTCAACCAAGCATGGTTTTAAAACAATATTCCTATGTAGGTGGTGTCCAAGTCATTATAACATTTGATATCAATATAATATCTAGGCTGTGAATTTGTTTCTGAAATTATTCTGCTTAACTTTGAAATCCTCCAATATACTGTATTCTCTTTTCTCTGAAGCCTTGCCTATTACCATCACTTGCCTATAATACTTTCTCACCCCATACTCACCCTAGTGACTTTACTTTATACTATTATCTTAATCCTAACTTTGTGTAAAAGGTATTTTTTCCCAGTGTCAAAATAAACTGAGGGACTTTTGCTCAGTGCTGTCCAAGCACACACTTCTCAAAGGTTTTTAATTGAGACATCTTTAGGTTTCTCTGAGTGATATATAGACCTAGAAAGTCATCCTTACGATGAGGAAAAAAATCTGGACAAACTACAAATACTGACTTTTCTTGAACTTGTCAAAGAACTGAGGTCACAGGACAACCAAGTAATTTTGAATCTGGGGGAGAACAGATGGCTTGCTGGGAAAGACAGGACTCAAGTTATACTTCCCTAATATGAACAATTCCAGACGGCACATAAGCTAAAAAGAAAAAAAATTTTAGCAAATCATTAAAGATTGAATACAAGCTAGTAAGAATGTGAAACTACTAGGTATTTGCAAAATTAGAGAGTTTTCAAATTGTAGACTTCTCCAGGAATGTCTCCAAGGCACTCACAGGTAGGATGAGGTAAGTACTAAGAAATTTTTCCTTGTTTTTCTAGCTGGAAATGAGGAATAGCAGTCCAGACCTTCCTTCCCTATCTCCCCTGTAGAACAGAAACTTTAATCTACATAAAGAAAAGCAGCAAAAACTGTTGCCTTAGGGTACTTGTGGAAACTGCAGTTTAGGAAAGGGACCAGTAACAGAAAAGCACTACCTCTAGGGGTAGGGGAGGAATGTGTGCTAGGCCTACCACTACAGCTGGAGGAGAGGCAAGAGTACTTGTGAAGGCCACATACCCAAGGTTCAGAGACCCAAGCCAGTCCAAGATTGAGGCTTAGTGATAACTCCTACCTGGCCAGACCAAGATAATAAGAATCAAGGAAAAACAATAGAAGAATGCAGCTGGGAGGTCTTCAAGAGAGATTTTCTATGGAAAGCAAACAGAATACTCAAAGCAAAGGAAGAATCATTCATTGAGAAAACAAGCATGGCAAACCAACCCTTACCTAAACAAAGATATTAAAAGAATTTGAAACCACTAGTGAATTGGGGGTAATAATAGCAATGACAAATACATTGACTAGATTATCATAAATTCATGCAAAGGAAAGCATGTCCTCTTGATGCACAAAAATACTTAACTTCATATCTTTTTTTTTGTTATCCAAGGTGTCTAGATTTCAACAAAAATTAGGAGGCATGTAAAATGCCAAGAAAAAACATACCTCAATGATATAAAACAAATAATTATAACCAGACTTAAATATGACAAAGATGTTAGAAGAAACCATCAGTAATTTAAAATAACTGTCTAGCCAGGTGCAGTGATGCATACCTATAATCCCAGCAACTCGGGAGGCTGACCAGGAGGATTGCAAGTTCAAGGCTAGCATAAACAACTTTACAGGCCCTAAGCAACTTAGTGAGACCCTACCTCAATATGAAAAATAAAAGGGCTAGGGATATAACTCAGTGGTAAATCTGGGTTTAATCCCCAGGACATTAATAAGAAAATAAATAAAGTAATTAATTAATAAAATAGCTACTATATAATGAACCATATGGTTAATTGCAACAGAAATGGAAACTATATGGAAGAATCAAGTAGAAATATTAAAAATCAAAATCATAGTTAACAGAGATCACTAATGCTTAGAACAGGCTCATTAGTAGATTGGACACAGCTGAGGGAGGAATCTGATTTTTTTTTAAAGGTAGGTCAATAGAAGTTCTACCAACTGAAGCACAGTGCAGAAAAGGAGGGGGGAACAGAATAGAGTCTTTAAGAGCAATGGAACATACCACAGTCTCACATAACTGTAATTGGAATCCTAGGAAAGAATGAGGAAGAAAATAATTGAAGAAAAATGGCTGAGGATTTTCCATAATTGGCGACAGTAAACCATAGATCCAAGAAGCTCAGAGAACAACCAGCAGGATGTATGCCAAAACAAACATATGTCTAGGCATATCTTATTTAAACAGTTGAAAACCAAAGATAAAGAAGAAATCTTGAAGGTAAGAGAAAAAGAAATTGCCTATGAGGAACAAACATAAGATTATGTATAACAAACTTATCAGATACCGTGCAAGCTAGAAAATTCAAAGAAACATTTTTTTAAAAAAAATATTTTTTAGATGATAATGAACCTTTATTTTATTCATTTATTTGTGTGTGGTGCTGAGAATCAAGCCCAGTGCCTCACACATGCTAGGCAAGTACTCCACCACTGAGCCACAACCCCAGCCCATCAAACATTTTTAAAGTACAGAAAGAAAAAGAAGTTGTCAATCCAGAACACTATACCTAGCAAAAAAAAATCCTTCAAAAATGAAGGAGGGAAGTGACATCAGCAAGGTGGTAGAGTAGGAAGGCTTGGACCCTTCCCCATTCCCCCAAACACTTCCATTCAGTAACAGTTCATGGCAAATTTCCTTTGTGAGAAAACAGAAAGCAATTGAAAAAGCCTCTACATCCAAGAGAACATGAAACCAGACTCACTGAAGCCTGAAGGCAGATTTAGTACAACTTCTTGCTGGAGATTCTGCCCCTGGTAGAGCTACATGACCAGCACAGGATTTCTTAACTCCCAGGCTCACCCAAGAGAGGGGAGGGGATCATTTGCAGGTCCACTGCCCCATCTTCTGAGTGGGCTCCTCAGAGGACTGGCTTTTGTCATACCAAACTTGAGGTCTGAGGAGTCTGGCATAGCCTTGCTGCTCAGGGAGGATGGAGGCAATAGCAGGCTGGTAGATGTCATCAGTCCTCCTCCACTGTTCAGCAGAGTGCTAGCAGATAACATGTCTCAGTTCTTGCCTACCTTCTGGGGAAGGAAAGAGTTGATCTGTTCATTCCACACCCCAACTTCTCAGGGGCTGCTCAAAGAACTAGCATCTCTCTTGTCAGTTTTAGAATTCTGAGAGGTCTGGCACAGGGGAAGATGCAGATGGTATCCTGGGCTGGTAGATGGCATAGCTCCCCACACACTGGTTTGGCACAAAGTGAGGAGACAACTGCAGTTGCCTGATTTTCCCTTAAGAAGATAGAAGCCCCTAAAATCTCTGACCAGGCTACTTGGTGGAGTCTTCTGTTCAAGGCCAGTTCGTGAAGACTAGGAGAGGGACCTACTTTGTCTAATATACAGACAATATAGGACAAGAGTGTCAAAGAAAAATGAAAAATAAAAAAAGAAAAACAGTCAAAGATGTTCTAAACAAAGGAAAGTGATTGGTTTTCGGAAACTAACCTTAATGAAATGGAGTTATATGATTTATCTGACAGATAATTAAAAATAACTCTCTTAAAGATCCTCACCAATGTCAAGAGAACAGTGTATGAATGAAGTGAGCATTTCCACAAGGACATAGAAAAAATGTAAGAAAATGCCAAATTATGGAACTAAAGAACACACCAATTGCATTGAGGAAAAAAATTCATTAGAGAGATCAGCACCAGACTAGATCAAACAGAAGAAAGAATCAGCAAGTTCAAAGACTCTGGAAATAATTCAATTAGAGAAGCAAACTGAAAAAGATTAAAAAGAGTGAGAAAAAATCTTAAGGGAATTATGATGTCCCATTAAGCAGACCAGCTTGTACATTATGGGAATTGAAGAATAGAGGCAAAATGGTCAGAAAGCTGATTTTTTAAAAAAGTAGCTGAAAACTCCCTAAATCTGGAGAAGACTCAAGGAACCCAAAGAACACAATTAAGACAAAACCAAAAATAAGAGCACCAAGAGAAAAGCAACTTGTTCCATACAAGGGAACTTTGATAATGTTGTCAATGGATTTTTCAGCAGAAACTGCAGGACAGAATAGAGTAGAATGATGATATTCAAAAAGCTAAAAAATTGGGGCAGGGGTTGTGGCGCTAACCTAGCACATGCGAGGCCCTGGGTTCGATCCTCAGCACCACATAAAAGTAAATAAAATAAAGGTATTGTATGCAACTACAACTAAAAAAATAAATATTAAAAAAAGAAGCCAAAAAATTAACCAACCTAGATGCCCTTCAGTAGATGAATGGATAAAAAAAAAATGTGGCATATATACACGATGGAATATTACTCAGCAATAAAAGAGAATAAAATCATGGCATTTGCAGGTAAATGGGTAAAGTTGAAGAAGATAATGCTAAGTGAAGTTAGCCAATCCCCAAAAAACAAATGCTGAATGTTTTCTGTAATATAAGGAGGCTGATTTATAGTGGGTTAGGGAGGGGGAGCATGGGAGGAATAGACAAACTCTAGGTAGGGCAGAGGGGTGGGAGGGAAAGGGAGGGGGCAGGGGGTTAGAAATGATTGTGGAATATGATGAACATCATTATCCAAAGTACATGTATGAAGACACGAACTGGTGTGAATATACTTTGTATACAACCAGAGATATGAAAAATTGTGCTCTATATGTGTAATATGAATTGTAATGCATTCTGCTGTCATTAAAAGATTAATTAAAAAATAACAAAAAAGCTTAAAAAATTAATAAAAACCAACTAGTAATATTATACCCAGCAAAACTTCCTTTAAAAATGTAGGCAAGAGGGTTGGGGTTGTGGCTCAGTGGTAGAGCCCTAGTAGGTGTGAGGCACTGGGTTTAATTCTCAGCACCATATATAAGTAAATAAAATAAAGGTTCATTGACAACTAAAAAATACTTCTAAAAATGTAGGCGAGGGCTGGGATTGTGGCTCAGTGGTAGAGTACTTGCCTAGAACATGCAAGGCCCTGGGTTTGATCCTCAGCACCACATAAAAATAAACAAATAAAATAAAGGTATTGTGTCCAACTACAACTAAAAAATAATGATAATTTTAAAAATGTAGGCGAGATAAAACCTCCCAAATAAAAGATGAGATAATTCACCACACCACCACTAGCAAGTTAAAATGGAAAAGCACTAAATTCAACATGATAATATAAGATAGGAGGAAACTAAGGCTGGAATGTAGCTCAGTGATAAAATGTTTGCTTAACATTCTCAAAGCCCTGAGTTCAACCCCCAACTCCCAATAAAAAAAAAAAAGAGAAGACAAGCTGAGCGTGGTGGCACATACCTGTAATCCCAGTGATTTGCAAAGCTGAGGCAGGAGGTTTGCAAGTTCAAGGCTAACTTCAGCATTTTAGTAAGGCACTAAGCAACTTAGTGAGACATTGTCTCAAAATCTCTGGTACAAAAAAAAAAAAAAAATAGGAAACTTATTAAGTTAAATATATAGACGAATGTGTACTGTATTATTGTAAGGACAGGCAAATCACTTTCAATTGTAGTGTAACTGTTAAAAGACAAAAGTATTAAAAATAAATAAAATATGTTAAAGGATACATAATATGAATAGATGTAAATTGTGAGAGCAATAACAAAGTGTGTGGAAGAAAAGTTAAAATATATTTTTGTATGTAATTGAACTTAAGCTATTATAATCTTAATATAGACTTCTGTGTATATATAAAATGGCCCTCAGGCAACCAACCATACTTGCAAACTATTGAAGTTATGCAAAACAAAAAGAGAAAGGAGTCAAAACACATCAATACAAAAAAATCAGCAAAACACAAAGGAAGACATCAAGAGAGAAAAAAATGAAGTAACAGGACTAATAGAAAACAACTAACAAAATAGCAATAGAAAAATCCTTTTCTAACAATAATTACAGTAAATGGATTAAACTCCTCAACCAAGGGACACAGACTGAGTAGATGGATGTAAAAACAAGACCCAAGTATATGCTGCCCAAGAAACTCACTTATTATTTAAGGACATAAATAGGCTGAAAGCGAAGAGATGGGGAAAAAAAGTAATCCAAATTTGGGCTGGGGCTGTAGCTCAGTGGCAGTGTGCCTGCCTCACGTGTGGGGCATTGGGTTTGATCCGCAGCATAAAAAGAAGTAGGAGATGATATTGTGTCCATCTACAACTAAGAAAATATTTTAAAATAAATAAATAAAATAATAATAATAATACAAATTATAATTGTAACTCAAAGAGAGCAGGGTGAGTAGACAAAAAAAAAACTGAGTCAAAATTTATCTCGAGTTGAAGGACATTTTATAACGAGAAAAGGCAGATATAACAGTTATAAATATATGTGCATCCAACACCAGAACACCCAGATCTATAAAGGAAACATTGACCGAACTGAAGGGAGAGTTGCATGGCAATAACATAGTAAGAAACTTAAATATCACATTTTTTCTTCTCCCTCCTCCTCTTTTTCTTCCTTCGTTCTTCCTCTTCTTTTTTTTCCTTCTTTGTCTTAGTTGGGATTAGAGTCATGTTCCACCACACCCAGCTTAATACCTAATTTTTAATAATAAATGATACATCCATTGAGAAGATCAATAAAGAAACAGGGTTTTAATAACACTATAGGCCAACTGGACCTAACATACATAGAATGTTCTACCCAACAGCAACAGAATACCTATTCTTCAGCACAAATGGACCTTTCTCCAGGATACATCACATGTTAGATCACAAAACCTTAACAAATTTAAGAATATTGAAATCATACTAAGAATCTTTTCTGATCGTGATGGAATGAAATTTGAAATCAATATCAAAAAGAAAACTGAAAAATTCACAAATACATTGACATTAACAGAGTTTGAAACAACCATTAGCTCAAAGAAGAAAATTAGAAAATATTTGAGATCAACAAAACCAAAAGTACAACATGTGAACACTTATGGGATATAGCAAAAGGACTAAGAGTGGATCATAGCAATAAATCACTACACTAAAAAGAAATAAGGCCAGACGGGTGGCCCACACCTGTAATCCCCAGTGATTCGGGAGGAGGCTGAGGCAGGGATATTGCAAGAGGCCAGCCTCAGCAACTTAATAAGGCCCTAAACAAATTAGTGAGATCCTGTCTCAAAATAAAAAGTTGGGCTAGGATATAGCTCAGTGGTAGTGTCCCTGGGTTCAATTCCTAGTACCAATAAATAAATATGAAAAAATGATCTTAAATAATAAACACCTAACTTTAAATCTCAAGGAATTAGAAGAAGAACAAACTAAGACCAAAGATAGCAAAAAGAAGAAATGAGAGTTTAAATAGAAAAATTACATCAATGAAAAATAACAGTATTTTTTGAAAAAAATAAAATTGACAAACCCTTGGTTAGACTGAGGAAAATTAAAAGAAATAAACAGAAGACTTAGATAAATCAGAAATAAAAGTGAAGTTATACATTTGATGACACAGAAATTTAAAAGATCATAAGACAGTACTGTGAACAATACTCAGCAAACTGGATAACCTAGAAGATGGAAACTTAGAACCTACTAAGACTAAATAATGAATAAATAGACTTAACTACTATTGAGATTGAATTAGTTATCAAAGTCCTTACCCCTGCCAAAAGAAAACAGCTCAGGACCAACTGACTTCACTGGTGAATTATACAAAACATTTAAAGAAGGGTGCAAATCCTTCTCAGAAATCTCCCAAAACATTGAAGAGGACAGAACACTTCCAAACTCATGAGATCCAAATTAACAAGATACCAAAGCCAGAAAAAGATCACAAAAAATGAATACTACAGGCTAGCATTCCTTAGGAATACAAAGGCAATTCAAAATACTAGAAAACTGAATCTGCACATTAAAAGGTTATAGAGCATGATCAAGTGGAATTTATCCTTGAGAAGGTTCAAAATATGAAAATCAGTTTATGCAGCATACCATGTTAACAAGGAACAACAACAAAAAAAGAATAAAGTCACATGATCTCAATAGATGCTGAAAAAACATTTAACAAAATTTGACACTCTTATGAGAAAACATTGAAACAAATTAGGTATACAAGGAATGTATATCGACATAATAAAGGCCATATATGACAAGTTCATGGCTTACTCCATACTTAACTATAAAAAGTTGAGAACTTTTCCTCTAAAATCAGTATTAAGATTAGCCAGTCTTGCCACTTCTATTTAACGTAGTACTGGAAATTTGCATCATATTGAATATATGCCCAGAGCCATTAGAAAAGGCAAAGAAAGAAAAGGCATCTAAATCAGAAAGGAAAAAATAAGCCAGGCACAGTAGCACACGCCTGTAATCTCATTGGCTCAGGAGGCTGAGGCAGGAAGTTTGCAGGTTTGAAGCCAGCCTGAGCAACTTAGGGAGGCTTTAAGAAACCTAGTGAGACCCTGTCATAAAATACAAAGAGCTGGGGATGTGGCTCACTGGTTAAGTGCCCTTGGGTTCAATCCCCAGCCTCCCCACCAAAACAAAAAGAAAGGAAAAAATAAAATTGTCTCTGCAGTATAACATGATCTTTAAAAAAAGAAGAAATGAGTTCACTACAATTGCAGGATATAAAATCAACATGCAAAAAATCACTTGCATTTTTGTATGCTAATTATGAACTATTAGAAAAAGAAATTAAGAAAAATACAGTAGCACTAAAAGGAATAAGATACTTAGGGACAAACTTAAATAGGGAATTGAAAGACTAATATACTGAAAACCACAAAATCTTGGGGAAAATAATTGAACAACAAAAGCGGAACGATGTCCAATGTTAGTGGGTTATACAAATATTGTTAAAATGTCCATACTACTTAAAGTGATCTACAGAGTCAATACCAAAATAGAAAAAGTTTTATAAATCACATGAAACCACAAAAAACTACAAATATGTAAATCAATCTTGAACAAATCTGAATGGATCACACAGATTTCAAAATAGAGTATAGGGGACTGGGGTTGTGGCTCAGTGGTGGAGTGTTTGCCTCGCATGTGTGAGGCAATGGGTTTATTTCCCAGCACCACATAAAGTGAATAAATAAAAGTACTGTGTCCATCTACAACTGAAAAAATATTTTTAAAAAATAGAGTATAGAGGGGCCAGGGTTGTGGCTCAGTGGTAGAGTGCTTGCCTAGCACACATGAAGCACTGGGTTAGATCCCCGGCACCACATACAAATAAAAAGTAAAATAAAGGTATTGTGTCCAATTAAAAAATAAATTTAAAAAATCACAGGTAAGAAAAGCTGAAACAAGTGAGACTACATCAAAATGAAAGGTTTCTGCACAGTAGAGAAAAGCACAGAGGGAAAAGTCAAACTGTGAAAAGGGTTTGCATGCCATATATCTGAGAAAGGGTCATTGTTCAAAATGTATAAGGAATTTCTACAACTCAGTTGTAAAAACAGAAATAGAATACATGCAAATGGCCAGCAGGTATATGAAAAGATGGTCAACAACATTATCAGGGAAATGCAAATAAAATAAAAAACAAAATGAGATATCATCCCCACCTAACAGGTGGTTATTATAAAAAAAAAATCAAGGAGCTGGGATTGTGGCTCAGCGGTAGTGCTCACCTAGCACAGGCAGGACCCGGGTTCGATCCTCAGCACCACATAAAAATAAAGGCATTGTGTTGTGTCCATCTACACCTAAAAACAATAAATATTTTTTTTAAAAATCAAAAGGTAACAAGTGTTGGTGAGGATATGGGGAAATTAGAATTCTTTATACTGTTGGTGGGAATATAAAATGGTATAGCCTTTTGAAGCTCCTTAAACAATTAAAAATACAGGGGCTGGGGTTGTGGCTCAGCGGTAGAGCACTTGCCTATCACGTGTGAGGCACTGGGTTCAATTCTCAGCACCACATAAAAATAAATAAAGGTATTATGTCCATCTATAACTAAAAATACTTTTTTTGAATTAAAAATAGAACTACCATATGATTAAATAATCCCACTTCTGGGTATACATCCATAATAATGAAATCAGAGAAGTTTGAAGAGATTTTATCACTGCTATGTTCATTGCAGCACTTAATATCCAAGATATGGAAAAAGCCTAAATATCCATAAACAGATTAATGGATAAAGAAAATGTGGTACACAAGAAGAATGAAATTTGAAGAAATTATGCTAACGTGAAACAGCCACAGATAAGTACTGCATGGTTTCACTTATTTGAGGTATGTTAAATAGTCAAATTCATAGAATCACAGTTGCCAGCCAAACTATAGAACTAGCCTAGGGGCTGACGACAGGGAAAATGTGGAGTTATTAGTGGGCATAAAGTTTGAGTCAAGCATGATTTATAAACTCTGTAGATCTGTTATACATTGTACCTTTAATCAACAATAATGTATCATACACTTAAGATCTCAAGTTTCCTGACCACGATGAAATAAAATTTTAAAAAGAAAGAAAAATAAGGACTTCCTTAGACAAATAAATTCATTTTCCACAGACCTTCTCTATAAGAAATGCTAAAGGAAGTTTTTTGTTTTTTGTTTTGTTTGTTTCTAGCAAATAGAAAATAACCAGGAGGATGGTGGACCTTAATTCAACTATCTCAATAATCAATTTAAATATCACTATTAAATAACACATCAGTTAAAAGATAAGATAGAGCTTACCGCCTTTCATAAAAGCATTTGTCTAGCTGCTATCTATAAGAAACCATTTTAAACATACAGATGGGGTTGGGGAGTAGTTTACTGGTAGAGTGTATGCTTTATAAGTGCAAGGCCCTGGGTTTAATCCCCAGTACCCAAACACACACACACACACACACACACACTCTCACTCTCTCTCTCTCTCTCTCTCTCTCTCTCCCTCTCAAGCTGAATGGTAAATAGAGAGTCGATTTTAATATTAGACAAAGTAGGCTTTAAAACAAGTAATATCATCAGAGAGATATTACATAATAATCAAGGGAGCAGTTCTCTAAGAAGGGATAATACTTGTTAATGTATATGTAGCTAACAACAGAGCTTCAAAATAAATGCAAAAACTGATAGAATTGAAAGGAGAAATAGGCATACACACAATTATTAAGGACTTAATTCCTTTTTCATAGCAAAGAATAAGGAAACCAAACCCCTCTCTCATTAATTGATGGAAAATGAAAGAAGAAAATCGATAAAATTTCAGAAGACCCCCCTCAAAACATCAGTATTCAAATGTTGAATGTCAGTTTTTCAACAGACATTTGACATTTATAGAATACCAAACAGCCAACTACATGTCATCTTTTTTAAAATTTTTTTTTAGTTGTACATGGACACAATACCTTTGTTTTTTATTTATTTATTTTATATGGTGTTAAGGATCGAACCCAGAGCTTTGCATGTGCTAGGCGAGCACTCTGCCACTGAGCCACAACCTCAGCCCCTACATATCTTCTTCAAGTACATGTGGGCATTCATCAAGATAGATCATATATTGGAACATAAAACAAGCCTCAGCAATTTTCAAACAGTGGAAGTCATTCAAAGCATGTTCTCAGACCATAGCTGACTAAAAGTTGAAATAAAGCACAGAAAGATACCTAGAAAATCTCCAAATAATTGGCTATTAAATATACTTCAAAATAGGGCATGGATAAATGAGGAAATCTTAGAGGAAAAAATACTTTGAGATACTCTGAAAATGAAAATACAGTATATCAAAATGTGTGCAGTAAATTAGTGCTTATATGGAAATTTATGGCATTAAATGATATAAATAATTAGAACTCAAATTAGTACTATACTTCTACATTAAGAATCTAGACAGGAGGCATTCTTCTTGCAAAACCAAGGAAGCAAGAAGCAATGCACACTTCTCCTTCTACCCTAAGACTTAGCCTGCTTCCCATTGTCCCATCCCTCTTGGGAGGGTACTAATAAGAAATATTGTCTGAAGTTTCACAGAAATGCCTCAGCATGGCCCTATTCAAAGTCAACCAGAACATCTTTCCTGCCACACCAGGCCCAACTCCCACCACGCCCAACTCCCACCACACATTCCTCCAGTATGCCCCTGGACTGGGTTGCAGCAGATATTTTCTCCATTAACTCAACTGGATGCTTTCAGAAAAGATGGGAAATCCTGACATAAACCATCTTAAGTGACACAATTGGGGGAAGAGAACAGCTACTCTGAAGGAAGAGCAAGAAATTATTGAACATGGCTACACATTCTCTTTTGTGTCTTTCCAATAATCTATTTAATTAAATTGTCAAAAAGATTGACATGTTGTTCATAATACACCATTATTAGTATTTTAATATGTACAAGATCTGGAAGATATACACTCTTTGTTTCCTTCTTTCTTTTACCAACTTTGGGCTTATATTGTTTTTATGCCTTAGAAGTGCTGATTTTAATTAGGGAAAGGCTAATCAAAACTACACTGAAATTTCATCTCAAACCACTCAGAATGGCAGTCATCAAAAATACAAATAATAATACTGAGGAGGATGTGGAGAAAAAGGAACACTTTTACACTGTTGGCAGAATTGGAAATTCTGCCACTATGGACATTCAACCACTATGGACATCAATATGGAGGCTTCTCAAAAGACTAAGCATGGAACCACCATATGACCCAGCTATTCCACTCCTCGGTATTCTGAAGAATTAAAAGTCATCATACATGCATTGCCATGTTTTTACAGTAATACAAGAGCCAAACTATGGAATCAGCCTAGGTGTCCATCAACAGATAAATGGATAAATAAAATGTGGTTATACATAATGGAGTTTTATTCAGCCATAGAGAAAAATGAAATTATGACATTTGCAGGAAAATGGATGGAACTAGAGACCATTATGCTAAGTTAAATGAAGTCAAACTTGGGAAGGTTAAGTGTCGTGTGTTTTCTCTTATGTGGAAGCTGGAGAGGAAAAAGGAAAAGAAAAATGGGGGTGGATCTCATGAAAATCAAAGTGAGGGCTGGGGTTGTGCCTCAGCTGTAGAGCGCTAACCTAGCACATGCAAGGCCCTGGGCTCGATTCTCAGCATCATATAAAAATAAAAGTATTGTGTCCAACTACTTCTAAAAAAATAAATATTAAAAAAAAAAAATCAAAGGGAGATCAGTAGAGGAAAGAGACCAAGGGGTTAGAGGTTCAGAGGGAGGGGGAAGTGTTTGGAAGTGATATTGGCCCAATTATATTGTGTATTAAGTGCATGAACAAATATGTAACAACAAATCTCATCAGTATGTACATAATACACAATAAATGTAATGCACCAATAAATGTGGGGGGGAAAAGAAGCGTCTCTTCCAGGATGAACATTAGCATGCAAGGACCTACATTTCTGTGAAGCATTTTAATTGCACAACACAACTTTTTAAAAGTTATGTTCTAATTTTCACTGAATTTGTAACTTCTTTTGTATTTGAGAATAAGGTAAGAACATACCCTCTCGTCTCTTCTATTAGCATTGTATTGATATTCCTAGCCTGTACATTAAGGGAAGAAAAAAAATAGTCATATAGATTAGAAAGTAAAGGGCTGGAGGGGGTAAGAGCAAATCAAACTCAAAGTAATAAAAAGAGAGGATTTTTTTTTTTTTTCTCACAGTACTGAGGATCAAAGCCCGGGCCTCCTGAATGCTAGACTAAGGAAGCAATATTAATGATTAGAACAGAATTCTATTAAAAAAATAAAAGAAAATCAGTGAACCAAAATCAATTTGAAAATCATTAACTGTGTAATTCACCATAAAGGGGACTGAAGAACTATTTGTACATCATCCCAACTGATGCAGAAAAAGCACTTGACAAAATTTCTTGATTCATGTAAACAAAAATAGAAACAAAAAAAAAAATCCTTAGGGTAACACAGGATCTATCTTTACTAAAGTGTATCTACAAAAATTAACTTCAATCATTAACTCATCTTTTTGAGTTTGAGATACTGAATAAACAATGCCTGGCCTCATCCAAACAGTGGGATAGTTTTGTTTGGTTTTGTTGTTTTATTTTGTTTTACTAGTAAAACAACAACAACAACCAAACAAAATCCTCACACCATCATACTAGCCTCAGTGACTACAGATACTGTGAACCATCACCACTTGATTTTCATTCTCTCTGTCCCCATTGATCAACCCAGAGCCTCCTTTTCTTCCCAAGAAGACCGAGGTCTATGTTAATATGTGATTGAAGTCCTTCCACAAGCTTGCTCTGGGGCCTCTATGAGTAATTCTGTCCCTTCAGAGTAATATCAGTATTTTCTGGAATGTTGACACTGATTGCTAATAAAAGTCTTCATTCCAGCAGTGGATGCAGCCTATAAAACGGTTTCAACTAGATATTATAAGGCCAAAGTCAAAAACAAGTTACTCAAACACTGTAATCTGATTGGTTTAGGTAAGTGGATTTAAGTAGACTATGGACTCTGACGCTGTTTTATTTGTATATTAATGTTGAATAAATAAGTATGTTGTAGAGTGTAAGAGCCAGATATCTCTTGCAGGAAAAGAAGTTACAGGGCTTGGGTTGTGGATCCGTGGTACAGAGCCTGCCTAACGCCACATTAAATAAATTAATTAATTAAAGTTATTATGTCCGTCCACAACTAAAAAATGTTTAAAAAAGAAAAAGAAGTTACAAATAAGCCAAAAGGAATATTATAATGAACCCGTTGGCTCTGGACTAAAGTTCAAAATAACAGTTTGAAGTTGTGTTTAATATAAATGAAAGTAGGTAGATTCAGAAATATGTTTTTTACACGAGGGGTGCTTGTCGGTTTTAAAAGAGAAGCACACTTGCTCAGAGATGAGGGAGGTGGAGGAAGGGAAGTGGATGAGGAGGGAGATGAAGAGACTTGCTTTGTTCGGGAAGGGTTCCTTGAGAAAAACTGAGGGCTTACCTCCCCTCAAGCACACACGCACCACCCCAATTTGTTACCCCTCTGTTTTGCTCAAATTACAAGACGTGCCATTTTACCACTAAACTTGTACTTAGAATAATTTTTGGCTGAACCTAATAGGGTATTAGACAATGAAGGCATTTTTTAATCTCCCTTACCACTGTGCCAGGCGCAGTGGCGCCCACTTGTAACCCCAGCAACTCCGGAGGCTGAGGCAGGAGAATCGCAGGTTCAAAGCAGCCTCAGCAATCTAGCGAGGGCCTGAGCAGCTTAATGAGCTCCTGTCCCTGAGTAAAAAACAAAAAGGGGGATGTAGCTCAGTAGTTAAGGACCCCATGGGGTTCAGTGGCCAATAGCAAAGAGAGGAGAGGAGAGGATGGGGCAGACACTAAGAATGTGTATGTTGGTGCGTCATAGCGGGGGGGGGGGGGGGGGGGGGTGCGTCATAGCGGGGGGTGCGTCACACCCGGCAGACAGCCGGGGTCCCTTTGTTTGTATTAGGTGAAGACAGAACCATTGCTGGTGCGGCAGTGGACTTTGTTCTGCCGGGAGCTAAAGATTACTGTAAATATGTACTCAGTCACCGGTGATGAACTAAATCGATATGACATGCTGGTCTAGTTGGTCTCAGCATTTGAATCTGGCAAAGATCGAACAGGGGGCTCGGGGACTCCCTATGGACTGGCTATTCCCTGAGATTCCAAGCTAATCTGAAACACGAATAGGTTCAGAACTTCAAAATACTACAAGCAGGTTTTAAGAGGATGGGAGTTGACAAAATTCCTGTGGATAAATTAGTAAAGGAAAATGCCAGTACAATTTTGAAGGTTGAGTGGTTGAAGAAGTTTTTGATGCAAACTACGGAGGGAAAAAGTAGGACCTTGTGGCTGCCAGACAAGGTCAAGGAACTGTATTGGCTTCCTTATTGCTCCAGCTCTGAACAAACCGAAGAAACTGCTGAAGCAGTTTCAGTCCACAGAGCCCATCACCGCAGAAAACCACTGTGACTCCTAAGGCTGGCCCAGGGTGGTGCGAAAGAATCCTAGTGTGGGCAACAGCCCCACAAAGTGGTCAAATAGATGTAGCAGATCAACGTGTTGAAACTTACTGTGAAGACTTGGAGAAAGAGATTTCTACTTCAGGAAGGTAAGGAACATTGGACTGATTTACCAGGAGAATGAGGAGGCAAACCTCCCTGCATTGCAGAGGACTGTAGAAATTTCCTGCCATAGATGAAGGTTTTGTGATACATGATTGAGGCCCACCAGAGAAACAAGAGTATTAACAGCCTGGACCAGCAGAGCAGCATCGGAATTTCGTACTCTAAATTATGTGCTTAAATGTGAAATACACCCTTTTAAAATTTTTAGAGGACCACTTTTTTTGTTTATTTTTGTTTTTGTACCAGGGATTGTACCCAGGTACATCCGCCACATCCGCAGCCCTTTTTGTATTTTATTTAGAGACAGGGTGCCCCTGAGTTGCTGTGGGATCTACAAGGCTAGGGTGTTTTCAGTATCTGCCATCCACATCTCTCCACTATCATGCGAATACTTTGCCAGTGTACTAATCTCTTTGGAGATAAAATTCACTGATGTGTTACAAAATGTTTCTTTTGCAAAAAATACAGTACCATGTCTAGGCTAATTATTAATATTTAAAATATTTCCTTCCTTAACTCTCCCTCATTTGCTTTGCCCATGGCCTATTCACTCCCTTTGTCAAAATTCTGCAAACTTTTCTCAGTAGTTACCCACTGCTGAGATTGTTCATTCATGATGTGTTTGTATTGATTTGTCTATGGTGGTAGCTTATGTAGGAAACAAGTGTTTTATGATCAAATTGCTGTGTAGTACATTATCTGTGTGGAATTCAAAGAAAAACCCACACTCATTAATTAATAATTTTAAAAAATGCAGGTAACTAACCATTGTTCGAATGGTACTGTTTCTCTTCAGTGACCTTTTAGACTTTTGTGGACATAAAATTCTATTTTATTAGGAACCCATTTTCCACCTAGTCTTTCTTGACAGGATTTCTGTCTACTTTTAAATATTTTCTAAATAAAATTAGGTATTTCAAGAAAAAGAAGGAGAATACTGTCAGATTCCAGACTATTTCAGTGGTTTCTTATAACATCAAATCTTGGTGTTTTTTTTTTCTTTGATCCACCGCCTTTAACTGGTCACTGTTGGTTCCTATACCTAACACTTCAAGGTTATAAAGCTAACTGCCAGATATTTATTTTTTTAAATTGTTTTGAAATTGTAGATGGACAGCCTCTCTTTATTTTATTTATTTTTATGTGCTGCTGAGGATCAAACCCAGTGCCTCAGCACGCTAGGCAAGCGCTCTACCACTGAGTCCCAGCCCCAGCCCCCAAATATCCATTTAGATGTGAGCCATTGTCATATCCATGTCCAAGTCAAAAGGAAAGAGTTGAGCTTGATTATAATGCCTTTTTTTTTTTTTTAAATCAGAAAACAGCTGGGGATATACCGTTTAGTGGTAGAATGTTTGTCTGGTATCCACAAGAACCTCAGCACCAATAATAATAATACTAGAAAACAATTTTTTATAACTCCTCCCCTGAGCAGATATTATCTAGTATCCAATACTGTTTCACATGATAACTCAGCTGTCAGGGAAAATAACTGGCAAAAGGGAATGAGATTGCCCTCCTTAACCTAGATTAATCATAGTTCATCCCTGGGAGAAGGCAGATTGCCACTGTGGCAAAATTGAGGGTTGATTTGCAAGGATTAATGTGTAAGCATTTAGACAGTCACAGTGTCTATTATAACTTCACAGTGCTGGTGCAGGCATGCGGTTCTCTATCCTTAGCAAGCCAAGATACCAAGTTTCTCACAACATTCAAGCTTTCTAGATGTCCTGAGGTGACAGTGTATCATTAAAAAGTAGAGCCAGTGAATTAGCCAACTTGTAAATTTTACATCTTTTTGTTATTCCTGATGGAAAAGATGCATCCTGGACATGGAATTGTGATGCCCTGGGCAGTGAGTATGAGGACTGTCGATTAGGCTGCAGCAGAGGGGCAGAAGGAGCATGTAGGGAAAGGCAGGAGCAAGTGCTCAAGGATTTACATTTTGCTCTGACCACTGCTGTAGGAGCACTTGCATTCACTGGGAACGTCTTTCTTGCTAATATTTTGATAGTAGAAATCTCATAATGAACATGTTTGGGGGGCTGGAGATGTGGCTCAAGTGGTAGCACTCTGGCCTGGCATGCGCGAGGCACTGGGTTCGATCCTCAGCACCATATTAAAAAAAATAAATAAAGATATTGTGTCCACCTAAAACAAAAAAATATATATTAAAAAAAAAGAAATATGATTGGTGTACTCTGTTGTTTTGTCTCGTAAATTGAGGATTAAGGGAATACATTGTTTTAGTTGTGACTCTGCTAATAATACTTCTGTCTAGAGGTCTGTTGCCATTTCTGTGTTCATTGAAATTTTTGTACCCAAGAAAGGCCCCAGTTTTTTCCTAACAAATTGAATTGGTACAGTATATTCTTGTATAGTATATTCATGTAGCTCTGGGATTTTGAATTAGTGAATATTCGTGATGTGTGGAAAAGCATGATACACTGATCTCAGTCACACAAAATGGGATGCTGTGTGTGTGCACACAGGACCTGGAAGGACACATCCAACTAAGCTGCTCATGACTGGATGACTATTCTTTGCTTTTATTTTTCTGCTTCCTATAATGCACATATTAACTTTTTAAAAAATAAAAGCTGTTTTAAAAACATGAAGGGAAAAAAGAAAAAGATACCAAGTTTTCCTTACAGAACTTCACAATGCTGGTGCAGCTGCTCAGAAACCATCTTATTCTGCTAAAGTTTCATTATAATGATTGTAAGAAACCAATCCCAGGGTTACAGTGCTTATTATTGGCACAGGAAAGACTAGAAGGAAAATCTCTTTGCTCCCAGGCAAATTTCCTTTTCTCACTATAATTTATCTGGCCAAATTTTCTTTTAAAAGATCTTTTTAGGGAAAATCTTCAAATGAACAACAAAAGTTATTTAAAGTAAGTCAACAACAACAAAAATTGTTAGACAGTAAAGTAATAGACGTAGACTTAATGGTGCACGCCTATAATTTCAGAGACTGGAGAGCTGAGGCAGGAGGATCACAAGTTCCAGGCCAGCCTCAGCAACTTAGTGAGAACCTGTCTCAAAAAAATAAAAAGGACTGAGGATGTAGGTCAATGGAAAAGTGTCCCTGGGTTCAATCCCAGTACCCCTGCTCCCATGAAGCTGTTTTTTTCTGACAGAGTTATTGATATATTCATGGGGTATCTCTCATATATGCATTCCTGTTCCTATCCATCCCACAACTAAGTTCCCTAGAACCATACTAGTTATACTCTGTGGGTGTGAATATTTTTGACCTTTCTGATAGATCCAAGTATCATTCTGCTAGAGGTGGTGTTTAATGTACCTATGGAAACAGGTTTCTGAAACACAAGTCAGGCCTCTCCTAATTAATGACTTTTACTCTCTTCCCCAGCTCTGCCTCTTTGGACCCTGTCCCTTTCTAGAAAGAAGAGGAAATGACTGAGTCCCAGGTAAATATTAAATTTTCTCTTTGTTCCCTGCCTTATTCTGCAATGCAGTTTTAAGGAGATGGCAATAATCCATATAGAAAATTAGAAAGGCCTATATAAAAAAAAAAAAATTTTCAGAGGAAATAGAAGATTAAAACTAGGGAAGAGTTCAGATGTGGCTATTTTATGAAATGGGTCCATTCAGAGAGATTAGGCTTCAAAAATGAATTTCATTAAAAAAGTTTTTAGTTTGTTGATGGACTTTTTTTATGAATTTCATTTTTATAAGTACAGCAAACTAGAGCAGAAATTCATTACTTAATTTTCATTGTACGTACACAAAAAAAACATTTCCTAACAGAAATAAGCTTTTCTTTTTTAAAAATATTTATTTTTTAGTTATAGTGGACACAATATCTTTATTTTATATTTATATGGTGCTGAGGATCGAACCCAGTGCCTCATGCATGTTAGGTGAGCGCTCTACCTCTGAGCCACAATCCCAGCCCTAGAAATAAGCTTTTTTTATTGCCACTTTGATTAATGAAAATTGTGTGACTTATTATAATCGATAAGCTAGCTTTCAGTTGGTCTGTTTTGATCAAAGATAAAATAAAGAATATCTGAATTGCCTTAGCATTAGAATACAAGTGAACATCAGAAAAAAAAATTGGAATAAAATATAGTATTTCATATGATAGAATACTACACAATAAAAAAGACTACATTACTGGTACATGCAACGAGATGGGTAAATCTCATCAACAGAGCAAAAGAAGCCAGAAACAAAAAGTATATACAAAAGGTTTCATTTATATAAAGTTCAAAAGCTAGTAAAACTAATCTACTTTGATAGAAGTCAGAATAGTGGTTCCTTATGAGAGGGTATTTACTGGGAAAAGGCATGAATTAAGCTGAAGTGTTAAAAATGTTTAGTATTTTGACTTTGAGTAAACATGTCTGTAAGTGTCTCAAAAGTTTATCAGGTTGTACACTTAACATCAGCATATTGTACCACATTAATCTATGCATGCCATACCTCAATTTAAAAAAAATTAGACTATCTGAAGAAAGATGTGGGCTATGTGGCTTTCAAACGACCCTATGTAATTGTCTTTTTCAGTGGGCATTTGCTTCTGATAGAGCCACAATGTAAAGTAATAATTTCTGGTAAATTCTTGTAAGTGTAGTTAACTAGACTGTGAGCAGGCAGTGTGTTTTACTTTGTTTTCTGCCCTATCTTCATCACCTAGTACACATTTTGTTTGAATATTCATAGTTTTAATGAATTGAACCCACAATCCCTTATTTCTTTTTTATTGACCCTTAGACTAAGTGATATTCTAATTCCTCTTCACGGATAATTCCTTTTTCTCAGAATTTAACCCTTTTGCTTCACACTTCTTTTGTGATCTTTCTCTCTCACATTTACCCTACACTCTCAGATATTGAACATCTCTCTCACTGCCTTTTCACCCTCAGCTCAAAGCTTTTTTGTACTGAGATATACAGTGTGTCTTTGATCTCAGTTAATTTCATCATATATTATTATTCAGTTATGTAAATAAACCACATTTTATTCATATGAGTTCCTGTTAATGGGCATTTAGATGACTTTTATTTTAGAGAAATTATAAATAGTTGCTGTGAACTTTATTGTAGATGTCCATTTTGGACACATGCACATGTTCCTTAGGATATATACCAAAAGATGAACTTCTGCATCATAAGTTATATATGAGGTCAACTTTTATTGAAAACAGTTTTCCAAAGTAACTGTCAACAAATATACCCTAACAATATCTAGGGCTCCCAGTCACTCCAAGATAACCTTCTTGAGTGTATTTTCTATCCTCACAAGTTTGCCTTTTTGACATAATATGAACTCATAGGTGATAAAAGAGAAACTCAACTAAATCTGGGTCTACAAAAACTGTATTCTTTTTGATACAATAACCATAAATAAAATAAACTAATAACAATTTTAGTAATATATAGCAGACTAATCTAGTATTTAAATATATTTATAAGCCAGTAATTAAAATGAAATCTGGTAGAAAACTGGGGATATGAAAGAAATTATTTGCAATTGAAAAAATAAAATGGAAGGGCTCATAAAAGTTACAAATAATGATATAAAGAATGTCAAAGTTTTACATAGATTATAAAATCTTCATAAGGAGTCCAAGAGGTGAATACTCTCATTATTTCCATGTTTCAAATACAATGGATAAAAAGGATAGAAAGATTAAGAAACTTGCTCAAGGTTGTAGATTGTATTAGAATCAGGAGTCTGAACAGTATTAATGTGGAGCCTTTGTTCCCAGCCACTTTCCTCTATGACTTCAGCCACCCTCATGATTAATAAAATGCAAATAAGATTTTTTAAACTATCAGATTAATCTAACTTACGAAAGACCAATCATACCTCAGATCTGGTCACTGAATAATACTACTGTGGGTCATGTAGCCCACATCACGTTATCTCTTACCTGGAACTACTTTGGTACCTTCCTACTGATCTCCCTTCATTTATCACTGATCATCTGTAGTTCATTTTCTGTAGAACATTGAAAGGGAACACTGAAAACCTAAGGCATTAACTTCCCTGCTTAAAATCATCTCATGGCTTCCCATTATGCTTGGGATAATGTCCTTCACCAAACCAAACCCTTCAGGATATGCCTTCTGCCTCCATCTTTACCACTGTCTTGTGCTATACTAGTTCTTATCTATGATGTTTCAGCCACATTGAATTTTCCCACCCCTGAAGAGATAAAGTTTATACCTAAAGAAACAACTTTAAACATATCATTATGCTTTATTATCCTGCATATTTTTTATAACTTTATTTTTTATGTGGTACTGAGGATCAAACCCAGTGCCTCACACATACTAGGCAAGTGCTCCACCATCAACCACAACCCCAGCCCACCATCCTGCATGTTTATATGACTCTCTTTATTCTGGTTGTAGCTGAAATATTACCCTCTTCAACAGCTTCTGTTACCAAATTCAAAGTATATTATTTAAACCCATTATCTTATTACATTTTAATGATTTATTACTATTATACTTTGTCTTGCCTATTCACTCATTTATTTTTTCATTTCCGTGTGCCCTAAGTATAATGTAAGTTCCAAGAGGACCAGAATGTTGTCTTTCTTACTGCTATCCTTAGTATCTAAATCTGTGCTGGACACATTCTAATAACTAGGTAATTTATTATTATTATTTTTAGTTGTAGATGGACATAATATCTTTATTTATTTATTTAATATATGGTGCTGAGGATCAAACCCAGGGCCTCACACCTTTGAGGCAAGTGCTCTACCACTGAGCTACAGCCTCAGCCCTCAGTCATTTATTTTTTTAATTTAAAAATAACCCCAGAGCTCAAGTAAGAATTTCATGATATTCATAATGAAAAACCTCAAGTACTCCTAGACCCTAAATTAGCCTATAAGCTATTAAACAATATTTTCATCTTAACCTTTATGAGCTTCTCTCATATGTGGAAACTAGAGAGAAAAATGCAAGAAAACAAAAAGAAGGGGAGGGCTGTGGCTGTGGCTCAGTGGTAGTGCACTTGCCTGGCATGTGTAAGGCACTGGGTTCGAGTCTCAGCACCACATATTAATGAATAAAATAAATGTCAATCAACAACTAAAGAAATATTATTTTTAAAATATCTTTATTTTATTGTTTATTTTTATGTGATGCTAAGGATTTAACCTAGTGCCTCACACATGTGAGGCAAGTGCTCTAGCACTGAGCTACAGCTATAACCCTATAGAATTATTTTTTAAAATTAAAAAAAAAATAGATGGGTGCATTGGCACATGCTTGGAATCCCAGCAGCTCGGGAGGCTAAGTCAGGAGGATCTCAAGTTCAAAGCCAGCCTCAGCAAAAGTGAACAACTCAGTGAGACCCTGTCTCTAAATGAAGATGTGGCTCAGTGGTTAGTTAAGTGCCCCTCAGTTCAATCCCCAGTACCCAATAAGTAAATAAACAATAAGTAAATAAACAAACAAATAAATAAATAAAACAAAACAGAAGGAAACCAATAGGATAAAGGGGATAGGAGAGGGACGATGGGAGGGAAAGCAAAGATATTGGGAAATGAAATTGAACAAATTATATTAGGTCCATGTTTGAGTATATCACAATGAATCCCACTATTGTGTATAATTATAACCCAATAAAACATTAAAATAAACAAATAAATGGACTTTAATTGGGAAAAGTAAAATCTGTCAAAGACTATTTTAAAGAATGGACTCTGTCCCTTTTCCATTGGCTTTTCCTGCCTAGCATTTCTATTTTTATTTTTTTAATGTATATTTTTTAGGTGTAGATCGACACAACACAATGCCTTTATTTTTATGTGGTGCTGAGGATTGAACCCGGTCCCGCCCGTGCTAGGCGAGAGCTCTACCGCTGAGCCACAATCCCAGCCCCTCCTGCCTAGCTTTTTTAAAAAATAACTTTCCTAAGTATAGGATTCTTTATTTAAAGCTGCTTTTTTTTTCTTTCAACACTTTGAATATATTGTCCCTTTGTTATTTGGTCTCCATTGATTCAGCTGTTAATTTTATTGTAATTCCCTTGAAGATAATGAAGTTTTTCACTTGCTGCTCTAAGATTTTATCTTTACTTCAACCTTGAACTATGATGTGTCTAGGTGTGTACCTTATTGTTTATCCGACTTGGAGTTTGTCTAGCTCCTTAGATAGCAGTGTTAAGTGTTTTTTACCAAATTTAGTAAGTTTTTAGTCATTATTTCTTACAATATTTTCATGTACTTTCCTCTCTTTAAAACTTCATCCTTGGGCTGGGGTTGTGGCTCAGTGGTAGAGTGCTTGTCTGGCATGTGTGAGGCACTGGGTTCTATTCTCAGCACCACATAAAAATAAATAAATAAAGGTATTGTGTCCATGTTACAACTAAAAAATATATTTAAAAAACTTAATACTTGGGCTGGGGATGTGGCTCAAGCGGTAGCACACTCGCCTGGCATGCGTGCTGTCCGGGTTCGATCCTCAGCACCACATACAAACAAAGATGTTGTGTCCGCCGAAAACTAAACAATATATATATTAAAAAATTCTCCCCCCCCTTTTAAAAAAACTTATACTTTAGTACTGAAATCATATATATTTTGATGCTTTTACTGATGTCTCATATTCCTCTGAGTTTGTATTTACTTCATGCTTTTTTCCTTCTTCAAAATGCATAATTTCTGTATTATAGATATTTTGTATTTTATTGATGCATTATAACTATACATAATAGTGGGACTTGTTGTTATGTATTTGTACATGCACACAATATAACAATGTCACCAGTTTCTTTCCATAGGACCTCCCCCTTTCCTTCCCCTCTTCCCTCACCCTGCTCCACTTCCTCTACTCTTCTGGTCTCCCTTCTGTTTTCATGAGATTCCTCACCTTCCTTTTCTCTCTAGGAGCTTCTGCTTATGAGAGAAGACATGACCTTTGACTGAGTTTGGCTTATTTCAGTTAACATAATGCTCTCAATTCCATCCATGTTCCTGCAAATGCCACAATTGCAGATTCTTTCTTCTGCCAATTCAGACTGTCCTGTGTCTGTGAGAAAATCTCATCTAGACCAGTAAGAAGTTGCTGACCAAAACTTTTCTATTAGGGGGATACTGTAGGTAGCAATAGTCTACAATCCAGTGCCTCCCCCCATGTTCAGTCTTTGGCTGGGTGCAATGTTTGGCTCTCAAACTGCAGGCTGTTTACCAACTCTATTTGGGACTCTCAGCTGTGCATACCTCCATGGCTGCCACAAACATGGTACTTGAAGTGTTCTCTGCATGACGTGAGTATTTTTATGTGTCAGGATTATAATTAACTGCCTGTAGTAGAAATCTCAGAAAACATTTCCATAACAGGACAGAAGTTTATTTCTTGTGTTGAATTTTAGGTGATAGCAGACTAGGGCTGGTCCTCTACCTTCAAAGGCCAGGGAACAAGATTCCTTCTGTTTTATTGCTCTGCCATTCTCAATAGTTGACTCCTACCTCATCATTCCACATGGTTACACTTGCCCTAGCATCATAATTATTTCAAGTGTCCTGACCTTCAGCAGGAAAGGTTTCCTAGAGATGATATCCCATCAGTGCCGCAGCTTTCTCTGAACCCTTAGTATTAATGGATATTCATATTCATGGAGTCATAAAAGATCCTAAAATAAATTCTTAGAAGGGCTGGGATTGTGGCTCAGTGGCAGAGTGCTTGCCAAGCATGTGTGGGGCACTAGGTTCAATCCTCAGCACTGCATATAAATAAATATAAATAAAAGGTCCATTGACAACTAAAAAATATATTTAAAAATAAATAAATAAATTCTTAGAAACATTGGGAATTAGCTGTTGGGGACTTCTATCTCATCCCATTTCTGGTAGAAATTCCTCAAAAGATAAGGAAATACATTTTCTCTCTTTTTTCCAGTGCTGTTAAAGATTTTTTTCTTGTGTTCATATTCTTTGGGGCATTTTAATTTTGAACTAGGAGGGACTGTTAGATTTCTGTATTCAAATCACATTGCTTTTAAGAGTTTTTCTTGAAAATCTCTCATTTCTGAAACTCACACTATAACTGTCTTCATACTATTTTCTCATAGTTGCAGGTATACTTCTAGTGCTAGCCATTTATCAGGGCATCTTTTTTTTGTTGTTGTTGTTATCTGTAGGATTCTGTGACCCTCTTTCTCAATGTATGTAAGCTCTTTGAGCCATCAGATCTTATTTTCATGGCTACAGACACATACTAAAGGATGATAAACTAATTTCCAACAAAGATTTTTCTTCCTCTTGCAAGGGCATGGTGGACATGCCTGTAATCCCAGCTACTTGGGAGGCTGAGGCAGGAGGATTGCAGGTTCCAGACCAGGCTTAGCAAGGCCCTAAGCAACTTACCAAGACCATGTCTCAAAATAAAACACAAAAAGGAATGGGCAAGCCGGGTGCAGTGGCACATACCTGAAATCCCATTGGCTCAGAGGCTGAGTCAGGAGGATTGTGAGTTCTAAGCCAGTCTCAGTAAAAGCAAGGTGCTAACAACTCAGTGAGATTCTGTATCTACATAAAATACAAAATAGGGCTGGGGATGTGACTTATTGGTTAAGTGCCCCTGAGTTCAATCCCTGGTACCCCCACCCAAAAAAATGTGTTGGGGATGTTGTCCATGGGTTAAGACCCCTGGATTCAATCCCTGGTACCAAAAAAAAAAAAAAAAAAGAAAAAAATTTCTCCTCCTTTTGAACAGTATGTACAATTGGTAAATTAATGTCCTATTAATTTAACCTCAAATTTTACCGCTCATTCTCTCCCTGCTTTTGCCACCATCCAAATCCTGCTTTCATTTTTCCTGCCCTTGGTATTTAGGAGGTCGCAAGCGAGTTAAATTGAAAGTTTTATTTTTCCATTTCTTTTACACTCAGTATAAATTGGTACCCGATATCTTCTCTTTAACCCTTGATAGTTATTAAAGGTATGTACTTGCTAAATCAGTGAATGAACATGAACTGACAGAATGTTTCTAATATTATTGTTGTTTTTTTGTTTGTTTTGGTTCTTTGGAAAATGATAACAGGCCAGGTTCTTTTAACCTCTTATTTCTGATAGTATCTGAACAAGGTTCAATATATTGTCAACATCCCCTGAGATGGAGACTTCAGATTGAACAGGAGTGTGTTGTTACAGGGAACAGTGACATTCAAAGATGTGGCCATTGCCTTCACCCAGGAGGAATGGAAGCAACTGGACCCTGCTCAGAGGAACCTGTACCGGAATGTGATGTTAGAAAACTATAACAACTTAATCACAGTAGGTAAGACTAGTTTACTATATAATTCAAATTCTAGAAATATGAATTTTTCCATATTTTTAAAACCTATTTGGGAAAATGTTTTTATATGGAAATAAACATTTTGGGAAAATATGTCTTAAATATATGGAACTTTTCAATTTTTTCTTTGTCATAGTTCTGAGGATTGAACCCAGGGGCATTTTACCACTGAACTCTCTCAACCCCATCCCTTTTTATTTTTTATTTTTAGACATGGTCTTGTTAAGTTGTCCTTGAACTTGTGATCTCCCTTCCTCAGCCTCCCAAGTCACTGGGATTACAGGTGTGCTGAACACTGTGCCCGGTGGGAACTTTTAAATGCTTTTTGGCTGTGAGATGCTTTTGTTCATGTGGCTGCTGACACTGCAGCTTTCAAAACAGAAGATCATCCTTGGTTATGAAAAGACACCAGGGCAGCATTCCCAGAATCCTCATTTTCTTGTCTGTCACAAAGCCAAGTTTTCCTGGGCCAGCCTGGATTCTTGGTTTGTTCTTTGTTCCCGGTATATGTGCCCAAATCTCTGTTATTTGTTTGACAGGCTATCCATTCACCAAACCTGAAGTAATTTTCAAGTTGGAGCAAGAAGAAGAACCATGGGTGGTAGAAGAAGAAGTATTTAGGAGACACTGTTCAGGTTAGTGGGAGGGAACCAGACAGGTAAGGATGGGGATAAAACACTATGAATGGTTAATTAGTGAGCAGTTGATCCAACCCGAAATGTTCTCCAGAGGTATTTTCTAAAACCCTGTAGACTTTTGTAGTAATAGCTGGTGTGGACTCTATAAAACAAAGATGTCATTTTTAAAAAATAATTTTTTAGTTGTCAGTGGACCTTTATTTATTTATATGCAGTGCTCAGGATCGAGCCCAGTGCCTCACTAGGCAAGCGCACTACCACTGAGCCACAACCACAGCCCTAAGATGTCATTTTTTGATAGTATTCTTTCCTCAGAACTTAGAGGTCTGGGTTGGCCTTCTAATCTGGGTGCTGGGCAGTAACCTTTTCTAATCAGTTTCCAACCCGACTTTAATAATATTCTGTTATTGTATCTAAAATCTCCCTGTCCACCTTTTTAAAAAGCATTCTTTACTTTTGTATACTGACAATCATGAACTTTGAGTTGTTCAGATAAATCTGTTGACATTTATAGTCCTTTACTTCCTACTCTGTTTGTTGTTTGGATCATAGTCATACTTTCTACTATAGTTTTAGCTTTTGCTTTCATACTTCAATTATGATTACCCCCTTATCGTCAGTAAAAATTTTATTCAGTGCTGATTTTCCATTAGCTTCTTCTATATTTCCATTTTCTTCTATATTTGTCACGTACATAAGAGAACATGTATGATGTGTATATACATATACATGGGTACACATACATCTATACATGCATTTACATATATGCATAACATGCATAAACACATACACATGTATTTTTTTACCCTCCAAAGAAACTAATAATTTATATTTCTACCAATAATTTCTGCCAACATAGTCTGTTTAAAAATTCTTTGCCAACGTGATAGGTAAAAATAACTGTGATTTTAATTTATATTTCCTTTATTATGAATGAAGGCAAGTATTTTTTTCATATGTTTAAAATCTATATTTCTGGACTGAGGTTGTGGCTCAGCAAGAGAGCGTTCATCTAGCACGTGCAAGGCCCTGAGTTCAATCCTCAGCACCACATAAGAATAAATAGACACATTTAACTACAACTAAAAAAATATTTAAAATCTATTTCTTTTTATAAACAGTTTATGTCTTTTGACCTTTTCTCTTTTAAATTCTTAATCTGTATGAACGTTTAACACAGTAAGGTGACTGGCCTTCTATGTGTTATATATGTTTTTTCATATTTTTCCTCAGTTATTTTTTTATGTACTTTTTAATCACCATCACTTTTTTAAAAATGTAATATTTTCCCACAGAAGATTACCCTGTTTTACTCCTCCTTTATATATGGTGTAATTATATTTACATAATTGTTAATAATGATTTATCTTCACATTTACTCCAAAATTAAATAATTGTTCCAACTTTGACATCAAGGCTTTGATGTCAGTGGCACACTGATATCATAAATGGAATTTGGAAGTGTTCTTTCATGCTGTAAAATAATTACACAGCACTGGTGTTATAATTTCCTTAAAACTTAGGTAGATCTTACCCGTTGAACTATGTGGAACACGTGGATTTTTTAGGGAAAATTTCCTTGACAACTCTTTTTATTTTTCTTTTTATATTTATATTATCCTATTCAAATGTTTTTGTCTTTTTTGGTATTAACATCTTCCAATTTACCTATTCCTCCCTTAGATTGTGTTTATGATCTGTTTAACGCAACTATTTTATTTTGTAAAGTCAGCAGTTGTATTTTGTATTTTTATAAATTCTTTCTTTCCTTTTTTTAAATCTTGCTGGATATTTCCAATAATTCCTGTATTTTATTCCTCTTTATGTTTTTATCCTGTACTTCTTTAGAAATTCTATACTATATATATAGCTCTTTTATATTCTGTATTTCTGACAGTTCCAGTATTTAATTTTTTAAAGATATATTTTTTAATTTTTTAGTTGTAGTTGGACACAATACCTTTATTTTATTTAGTTTTATATGGTGCTGAGGATCGAACCCAGTGCCTCACACATGCTAGGCAATTGCTCCAGTCCTATTTTGTATTGTATTTAGAGAAAAGGTCTCGCTGAGTTACTTAGTGCTTCGCCATTGCTAAAGCTGGCTTTGAACTCACAATCCTCCTGTCTCGGCCTCCAGAGCCGCTATGAGATTTAATTTTGATGTCTCACTTGTAGTTGCTTCTTCATGTATTTGATTGCTGATTGTGAGTTCAAATGGCGTTTATCCTGATTCATAATAATCTTGTTCTAATTTGAAGTTGCTTTCTCCTGAGGATGATTTGCACATGCCTCTGGGGGATAGCAAGAAGCATAACCAATTCATTCTTTGTAGGAGCCTCAGTTAAGCTTCTGTTATTGACCCAAGGCTTATACTTCAGTTAGCAGATTTTTGATGTTTTTTTATGGCCTCGACATCAGACCAAACCCATCCTCCAGCTTACTTACTAATTTCCTTTCCCAAATCTGTTTTTAGCTAACAGTGATCTTTGTTTTTTTCTTAAAAAAAAAAAAGGCGGTGTGTGTGTGTATGTGCTGGGGTTGCTCAGCGGTAGAGTGCTTGCCTCGCACATAGGAGACCCTGGGTTCGTTCCTCAGCGCCACATAAAAATAAATAAGTGAAATAAAAGTATTGTGTCCAACTACAATTAAAAAAGAAAAAAAAAAAAAAACACCTGGGGATTGAACCCAGGGGACCTTTACCACTGGAGCTACATTCCCATCCCTTTTTATTTTTGAGACGGGGTCTCTCTAAGCTGCAAAGGCTGACTTCAAACTTGGGATCTTCATGCCTCAGCCTCCAAAGTAGCTAGGATTACAGGAGCATGCCGCCACTCCAGATTTTTTATTGTGTATATGTGAGAGATAGGTGGGTGATTTATAGGTATAGAGGTTAATGCTACTTCCCAGAAGCCTAATAATGCATCACAATGTCCATTTCATCCATCATCCTGTTGTTTTTGCAAGATGAGGTTATTGTACCATAATTCTGATAGTAAAGTCTTACTTTTTTCCTGCTTGCATAGTATTGTTCACTTCAGAGGTGGCTTTGTTTTCTTCTCTTCTAATTATTTTCTTGGTTCTACTGGTAAGCATTTTATCCCTTTAAAATTTTTTTTAAGTTGTAGAAGGACACAATACTTTTCTTTAAATTTATTTTTATGTGGTGCTGAGGTTCGAACCCAGTGCCTCACACGTACTAGGCAAGCGCTCTACCACTGAGCTACAACCCCTCCCTTATCCCTGTTTCTTTTCCCATTGTTTCTTCCTCATGC